>NW_012099987.1:2235485-2271363 GCF_000951045.1 Mandrillus leucophaeus
GAGGCAGAGGTTGCAGTGAGCCGAGATCACACCGCTTCACTTCAGCTTGGGCTGCAGAGTGAGACACCGTCTCAAAAAATAAATAAGAGTAAAAAATAAATCGACTCGAGGTATTTTTGCCAAGAAGACCTGGCAGTGTAATTTTGACTAGACAGACATGGATTAAGAAAAAATATGTATCTTCTTGGATTTCTTCTCTACCTACCAGGTATTTTTTCAAATTGGGTTGACCAGCTACAGCCTATTAATGGATTGTAAGATCCTAACCAGCATTTTATTTTATTTTATTTTATTTTTTATTTTAGTTTATTTTATTTTGGAGACAGAGTCTCACTCTGTCACCCAGGCTGGAGTGAAGTGTCATGATCTCGGCTCACCACAGCCTCCACCTCCCAGGTTCACGTGATTCTTGTGCCTCAGCTTCCCGAATAGCTGGGATCACAGGTATGTGCCACCACACCCAGCTTATTTTTTGTGTTTTGAGTAGAGATGGGGTTTTGCCCTGTTGCCCAGGCTGGTCTCTAACTCCTGAGCTCAGGCAGTCCTCCTGCCTCAGCCTTCCAAAGTACTAGGATTACAGGCGTGAGCCACCATGGGCGGCTCTAGCCAGCATTTTAAAAAAGAAATAGAATCAGAGTACATAGGATTATAGTAAAGATAATGTTTCATCGAAACTTATATCATTATACATATCTACATACAAACTGGAATGTGTGTACTGGGTCACTTTGTAAAAAGCATTTCTTGTTCTGAATGGCTGTTGAAAACCTAGTGGCATTTTAGAGCCGTTACGTAAACCATTCCTTTTCATCCCAGTTTTTCTGGTACCTTAGAGAGCACACTTGGACTGCCTGTGTGCTTAGTCAAAACCTACATTCTTATTGTCTGCCCTTCAAAATTCCCTTCTTTCCCTGGCTCGTTGAACTCATTTTTATTGAAAGGTTATTCCTTTCCCTTCTGATTATATGTAAAAATGTTTCCTCTACCCCTTTCAATTCCCTTGAAAAATGCATTTGGGAGAATTATTTTCACTACATAGTAATTTATTTGAATAGTCCATTTGTGACTGACTTAATGCCTGCCATGAGCTGAGCCCCAGGCTTTAGGCATTGAGGCTACCAAGTTGAAAAGGACAAAGTCCTTGACCTACAGGAGGTTCACAGTCCATGGAGAAGACGGTTAGGTCAATAGTTACCATGCAGCATAAAGTATTGTTTAACAAAAGATGCCAGCAGACTGAGAGTAGAGGAAAAACTACCTAATGCAGCACCAGGGACAGGGTGCTGAGGAGGGTTGTGTAAGCAGTGGGGAGCTTATAGGGGTTTCATGCAAGAAAGTAACCAGATGAGATTTGGGCTTTAGGAAGATGGCGGTTCTGGATAATGTGATGCTTACTCTAAAATGAGGAGAAACTAGGGACAGAGATATACAATATAGCATTTTCCAAAGAAAGTCAACCCTTGTAGTTAAACTGGATGGTGTATTGGAGACAAGGGAAGTGAGGAAACTAATAATAAAAATTGAGGTAGAATAAATATCTAAATTGAGATAGAATATATAGCATAGAATATCTAAATAACAGGCCTTATAACTCTTATGTCTGCATGTGTGCCTACACATTCAGTTACATTTTGTCCTCCAAGATTCCTGAGTAAAAAATTGAATGTAGAGATGATTTTATTAATACTTAGTTCAGTCCTACCCCCAGAACATCTACAGCTGTAGCCTTGAGTGTTTCTAGGGAGGGGTGGGGTAGGGAATAGTTATAAAGGACTATTAATTCCTATAGTGCCCCAGAGAGGATGATAAATATAAAATACCTTGCTTATCCTCATACTTTAAAAAATAAAAATTTAGTGTTATTGCTCACCCTATGAATATCAATGAGGTAAAGGGGTAAAATATTAAAAATATTTAAAAATTTTTTAAATGTATGTTATCCAGTCCAAAATCTCACATCTGTCACTGCCTCTGAACCCTCCCTTCTTTTTTTTTTAAATTGACACTGTATATACCTTAGATTTTGCATAGTCTTACCAAGGATGATGAAGTTAAAAACAAAAGTCAATTTGGTAGGGGGAAAAGCCATAGAAGTAGTTTGTCAGAGATGTCTGTTTTGTGAGGCTATTACATTTCCAGAGAGCAGATGGAGGCATTGACCTGTTGTGCTTAGTGATCCTTGCTCTGACTTCCGGCTCTCCAAGTAACTTTCTGACCATATTTTGGCATCCTGGGTACATTTGTCTGTAGGGTAAAAATATGTTAAAGAATGAACATGAGAATCTTCTTCATAGTTTATATTTTTTATTGTAATTTAATAAATTTGACAATCTACTGAAAATGAAAAATTAGGAGATATATAAGCTTTAAAGTGCTTCTATGATATTTAGGAGATCTACGGGATATTAAGCCTTAAGATACAGAAAGCTAGCAAACTATGACTTCATGCTCAGTAAATTCCCTCTGAAACACCTATTTTTCCCCCAGTTTCGATTATTAATTCGTGATTTTTTAACCTTAATTCTGCTCTTTCAGTGAACATGGTTAAGAACATGGTAAACTTAGCTATTACAAAGGGATTGCATGCCTTTTGTTGTAGATCAGTACCTCCATACACTTGAACAAATACCATGTTGCCATTAGCAATGGTGAGTCACTGAGGCTGGGACTTTTATAGGGGTGAAGAGATACAGCCTGGTTTCAACCCCTTGCCATTCTCTATGATTCTGATCTCATAGAGATCAGAAAGTGGATAATTTAACCCCAATTTTGAGAATTGCTTCTTCTGTATCTAGGTTCTGTCTACATCCAAATTCAGATAACTTGGATTTCAACCACCTGGAAATCCCATATTTAACTTCATTTCTCACTTTCCTGTATTCACTTTTGCCTACCCTTTCACTGCTTCTCCTAATCCAGTTCTGTGGAAAGAAAAGTTTGTTCAGGGGTTTTAAAGTACACCTATGGCTTTCTAAAGAGTGGAAAAATAAAATTTCCACACCCCATCCCAACCTTCTCCATTATGTGTACACAACTTTGTCATACCCCTTGGAATATCCTTATAATAGTCAGGTGTGGAGGATACACAGATGTGAAATAGCCAAGAGCAGATAAATTTCTCATTGTAGAGCAGGGACTTGTCAGCAGATTTTTTCAGGCCCTCCTGACTAATACTTTCTGTGCTTAAAGGAGAAGAAGTGAGAAAATTAGGGGACAGAATTTCAGATTATTGTCTGGCAAAAAATATAACTGTTATGCCTTGAAGAGGGGTGAGGAAGCATTTTTATGTTTTATTTAAAGAGTCAAGCCATAGTAATTTACAACTCTTGACTATAGTCAGCTCTCTAAAGCTTGCTTTCCCCTTCTGTTTTCCTGGGACTCCCTGTTTCTGCTATTAAGATTAGCCCCTATCTAAACATCATTCACTGTGGCTGTTGATCTTTTTTGTCAAGAAGAATGTATTTTGGTCATCAGTGATACTGCCTTTGCCCATCAAGCAGTTATTGGTAGTTAGAGAGTAAACACCTCAATTCGTCACTCCCAAATTCTAGACTCTCAGACTTGTCACTTCACCTCCATGCCACATCTCTTCTCCACTTGATCTTTTACCCTAAGATAACATAAGCTTTGCCCACCCACCAGTATTAACCACAGGAATGCTTTCCATCAGGAATTAGATGTCGTATTATTGATTTGGTAGGCAAGTTCAGGTACGTCTAACTTGTGGTGTAGATAAATATCATTGAGTAAATCATTAAAGATGGGATTATGAAACAACAATCATTCTTAAACTGTAGCTTTTAAAGGGTTTATGAATATTATCTTATCCTTTTACCACACCCTTAACAATTAGACATGGAACTGAAGATAGGAAGACAGTGGTCAAGGTCATGCACACCGTTTCTCACCAAGGAGATAAACTGAAAACTAGTTCAAGTATTGGAAATCCAGTTTTTTCTTTTCCTTTATGAGAAGTGGGAGTACTTCCTCCCATTACCAATCCCTAGGATCTCACTGTGCTTTAGTGGCGGTTTTCAGGTATTTCTGATTAACGAATAATTCACTTGACTATTACAGAGAGTCCTCTTAGTGAGCAGAAGCAGCATGAACTAGCATGAGCTCAAGTCATTTCAACATCTGTTATGAATTACTGTTCTTATAAAGACCTTATTTAGTCAGATGTGAAGGACATCATATGATACAGACTATAATCTGCACCGAACTAAAACAGTGCTTCCTGGACCTTAGGCCAAGTTGAGGAAATGGTTTGCAGGACAGAAAATCACCTCTTTCTGGTTTCCCTACTAGCTGCCCAACAATATTCTAAGTTAATGCAAATGCTATATTTAGGGTCTGTTACAAATCTAAGGTCTTGGAAAAATTGAATAACTAGAAGCAAAAGTAAAGACAAGCTGTTTAAAAGAGGAAAAACTGGCTAACACCTATTTTTTAACATAAAAAATAGTAATAGAATTAAATATCAGGAAGTCAAGATTTATTTTTAAAATATTCAAATGATAAAGTGAAATTCATCTAAACTTAGGTGCTATTGGCTGGGTGCGGTGGCTCACACCCGTAATCCCAGCACTTTGGGAAGCCGAGGCTGGTGGATCACCAGGTCAGAAGCTCAAGACCAGCCTGGCCAACATGGTGAAACCCCATCGCTACATCGCTAGTAAAAATGCAAAAATTAGCTGGGTGTGGTGGCACATGCCTAATCCCAGCTTCTTAGGGGGCTGAGGCCCGAGAATTACTTGAACCCAGGAGGCAGTAGTTGCCGTGAGCCGAGATTGCACCACTGTACTCCAGCCTGGGCGACAGAGGGAGACTCTATCTCAAAATAAAATAATAAAATAAATACTTACGTGCTATTGAGAAAAATTCTAGGGAAAAAAGTAGGAAGCTGGATAACTTTGAGGCACAGCCAAAACTGATTTTATTGCTATATTGTAAAGTTAGCTGTTATGACAGGGCTTTTTAATGACACCTGGACAAAGGTTACTATTAATGTGAAGGCCCCTCAGATCGAAGGGAAGCTATTAGTGGGTTCATCATGCCTATGTGTCTAGTTGCCTACCTACATCTCAGATTCAGAATCATGTAAATCTCCTAATACATATAGTACAGAGCTCTTCAGAAACATACACACCCTAACAACCACCAGCCACTACCTTTGTTACCTTTATTCCTTTCTGAGTAAATGGTGCTGCCCAGGATGAAAACTCAGGAAGCATCCTAGATCTAGATGTCCCTTTTTCCTCTCCTCTTTTTTTGCTAGGAGAAAACAGGAAAACATGAAACATGATCCCTACCTGCGCTCAAGTAGCTTACATCTGCTTGGGAAGCTAAGACAAAAACAAGACAAAGTCAATACAAGATAAAAATTATAGGATAAATATTCAAGACCCTGGCTAGGCGCAGTGGCCCACACCTAGCACTTTGGAAGGCCGAGGTGGGTGGATCACCTGAGGTCAGGAGTTCGAGACCAGCCTGACCAACTTGGCAAAACCCTGTCTCTACTAAAAATACAAATATTAGCCAGATGTGGTCATGGGCGCCTGTAATCCCAGCTACTTCAGAGACTGAGCCAGGAGAGTTGCTTGAACCCGGGAGGTGGAGGTTGCAGTGAGCCAAGATCATGCCATTGCACTCCAGCCTAGGCAACAAGAGCGAAACTCCTTGTGTGTGTATATGTATATACCCACACACACAAGGCCCCAGATAATTGAGTTTTACTGAGCACAGTGGCTTAGGATTTTCAGGAAATAATGCAATCAAACCAGGTGGGGTGGTTTTGAGCTGGCCAGTGACAGGCTGACAAGAATACCCTGATACCTGCTCTTATACATTGTCCCTTATCCTTTTTATGAGGAAAACATACAAATGGTCTTTTTTGTTGATGCCATTTTCTCTGGAGGTTGCCATTTGCAGTTCTGTGGAAAGAAAAGTTTATTCTTTTCATTGCCCTGAGCTTCCACAAACTACTGCTCTAAGTGTCTCTTAAGGTTGCTGTAGCCTGTGTCAGTCTCTCTGATGCTACTGTTTTTTAGTATCCATATGCTGTATTACATTGTTCCAGGTTAGAGTTCAGTGGATCCTGAACATGTTTCTTTAGCATGCCTTAGTGGTGGCATTGAAGGCGCCACTGCCTCTTGCCGTAAGATTGTGAAGTACATTCCTACCTACCTGTGGCTGTCTAATGGGGACTAGCTTGAGCCATACGGCCGCAGTTGTTGCTTCAGGGCTGGCTGCACGGCCCTTTGGAAGAGCTTCCATTAGTTAAAGGTAATGAAGATAGTGGGGTGCTATTAAGTTATTGAAACATGGGACAGCAGCAGATTAGAGTCTCACAATCATAAAGGAAGTTAGAGAGTACCTGTGGACTAAATTATTACTCATTTATTCTGTGTGAGCATCACTTTAGAGGAAAGTGCTTCTTCAGCTTTCTTCATAGCACTCTGTCTTCTTACTGCATGCATACCTCAATGTCATTCATCCCCAGGCATCTCGTTAATTCCAAGTACTAAAGCTTGCTTCCAGAACCCAGCTATAAGCATGAAGCAGTACCTAGAAAATTTTTGCAAAGAGGTAATGATTGTGCTTCTTGCATTAGGAAGAACCGTTTTTTTCTTCAGTATTTTACAATTAGATGCCATATTTCTTTACCCTCTTCACAGACCTTTGTCAACCTTTTTTTGTGTATTGCTAAAATGCACTTGGAGTATGTTCTTTGATGCATTGAAAAGGCATCCCACTTATTTATAGTCACCTACCTTGGAAACTTCAGGAACATATCCAAGAACCAGGAACTAAGGAATAAAGGCTTCTGAGCAGCAGAAGTTGTGGTTAGAAAATTCATGTACTTACCCCTAAAACTGTTCCTCAAGCTTTCATTCAGAGCCTATTTATTTTTACTTAAAGTACCATTCTGGCACTTGGGATATGGCTTCTCAGCTAGTGAGTAAAATTCTTTCCTAAAGTTAGAAGTAGGACTGCTAAGATCAGCCACTGTTTGGAAGCCAATAAGAAAGAAGATTTAATACAATACAGGCCACCACTGTGGCTTTTTAGGAAGTCAGACTTAATTGAGTCGCCCCCCAAACTATTAATCTAATTCAATTTAGTATAATAAAAATAATAGCCAAACTTCAGTAGTAGTCCATATGGTAATGATCCCAAGTATCAGGAAGAATAAATTATGTTCGAAGATGATATAATTTTTTAAGACTTCCGTCAGAAAAAATTTGAATCTTTAAATATTTGCTTTAAAATGTTTGGTACTTGAAGGTTAAACTTTATCCAGAAAATGTGCTGCTTTTAGGTTATAAGAAAGCATTAATGCATGTTCTTGATCTCCAAGTTTGTTTGTTTGTTTGTTTTTTGATGTGGGATCTCACTCTGTCACTCAGGCTGTAGTGCAGTGGCATGATCATAGCTCCCTGCAGCCTCGACCCCCTTGGCTCAAGCGATCCTCCTACCTTAAGTCTCCCAGGTAGCTGGGACTGCAGGCTCATGTTAGCAAGCCCAGCTAGCCCAGTGGTTTTTACTGAAGCACTTTTAATTTGATTCACTGACAGTAATAGTAGCTGATATTTGTATAAACTTTGTAGGTTTTTCCTTGGAGAATTTCCAAGTGGTAGATGGGGCAGGTACTCTACTAAGACCCGAAGTGGTTAAGTGTTTTGGACAAGGTCACGTAACTAGTAAGCAGCAGGACTACCTACTGGTTCTCCACCTCCTCACTCGTACTGTACCGGTGCTGTTGCTTTCATCTGATAGACATAGCGACAAAGGTCCTCCTAAAGGGGTCCAGGGGTCCTTCAGCAGGGACTTCCTCCTGCCTGCTCCATGAACAGAAAAGTCTGCAGCTGTATGAGGAGTCTGTTGAGCTCCCTTGTACATCTCATTGAGTCAGAGAGTTGGAAATGTCCTAACAGTCAACTCATCCAAGGGTGTCACTGATGTCTTGCCTGTTCCAAAAGAAGAAGATAGTATTTGCCATTCTTGCAAAGCAGGAGGAGCTTATTCCATATGTTGCCTTTTTGAAACTTTTACTAAGTCTGCTTTACAAATAGAAAAGTACTCAGTAGGTTTTTTCTAGCTGCTTTTGTCTTTTCTTTCCTTTGGTACATTTTGTCCCCATCGCCAGCATGTACTTCAGAGTTCACCGTACTTGTGTACCTTTTGTAATACTTCTATAATAATCTTTTTTCCTAGTGTATTCACAATTCAGTTATCATTGGAAAGTTTGAGGTAGGCATTTTCTAAGACATTTCTAGTCTTTCAAATCCATGGTCTAATGTAGGCCCTTTCAGAAACCCATGGCACTACTGACTAAAACTGCTTTCTTGCTAGTTGTGCAAACAAAAACACAGTGTAACCTTTTCTCTGGTAAAGCAGTTTAGGTTAAGCAACAGATTTGACTAATTTCTTGGTTTTGTATTTAGACATGTTCAGCAACCTTTTCACCACTTGATCTTAAAGATCTCCCTAAGTCCTGAACAGAAACTGAAATTGTCTGAGCACCTGCCCTTTTGTGCTTTGTGCTTTGTGTTTTATGTATGTTATCTAATATCTCACAACAATCCTTTGAGATACTGACATTCAGTCCCAACTTACAGATGAGGAAACCAAGGTTCAGAGAGATGAAGTAACTTGCCTAAGATCCTGTAGATAGTAAATGTCAGAGCCATAGGTGGAATCTCGGATCTCCATATTCCACAGCCTGTGCTCTTTTCCTCTGTGACCCCATTGCTCAGAAGCCAGTGGAGGGTGGGAAGGTAGGAGGTGACGTGGGTTGTCTAGGGTCAGCCTTCCTGTAAAGGTGTCTCATGACTGAGACAGAAAAAGACTGAAGAAAAGAATTAGCCAGAAGATATTATCAAACATCTGTCTACACATTTAAGCTGCCTCTGTGCATTGCCATATTTCATGGCAAGTCACATAATAATCTCCTGAGGAATTATAATCCATACAGAGAGAGAGGAAATTTGAGAAATTATATAAAACTCCAGGAAATTGGAGCATACCTACTGCATGGGTTCAGTACAACCCAGACATCCAGAAGCACAAAGCAGCTAGTGAAAGGCCTGGCTGTCTAAGCAGGTATTGCCTGTGGCATGTCTTGAGTCTAGCATCACCCTTTCACACAGTCCCCACTGTCTGCACTAAGCTCTAAAGATTTGTCCTGGGTGACTTACTTAAATGGTGGAAAGGGGTTTTTAACATAGAATGATTTCTTGTGGATGATTGTAAAAGGTGTATTGAAGGTCTTAGAGAATGTAGCAAGTGGGCCTTGAGTAAAGATACAATACTACTTGCAGTGACAGGCCTGTACAGTTTAGTGTGGCTTCATAGCTGTCTCCTCACTTAAGAGACTGTGAATTGAGACTTTATTCAAGGAAAGTACAGTTTACTGTACAGTTTAGTGTGGCTTCATAGCTATTCCTCACTTAAGAGACTGTGAATTGGGACTTGCTTGTCATCTCACCTTTTAAAGTATGTGAAGTTATTGATTTCTATTCCTTTATGCTCCTAGGAAAGGGTAGAAGGATTCCCGCATTAGCATGACCAATTGGTCATGCCGAGAAACTATGTTAAAACTGTAAGTTCTCGGCTGAGTGCGGTGGCTCATGCCTGTAATCCTAGCACTTTGGGAGGTCGAGGCGGGCAGATTGCCTGAGCTCAGGAGTTCGAGACCAGTCTGGGCCACATGGTGAAACCCTGTCTCTACTAAAATACAAAAAATTAGCCGGGCGTGGCGGCATGTGCCTGTAGTCCCAGCTACTGGGGAGGCTGAGGTAGGAGAATTGCTTGAACCCGGGAGGCAGAGGTTGCAGTGCGCTAAGATCGCACTACTGCCTTCCAGCCTGGGCCACAGAGCAAGACTCTGTCTCCATAAAAAATAAAAAAAATAAAAACTAAAAAAAACTGTAAGTTCTGTAAGTACTTCTAACCCAAGATTTGTACTGTAGTGCACCTCAATTCTTGTCAGTGTTGTGAACTTATAAACCAATGATTATTTAACAGGAATACCCAGACCTAAAATAAAGTAAAGTATATGTTGACCAACTAGAGTTAATAGTGTGGTCAAAATTTTAGTTTTTTGGAAAAAAAAATGTATTTGCGGCATTTCTTCTCTTTAAAATAAAAATGATTTTTGAGGGATTACTTTTTAAACTGTGAAGATTACTTTTAAAGTACTTTTAAAGCATGACAATTTGAGACTATAACAGGCTGACCTTATAATTAGGTAAATAATTCATATTTATTGAATCAAAAGTATATGAACAGACTTAGAAGCAGTTTTGGCCAAAGTACCCACTCTTTTTATAATACAGATAGCCAAGCAAGGTGGCTCACACCTGTAATCCCAGCACTTTGGGAGGCTGAGGCAGGAGGATCTCTTTAGGTCAAGAGTTCAAGATCAGCCTGGCCAACATAGCGAGATCTTGTATCTACAAAAAATTAAATAAATAAATAATGAAATGAATAACATTGGGTGAATTTTATAATGTAAAAATGGTTCTTTGGTAAATGACCATACTAATTCCTTCTTTCTCTTTCTCTGTCTAGGGAGAACTCAACAGAGGCAAAAGCAGTAGATTCTAACAATCAGTCGAAGTCCCCACTGGAGAAGTTTATGGTCAAACTGTGTACTCATCATCAAAAGCAATTCATTCGTGTTCTGAACGACCTGTACACTGAATCTCAACCAGGCACTGAGGACCTGCAGCCTTCTGATTCTGGAGCAATGGATGTATCCACTTGCAATGCTGGCTGTGCCCAGCTCAGCACCAAACATAAAGAAAAAGATGCTCTGTGTCTTGATATGAAGTCTTCTGCTTCTGTAGATTTGTTCGTAGACTCGTCAGACTCTCACAGCCCTTTACACTTGACGGAACAGACCCCGAAGGAGCCTCCTCCTGAGATAAACCCTGTAGATGGAAGAGAGAATGCCTTGACTGTTGTCCAGAAAGATTCCTCTGAACTTCCAACCACTAAACCGAATTCTATTAATAGCAGTTCAGTGGATAGTTTCACTCCGGGATACCTCACTGCATCTAATTCTTCCTCAGTGAACTTCCACCACATCCCTAAAAACTTGGAGGGGCAAACCACTGGACAGGAGCAAGACACAAATGTGAACATATGTGAGGATGGTAAAGACCATATGCAGAGTTCAGCTTTAGTAGAAAGTCTAATTACCGTAAAAATGGCAGCTGAGAATAGTGAGGAGGGCAATACCTGTATTATTCCTCAAAGAAATTCGTTCAGGGCTTTATCAGAAGAGGCTTGGGACTCAGGGTTTATGGGGAACTCATCTAGAACTGCTGACAAAGAGAATACTTTACAGTGTCCAAAAACACCTATGCGCCAGGACTTAGAGGCAAATGAACAAGATGCAAGGCCAAAGCAAGAGAACCATCTTCACTCGCTGGGAAGAAATAAGGTGGGTTACCATTTACATCCCAGTGATAAGGGCCAATTTGATCATTCCAAAGATGGTTGGTTAGGCCCTGGCCCTATGCCAACTGTACACAAAGCAGCAAATGGACACTCAAGAACCAAGATGATATCAACCTCTATTAAGACAGCTCGGAAAAGTAAAAGGGCATCAGGGCTGAGGATAAATGATTATGATAACCAGTGTGATGTTGTTTATATCAGTCAACCAATAACAGAATGCCACTTTGAGAATCAAAAATCAATATTATCTTCTCGGAAAACAGCCAGAAAGAGTACTCGGGGATACTTTTTCAATGGTGACTGTTGTGAACTGCCAACTGTTCGTACACTGGCCAGAAATTTACACTCCCAGGAAAAAGCAAGCTGCTCAGCACTGGCATCAGAGGCAGTTTTCACTCCTAAGCAGACCCTTACAATTTCAGCCCCTAGACATACAGTAGATGTACAGCTTCCCAGAGAAGACAACCCTGAAGAACCTAGCAAGGAAATAACCTCTCACGAGGAAGGAGGTGGAGACGTTTCACCTGGAAAAGAACCTCAAGAGCCTGAGGTTTGCCCCACAAAGATGAAGCCGAGTCTGAGCAGCTCCCCCAGGTCAGAGGAAACGACAGCCTCCAGCCTGGGGTGGCCTCTCCCCGCTCACCTTCCTGAAGAGGACCTGCCAGAAGGTGGCCCCACAGTCTCAGCTCCCACAGCAAGTGGGATGTCTTCTGAACACGACCAACCACCACTTGCACTGTTGGATACGGAGGAGATGAGTGTACCCCAGGACTGTCACCTGCTTCCCTCCACTGAAAGCTTTTCTGGGGGAGGCAGTGAAGATGTCATTTCTAGGCCTCATTCTCCTCCTGAAACAGTCAGTAGAGAAGAAAGTCCTCAGTGCTCAGAAAATCAGAGTTCCCCAGTGGACTTGGAGCCCCCCGTGAGTCTGGGAAAGGCTGAGGACGACCAAAGCATCAGTGCTGAGGTTGAGTCTGGAGACACCCAGGAGCTAGATGTCAACCCACTCTTGAAGGAAAGCAGGACTTTTACTGATGAAAACCCCAGTGGAACTGAGGAAAGTGAGGTAGCAGGTGGTACAGGAAAATTAGAGGGAGAGGATGATGATGTAAAATGCCTGTCAGAAAAAGACACGTGTGATCCAAGCATTGACTCACTCGAAGAGAATTTAGACAAGAAGAAAAAAGGTAAAAAATTTCCTGAGGCCTCTGATAGGTGCCTAAGAAGTCAACTTTTGGATTCTTCCTCTGCTGACAGATGCCTAAGAAATCAAAGTTCAAATTCTTCCTCAGCTTGTCTTGAAATCAAAGTTCCTAAAAATCCTAGTGCAAAACGTTCAAAAAAAGAAGGGCACCCTGGTGGGACAACACCTGAGGGCCTTCCACCTGACAGTTTCCACACGGAAGCTCTGGAGGACACAGAAAAGCCAAGTGTCAGTGAACACTCCCCTGAGAAAGAGGCCGAGCAGGAGGGCGAAGGAGGGGGGATCATCACCAGGCAGACTTTGAAAAACATGCTGGTCAAAGAAGTCAAGGAGTTAGGAGGAGAGATTTTCCCCAGCAGAGACCCCATAACCACAGCTGGACAGCCACTGCCTGGGGAGAGATTGGAAATCTATGTTCAGTCTAAAATGGATGAGAAGAATGCTCATATCCCCTCAGAAAGTATTCCTTGTAAGAGGGACCCAGAACAGGCAAAAGAAGAGCCAGAGCATATTCCCACACAGCATGTGGAGAAGGCTGTAAATGAGGTAGACAACGAAAACACCCAGCAGAAAGATGATGACAGTGATGCCCCATGCAGCTCTCTTGGGTTGTCAAGTAGTGGAAGTGGTGATGCTGCTAGGCCACCAAAATCGGTGCCAAGGCCTAAAAGATTGACCTCTTCAACCTACAACCTAAGACACACTCATTCTCTGGGCTCCTTGGATGCTTCAAAAGTGACTTCAGAGAAGGAAGCTGCACAAGTAAGCCCCACAATGCCAAAGGAAAATGGAGCTTCAGAGAGTGGAGACCCCCTAGATGAGGATGATGTTGACACCGTGGTAGATGAACAGCCAAAGTTTATGGAATGGTGTGCTGAGGAGGAGAACCAAGAGCTCATTGCCAACTTCAATGCCCAGTACATGAAAGTTCAGAAGGGCTGGATCCAGTTGGAGAAAGAAGGACAGCCAACACCAAGAGCAAGGAACAAATCAGATAAACTGAAAGAGATTTGGAAAAGCAAGAAAAGGTCACGGAAATGTAGGGGTTCATTGGAGGGTCAGAAGTTTTCTCCTGTTCAGATGCTTTTTATGACAAACTTTAAATTATCTAATGTTTGTAAATGGTTCTTAGAGACAACTGAAACCCGGTCTCTAGTCATTGTGAAGAAGCTCAATACTCGCCTTCCAGGAGACGTTCCCCCTGTCAAGCATCCTCTTCAGAAATACTCTCCTTCCAGCCTATATCCCAGTTCACTACAGGCTGAGCGCTTGAAAAAGCACTTGAAGAAATTTCCTGGAGCTACCCCTGCTAGGAATAATTGGAAAACGCAGAAGCTCTGGGCTAAATTTCGAGAGAATCCTGATCAAGTGGAACCAGAGGATGGCAGTGATGTCAGCCCCAGCCCTAATTCTGAAGACAGCATAGAGGAAGTCAAGGAAGATAAAAACAGTCATCCTCCAGCAAACCTGCCCACTCCAGCCAGTACCCGGATTCTTAGAAAATATTCCAATATTCGAGGAAAACTCAGAGCCCAGCAACGTTTGATCAAGAATGAGAAAATGGAATGCCCAGATGGTCTGGCTGTGGAAAGTAAGCCAAGTCGTAAGAGCGTATGCATCAACCCTCTGATGTCCCCCAAGCTTGCCCTGCAAGTGGATGTAGATGGGTTTCCTGTTAAGCCCAAGAGTACTGAAGGAATGAAGGGACGGAAAGGGAAGCAGGTGTCTGAAATCTTGCCTAAAGCCGAAGTTCAGAGTAAACGCAAGAGAACAGAAGGCAGCAGCCCTCCAGATGGTAAGAACAAGGGGCCTGCGGTGAAAGCCAGCAAAGAAAAGCATGCCGATGGAGTCACCAAAACCCCTGCTGCCAAGAGGCCAGCTGCAAGGGACAGAAGCAGCCAACCCCCCAAAAAGACATCTTTGAAAGAGAATAAAGTGAAGATCCCTAAAAAGTCCGCTGGGAAGAGCTGCCCTCCCTCCAGGAAAGAAAAAGAGAATACAAACAAAAGGCCTTCCCAGTCTATTGCCTCGGAAACACTGACGAAACCTGCAAAACAGAAGGGGGCCAGTGAATCCTCTTCAAGGCCTCAGAAAGCCACGAATAGGAAGCAGAGTAGTGGAAAGACTCGGGCCAGACCCTCAGCGAAAACCCCAGAGAGCAGTGCAGCTCAGAGAAAGCGAAAGCTGAAGGCAAGGCTGGACTCTTCACATGGCAAACGGAGGCGGCTGGATGCAAAGTGATTGGAAAGATGGTAGCCAAGAGTAAAACTGTTCTATAGAAGTAACCTTTTATTTTGCATTAACTAAATCTGCTTTTATAAGCTTATCAAGCCTTTCAAATTTACAGTTAATGGAGAACACCGTAGTTTGAGATGTCCGAAAATGCATCTCACATGGAGAAGGGAACTTGCAGAGTCCTTCTCTGAGGCTAAGGGAAGTTATATATTATATTCTGGTTGTTCCTTGGGTTTTAAACTTGGAACCAAGCAGTTTTCGTTTTTAAAAGTACAGTGCCTTATTTATCCTTTTTGTTTTTAAATTTACAAAAGCTAAAAAGCTGATCTATGTGATTAAAGGCTTGTATTTTATACTTGATGCACAAGCACTTGTACTGTAGCCGAGAAGACCACCATCATGCACATAAAAGGAGCTTTTCAGCAGCCACCCTGCAGCATCTGCCCACGAACAGATGCCCCTCTTTGCAAACCCCAGCAGTGAACTTCCCTCTCTGTCTTGTTTGTTTGTTTAGATGATGTTTGAAAGCTAAACCAAATCATTTTTATGGTATGCAGAGGATTTATAATTATAAAAGATTACTATTTCTGTTACCCCCTTTTTAAAAAGATCATGTTCATTGTTGGTCCCTCCTCTCACCTTTGATGTTTTGTCATTTGAGAGCATGTATTCTAAATTTTGTGCCCATGGGACAAGAGATATGTCACAAGTGTTAATTTTGTTTATAACCTCTAAAACATCATTTGCATCCCCAAACTGTATTGCTAATTCTCACCATCTTCTTCATTTCTGGTCTTGCTAGCACTCCTGCAAGGCTTCCATCCTACTTTGGGAGGGAAAAGTCTAGGATTTTTTTTTTTCCATCTTGTAGCTGTAATTTGATGATTAGAATGAAAATGACTCTTCTTATTTTCTTTCTTACCGAGAGTACTTCCATATTCAAAGAAAGCCAAACTTATTATTTCCAGTAATAGAAAGGTTTAAGAATGTGTATGTCCATGTGTGTTTGGGTGCATTTGCATGTGGTTATCAGCCACACATGTCTCCCAATCCCAATTTTACAGTAAAATTCTTTCTTCCCCATGCAATGTGCTTGGGTGTCCCTGAGTTGAGTAATTAGCAAAGGACAGGTGGTTTAAAAGTAGCCCAGTGTCTCTGTGAGCAGCCCCAGTACCACTTTGGTACCAGACTCAGATCTAAAACAGCATAGAATTATGTAAAGGGTAGAGCAGCCTTGCAGTTAAAGGAAGCAACTCCAACATCTGTGGGGAGCCCACACACCCCCTACACCCAGAGCTGATGTTTAGCTGTATGCTCCAATGTGAATGTACTTGTTGGAGTAGATATTCATTCTGATTGATTAACACCATCCTAGTAGTTAAATGCTTGTAGTATCCCTCCTGCCATGTCATATCAGGCTCTGTTCCGTGTCTCAGAAGTGAGAACCACCATGTTTTAATGACTTTGTTTGCCTTTCCCAGGTGAAGCCTGAGATTGGCGCATTGGCTTCAACCTAGTGCCTATGACTTTGCTCCATGATTACAACGCAGCATGTACTTGACTTTTCCATTGGGCCACTCTGCAAAAAAAGGCTTGGTTGTTGAAGCCTCATCCAGCTTCCTTAACCTGTTCTGTCACCAAAATCGGCTTGTGTGGACAGCTGCCGCCCTGTCCTTTTTATTTAAACATTTTCCATTTAGGTTGTTTCAGATCTCTTTAGATAAGCCCAGATGGACTTTTTCCTGAAAATCATGATAATACAGGCCTTCTACCCATTCTGGTAAAGGTTTGCTGTATATCATGGAAACTTCTGATGATTGGATAAAACTGGAGAAAAGTATTTGATTGGTGAGAAATTTAGAATTGTGTTGAATTTCATAGCTAGAGAAGCTTACTATCTTATGAAGCCCTGACTGTTTTTCATATCTTCTCTGTCTGATGAGTCTTTTTTCTGGTATCTTTGACTTGGGCCGTTCAAGAGCTGCCTATATTAATGAAACTGCTGAGTGTGTATGTTGGCAACTCTTTCTCAGCATTAAGTTGCACAGAGGCATTAATGTGTTTTGAATAGGTTCATTTAATCTTAAATGGTTTTAAGGTTTTAAAAATATCTTTTTATATAGTTGTCACTGGATATTGTTTTTGTGGTGACTTAAACAGCTGATGTTTGCCAATGTCAGGCATGCTGATTCCTGTACAGAGGAGGTGCCCCCTTGGCTGCATACAGACTACCTTGTAAGGTGCTTGGATTAGGTTAGGGAGAGGTGTAAGGTAGTGAGTGGGTGGAACTTTTCCAGTTCCAAGTTTGTAATTCATTCCATTCGTTTTCTAAGTTCTTTTTCATTTTTAAAAACTCACTTACAGATAATAGCCTTCTTTCCCATTCTAGGCTGTGTGTGAGAAAAGGTGTTAATGTGTATGTATGTATTTTATATACCTAACAATGCAATGGATCATCTTTAAAATCAACTTATACTTTATAATAAGGACATTTAAATAGACCGAGAGTCTACATAATTATGACACTTAAAAGTTTAGAATGTTTATATTTGTTGAATCTCACTTTTGCTGATTCAGTTAATTTTGTTAATAGAAGAAAGAAAACAGCAAAACCTGAGGGCCAATCCTGAAAGGCCCTTTGATAGCTACAGCAGGTACTGGCAAAGCAGCTTCCCAGACACCTCCAGGCTCAGGCGTGGGATTGACTCAAGTCTGTTATTGTTTTCTGTTATTGCAGAAACCTTCTTCCCAGAGCCATCTTCAAGAATGGCTTACCACCAAATGCAAAAGCAGTCCATCTCACATTCCGATTCCAAATCAGAAAGGAAATTCTGCTCCTGGGTGTACCCTTGGTGAAATGACAGTCCCAGTCTTGGGGCTGAAGTTGATGACCAAAGGACACTGGTATTCTCTGAGTTTCTGGAGAAGCTGGAAGATGCCTGGGAAGCAATCCCTGAAGCTGCCACAGCTCCCCTAGAGGAGGCCCCTCTTTAGGATACCCATCTTCTATCCCATGAGACTCCCTGCTATAGATGGACCCGCAGGAGACCACTCCCTCACTTGGGGTTCTGAGCCTCACCCCAGCACTTCCTCAGACAGGTAACAATCTTGCAGCACATCAGGAAGGTTGCGAACCTTTGTTCTGCTCCTGAGGCTTCCTTCATAGGAATGCTATTAATGTCTGTAAGTCACCAGTCGCTAGTCCCTTGGATTCCTTGTTAAAGACTTCTATGCAGCCTTATCTAAAACAATAATCTTAGGCTGTGGATCTCCTGCTGTATTGTTCCTAAAATTGTATGGGTAGAAGAGGCGCCCTTAGTCATCCCTTTACATACGTGGTGCTTTCTAATGGGATCTTCTATGTATCACATACTATGCAGGTGAATTTCTCACTGTTAAGATAGGTCATCAGTAGAAGGCATCACTTTAAGATAGTTACTTTGAATTGAGGTTTGACCTCTTTTCCTGCTTTGTAATGGGTTCGGTGGTGAGGGTGGGAGCTGTCATTCACATTTATGGGCAGCATTCCTGTTGATTAGTGGACCTAAGAGTCAAATAGGAAAATATAGCTTGCTGTGTGATACAAGCTGGAGATGCTGTAGTGTTACTATCGGCAGGTTCTGTGCGGGCCGCCTTTCGGATTCCAGATGATCTGTCAAGGGTCTGCAAACTGGTCTGGTCACTTGTTTGTGTAAATAAAATGTGTTTGGAATATAGCCACACCTATTTTCTTATGTACGGCCTGCGGCTGCTTTCACACTGCAAGAGCAGAGTTGAGTAGCTGCAGCAGAGACCCGTGTGGCCCTTACAGCCTAAGATACTATCTGGACCTTCAGAAAACATCACTGACCCTGCTTGAGAAAGTCATCCTTTTCAGGAACAAATATTCTTGATTTTCCTTCTCTCTTCTGCCCTTTTCTCTCTGTTCCTCTTTACTTCCTGTTTTCCTTGTCTCAATTTTGTTTTCTTTTACTCCTCTATAGTTATCTTGCTACAAAGAAGACATGTTATATCGATATGCACTACTGTCCCCTTAAACTTGAGCAACCGTAGCATTCCATCTTTCTTTAAAAAAACCCATCACAGTAGCCAAAATAAGGCCATCTTACCCTATGGAGCCAGAACCCATTAGCAAATAGGGATTCAGAGTTCTAAAATTATGTGGCCGGGGCCTCTCATTTCACTCACACAGAACTGACTCTGGCTTTATTTCTTCTTTATTAAAGTAAACCAAGATTTTGTTTCTGGTAAAATTAGTTGAGACTACTTTAGTTGGACTTTTAGTCCTCTGAATGTCACATTTAGATGTGGAAAACGTTTTTTCACAGAGTAGAAACAAAGTCTGATCACAAACCCAAGCATTGTTTATTCTTATATATTTTGTTCAGCTTTTAGGAAAATAAAAATGTGTTGGCACTGATACCTTCTCAGTCACGTGCTTTCAAAATAATTTTATTAAAGGTAAGCCAACAAATAAAACATAGAGGCTTTTGAAGTGCTTTAATAATGATTTAAAAAATTGGAGTTATAACCAGAGTATGACGGAAAAACTATTAAAGTCTTCCTCCTTCTCCAAAAACTCAAGGATAAGGGGATATATCTTTTTTTTTTTTTTAAATAGAGACGAGGTTATGCTGTGTTGCCCAGGCTGATCTCAAACTCCTGGCCTCAAGCAGTGCTCCCACCTCAGCCTCCCAAAGGATTACAAGTGTGAGCCACCGCACCAACACAAGTATAAGTTTCTTTGCTGTTTTTTTTTTTTTTAATGTGATTCAATGTCTTGTCAGTGAAAAATTTTTGTCAGTGGCCCCAAATCACTGATTGTTTTAGTTGTTTTGAAACAGACAATTATCATTTTGAATTCTTAGTATTACTTTGATGTCTTACTATGACTTGATATCCACTGAAATACTGGAATTTTTTTTAAGTATAAAATCAATCTGTGTAAGTCAGTCTTCATATCCTAGCAGTAAGTGCTCTTCCCCATGTTTGCTCTCAAATCCTTTTCAGGGGAAAAATAAAAAGATTATTGTATTTAAAATGAGCAGAATTGTGGAAGGGCCTTTCCCCCCACCCGCCCTCAGACAGGGTCTCAGTCTGTCGCCCCAGGTTGGAGTGCAATGGGCGTATGGTCTTATCTATTAAGGGTATATAGTTTAAAAGTGTAGTTTTTTAAAAGTATAGTCATCTTCATTTTTATGACGCCCACTGCAGCCTTCATCTCCCAGGCTCAAAGAGATTTTCACACCTCAGCCTCCTGAGTAGCTGGGACTACAGGTGCATGCCACCACACCCAACTAATTTTTTTTTTTCCAGTTTTAGCAGAGATGAGGTCTCGCTGTGTTGCCCAGACTGGGAAGTCTTTTGAGGCAGCCTTCAATATAATTCATCCTTTGAAACCTCAGAACAGAGTCCTGTATTCTACAATGGATGGATTGGAAGACTTGAAGACCCAGCCTCTTTCCTTTATAGATAATCAGACTCGGGCAGAAACTCAGAGCTCTCAGGGCTTTGCTGTGCTGTGCCGTGTCATGCCGTCCTGGAGCCCGGGGAACCACCCTGAGCACTTTGTGGAGTGTGTCCTTGCTCAGGCTTTTGCCTTGGGATTGAACCGAGGCTGGTCAGTTCCTTCCACTTACCTCCTCTCTGTCTGATCTTCCTTTTCCCAGAGCCTCAGTGCTTGATGCTCAGTGCTCAGGAGATGTCCTTTGCTCCGTTGTTCAGAGGGGCAGTTGTGTGGTTATGCTGCCGGGTGAGCACAGACACACATCCTTTCTCCCCTAGCTGGGGCCATCCCACACGGGGTGCTCAGTATGCATGCCTCACGAAAGCATAGACTGTCCATTTTTTAAAAAATCAGGTACTCACGGTATTACAATATGCCAGGGGTTGGACAAATGGATTTTTTACCCTTTTTTAAAGGGTTATGTAAAAAAAAAAAGCAACTATATGTGGCCCACATAGCCTAAAATATTTACTTCCTGACTCTTGTATAAAAGCTCTACTGATCCTTGCAATAGTCATTAAAGATCAAATTGTGTAGACAAGCAGAACTTTTTTTTTTTTCATATAGTCCAACATTTTTTCATACAGTCCAGCAATTCTTCTAGATTTTAGAGTAGCTTGCCTGTGCATCTCAGTAACAGCTGCTGTTACAGATTATTCCTGAATAATGCTTTTGCATTAAGAAAAATTATCCCCCTTTGCCAGTTGTCTACTTGTTAATGAATTGTGGGCATGTGATCATATCTATTAGGGTATATAGTTAAAACTAAAAATGCAGTCTTTAAAAGTACAGTCTTCATTTTTATGAATCAGAGTGAACTTGACTGTGGTAGACATTCCATTAACAGCAGTTCAGCACAAACAAGTTACTCATGAACTTAAAGCCAAGAACAGTGCCTCTCCCTGAAAGTATGCGATGTGTTGGTTTTACCCCTAGAACGCTTCATTTCTCTTTTGTATCATATACTTGAAGGTTTCTCACTCTTCAAGCTCTGGTCGTGATATACGATCATAAATGCCTGGTGTTTGCCTGTTTGACTTCTGAGTGCAGACCACACATTCTCTTAAAACCACCAGCATGTCTGTGGCATCTTGTCAAGACACCGGCAGCTTTAGACAGAACAAGTTCAGGGCTCTCCAGTCCAACCTGAGCCACCTGCTGGTTCTGAGGAGCCATCCTTGGCACCTTGCCCTTCCTCCTCCTGCCTCTGCTTATGCCGCCAGCTCCCTTCCAGGAGGCATATTCTCTGGGACAGTCCCCCACTTGCCCAGTGCAGCCCTGAACACAAATTTGTCACATTAGAAGCATTTTTATCTCAAAACTCTGTTTTTCCTCTAGTATTTAGTTGGTGGGTTTAAATGCTATTCAATTTATCAACTTTTTTTTACCCCAGTTTTCTATGATCTGCACCTCATAGTTGTCTTGTAGCTAAAGCTGCAGTATTTGGGAGCTAATTTTTGGGAAAGAGACTATACAAACAAGATTTGCATAATTTTGTATATTTATACCACAGGTAGGGATTATTTTTAGAGCCACTATAGCTTAAGGTTATTGATTTCACTAGTGTGGTTTCTGCATTCTAAATAGTTCTCGGAGACTGTGTTAGTAACTGGTTTCAAATACATATATATAATATTTATACACACCACTGTGGAATTTATTTCACTGTGTAAATAGTGATATTTTCCTGTTCAAATGCTTCTATAGAAAGTATTTATTTTAACAAGAAAATTAACTGTCAAAAGGGCTTTCCAAAAAGTGTTCTTTCTAGCCACCCATCCTCCCCAGCTACCATGCTCAACCATTGAGTCCCCAAACAACAGTGAAAGCAGAAAGGTGTGGCCTTGAAACCTTCACTGTATTTGGGCAGATGCAACAGAAGCGCATCTCCCCACTGTCACCCCATCCCACAACAAAGTGGGACTCCCATCGTGGGTATGGCTATGCCAGCATGGCATCGGGCGTGCCCCACGCAGTCTACTTCTTGCATGCACAGTTGGTACATTCAGCTGTACACTTAACAGCCTGTACAGGAAAATGAGCCTTAGTTGTAGCCCCGAGGAAACCCAAACCCATGCCTGTGAGATATGGAGAAACCACTGGTTGCCTAGAGAAAGCATTAAGGTGTATTTCTAGTTCCTCTCTCGTGTTGGTGAAAGACACTGTTCACACTCTCATTAATCATGGGAGATAAGCATGTTATCTTCTGCACCTTGACTATGCTTGTGAGCACCTGGCTCTTCTCTTCCTCCTCCTCCCCTGCCTGTCTCAGTGTGCATCTGTGCAGATGTGGGCCAGCCCCCCTGTAACCAGTGGTTACAGAATGATATCATCTGTTCTAAGATGTGGTCAGCTTTACTTCTCAGGAGTCCTGTCCTACAATTCAGAGCACCCCTGGATGGGATGGAACCAGTGCTTTATGATCATGTTCCTCTTCCCTGTGCCCTGTCCTTGGGCACCTCCATGTAAGTCATGATCCTCATTGTGCAGGGCTGGCTGGACTGAGAATTGCAACTCCAGGACAGCAGGGAGCTTTGGGACTAGGCACGCAGGGGTTTTGTCGTCCATTTGAACCATAATTTGCATATTTTCTCGTGGCCTCCCTTTGTCTTTTCTAAACGAATGAGGCAGACACTTGAACAGTAATGCTGGAGAATGTTTTTTTTAAAAGACTTTGTAAGCAAATCTGATTTTAAGATGAAATGTGAATGAGAAACTAGGTGCCAGGGAATTTAGCACTGAACTAGACAGTCAGAACTTTTTTAACTTTGCAGGAAGAAATAAATTTTGCTCTCGTCTAAATGTTCACAAGAAGTAATGTTGTAAATAGTTTTCTAAAAATATTTATTACCTGTGCTGTATACAAATTCATGTTTTGAGTGATGTTGGTTTGCATCGTAGTATTATAGAATATATTTTGAGCAGTGGACTTCCTTTCATAACACAGTTCACACATGGAGAAAGAACAAAAACCAGCAGGTTGAGAGCTGTTTGGGGCGTTTGATCTGTAATGTTACATCAAATCTAAGCTTTAACTGCCCCCTCTTCTCATCTGGTTATATTATATATATATATATATACACACACACACACACAGGTGTATGATAAACTGGTCAGTGGTCAGTACCCAGATCTGCAGAGCAGATTTCCAGGTGTTCTTTCTGATGTGTTGCCCATAAGCAATAAGATCTTAGGTAATAACATTTATTCCAGGGCCCACACTGGCCCTTGTCTCAGAGGATAGGGTGGGGGTAGAACAGCTCTTGCTAAGACCTCTTGCCTTTGCCAGAGAGGTTGCTATACTTGAATTTTTGCTTCTGTTTGTCTGCACGCTCCTTCATGTCATAGAACTCTAGCAATGGATGAGAAATCTGCCAGCACCAGACACATCAAAACTGGGTGTGTAGATTGAAAAATTTGCAATTTTTCATGAATTTGTAGAGTTTCCAGAATCTAGTTGAGGCAAAGCTCATTTGGCTGTAGAGTAAATGTAAGACTTGTTACAATAGAAATTTAAGTGGCCAGTTCAATGTCCTTTGGCTATATTTGACCTACCGTTAAAAGCTAGCCCATTTCATATAAGCATCTTCTGTGCCTGGGCTTGAAATGTCTAAAGCTGCCTTCGTGTCTGGGATTACACCATGTAGGTCAGTATAAAGAGGGCAGTCACTCCTCCATTTTTCCCAGCGTGTCCAGTTCAGCAGATTTCTAAAGCTGTTAAGCAGCCTCTCTTTTTGACCGTCCTAAACTTTGTGAAAATAAATACCCCACACCCAGATAACCATTAATAGAAGTAATGTAGTTTTTTAGGCTTTTGGAATATGTCTTCTCTTTTGTATTTATGATGGTGTTTGGAATTTTTCACTAGTGTTTTTTTAGATTGAAGTGGGTGCATTAGGATAAAACTTTCCCTTGCTGATCCTGAAGGCAAGCAAGAGGAAAGAAATTGACCTGTATTGTATCATTGGGGAGGTGACTACTTCTTGTGGTGGTAGGGGGTGGGGGGAATGGGGCATTGTAGGTTATGTGGGGGTACAATAGAATTCTGGCCTGAGGCTCCCCAAGTCTTATTACGTTGTATGAAAAATCCCCTTATTAGCCTCATTTAATCTCAATAGAAGCCTGCTGTTTACCCTCAGGGAACAAGTAGTTTTCAAAATTGAGCTCCTCCAAGGTCATTGGCCAATACTGTGTGCAAGCATTGGTCATCTTTGTAAACTCATGGCATTATTTCCCCGTATGCATTATAATACTAAGAAATTCATCCCCAACCTGTATGAAAAGCACAGCCCAGGGCCCTAATTGAGGCTAGCGTGAATGCCTTTGAGGGGCCAGGGGGCCATAGGAGGCCCATGCAATTTAACTGAAGCTCAGGTGCCACGTTGGATTTTTATTCTTATTAGGCCGCAACCCTTCTGAATGAGTTTAGGGCAGGGGCTGCTGATCCGGCTGTGGATTCAGGGAGCTCTAAAATGAATCTCTACCGTTCCTTTAGAGGTCTTTCTGGTTCCTCCCAGTGTTGTCATTGCCGAGGTCGATCTCGTAGTTGTTCAGTTGTGCTCTTTTTGCTGTCTTGTGAGTCTTAGCCAGTGATCCAGCTGCCCAAGGACAGGGCCTCCAGAGGGCCTAGCACCGTCCTGGTACCAAGCGTGTGCTCCCGGCCTGTGTGACAGTGTCTTTCCAGAGCAGTGAAATGAGAAATTCTGCAAGTGGCAACCCAGAAGATCAGTGTGTATCTCTTGGGCCTGGATTTCTACTATGTTAGTGAGTGTAGGAATATACTGTGTCTTTAATGGATGAAAATTCAATGTATGCTGTGAATTTGTTGGTTTGAAACATTGAAATTTTTCATTAGACAATGTTTACATACCTCACCTGAAGAACCTTTGAGAGTGTATATATAAAATTTAAAAATATATTAAGTTGCTTTAAAACAATATGTATAGCTATAAAAGTTGGAGTTATTTTAACTTTGAATATGTACCAAGTCTCTTAAATATTGAAATCTTGTAGACTTCTTGTGCTTCTGTGTTTTGCTTTCCTATCAGGCCATGTAGGAAACTGTGTTCTTGTTATTGGTAGAGGGGCCCTCACTGAAATCCAAGCTTGGAAGGATTTCCTGTGTTGTTTCCGATTCTCTTGTTTGGTTTTGAGGGATGGGGTGTGGAGCCAGAGGATGTGTGGGAGGGGTTTCTCTAACATTGACATCTATTCCATGAGCTTTTCCAAGGCGCTTATTTTATGGCAGCGTATTAAACTTCTTTGATATTCAAGTGTGTCTGTGTAGTCACTGAAGAGGGCATAGAATGCCTTGGAGCCGGTCATTCAACTTGCAGCCTAAGGCAAAATTGATGAGTTGCCAGAAGGAACCACAAAGCAATACTTCCACCAAGTGTCAGGGCTTAGAGAAGCCTTGTTTGCTAATGTCAGTAATACATCATTTTGTGAATTCTGCCTAACTTCAGGGAAAAGAAAAGACAGTGGAGGAATCCTTGAGATTCCCATGGCAGGGTTGGAAAGGTGCCAGCATTTCATCCTGAGGGACAGGGAGCAATGAAGGGCAAGCTCCTGACCTCAGGCTAGCCACTGGGAAGTGTGCAGGCCACAGGCCAGGGCTGCCCAGCTCTCAACGCCTTTGTTGGAGTATGGCAGAAAAAGTCCTTCCGTTTGCTAGCCTCATGAGTTTGTTCATTGTACTCTTTCAACTCTGCTTGAAGTGGGTCAGCATAAGGACCCACAAGAAGCTCATCTGACTGTGCCATCACTGTGCAGAACCACCTCCAGCAAAAATAACCCCACAGCTGACTGCCAGGCCACCCCTCTGAATCTGAATTTGGAAGACTACCTCATTCCAGATTGGTTGTTTTCATTGTTAAGATAGACCTCTTTTCCTTCAGTAGTCATCCTGTAGTGGAATAACGAAAATACCCAAGAGGTGCAGACTGGCTGCCTTGGGGTGAGGGGACATCTCAAAAATTAACTCTGAGGGCTTTTGGTTTAGGGATGATAGAGGTGTCATCACCAATCTCAGAAAAACTTGGCAGCCCTAGTAATCAGGATGTTGCCTGTTGGAAGTCTGGGCACTGCTTTTTGGCCTCCATCCTCCCAACCAAGCCCGGCTGTGCCCATTCCCTTGGCTGGGGATTTCCTTTTAGCAGTGAAATTTGCCACTGATTTTTCTTTAACTCAGAAATAGCAAACTTGTGGCCTACAGATGTGTTTTGTTTAGCCTTGTGTTTAAAAAAATACTTTGAGCTTTTCTTTACATAAAGATTGAGAGTTCTGACTTCTCTTTAAAAAAAAAAATGAAAAAGATGAAGATTTGACTCTAACTCATGGTAAGAGTCAGCTGGCGTGAGACTGGAAAAACGTGCCTTTCAGGACACCACAGCCCCTGACTGTCAGTTCCCATTTGATCACTGTTTCTTCACGGCAGGGGAATGGGTCTGTGTGCGTGCTGCCTTATCAGATGTGGCGACACAAACGACAGGCCAGTTGACTGACAGGTAACCAACCTACTGGCCTTGCGAGACAGGAGCGTCCAACCCCATTGGAACCCATTTTCTCTCCTGCACACTGTTCATTACATTTCCTCCAAAATCCCTAAATTTTTTGAAGGCACGGAAGTTATATCAACTGGCCACTTTCAAGATGACCCATGTGCTGTTAAGGTGTGGTTTGTATGACCATTGCCCTGGCCCAATTTTCCACGGAAATCTGTCCATGGTTGTGGCTCATGATCCTGGCTCAGGCTTCCGTTTAGTGTCAGTGACCCTGCCCAGCCTGCCTGCCGGGGCCTGGCCTTACCCAGACATCCATCCTGAGTCCTATAAAATTGTGCTTGCAGTGTTCTCATCTGAATGGTGACGGAGCCACTGCAGACGTATGTGTGCCTGCTTTCTCCACCAATTTCTAAGAGCCACTGTGCTAGGGACAGAAAAGTGAAACTCACAGGACATCTGAGAAGTCACACTATTGATTGCTCTGATGGCTCCGAAACCCTCAGAGCCAGATTAAAGATGGGTGTGGCTCTGTGCACAAACTTACAGAATGTCCATGTCACGGCAATTACTTGAAGGGAGATGAGGATGAGCAGCCTCCCCAGCTCGGCCATGCACTGACAGACCCCGGGGGTCTATCAGACCCCTCTCCCAGGGCCCCCTCCTTCTTCAGGAGGAATGGACTTCAGGAAGGGCAGGGAGTTCCAGGAACAGACGTCCTACGTGTGTAGCCCCTTGGAGCCACCCCTGGATGATGGCCCATATGTGATCAGCCCAGAAGCCCTAGGAGAGAATGCTAGCAGCACCGGGCCCGCTTCTCGGTGGAGAAAAAGAGACCAACAAGGCAGAGTGAATCAATGTCATGTTCACATGGAAGACAACAGACAACATGGACATAGTCTAAAACAATACTTCCAGGGCAGGTGCGACTCCCTCACGGGCCTGTTCTAAACCAGCCTCTAGGAGTCGATTCAAACAAGACTACAGAAACCCCCAACAAAACGTGCTACAACCACATAGCATCTGAAAGGCAAAACAAGACGCTGGATGTTGACTTTAACATATAAAAATACTATAACAAAATGAAATACAAATATATATTAGAATCTGTAAGTATTCTGTATAAAGAGATACTTTTGCGGTTAGGCTACCAGCAGGCAAAGAGGAGACAAAGTCCAGCCTTTTCCACTTCCTGACACCTTCACCGGGAGCCCCGGCCCTGTTGCCAGTGGTGTTGCAAGGCCACAGCTCCCTCGGGACGCACCCTGCTGTATCTCTTCATGTCTAAAATGCAGAGCGAACTAGGGGTCTTCACAAAGGGGGGGCAAGATGTGGAGAGAGGACTTCTCAGAGGGGCGATTTCGCAGTAGCCGCTTTCCGGACTTTCAAGCGGAGTGTGAACAGGCAACGTGAGTGCTGACTCAAGTCCTTAGCAACTCGCTGGTTGATGGCCAAGTTAGAGAAAAAGTTGGTCCTGGGGCACACAGCTCTCCGCTCATCTCATGGTGGATTCCAGTCCTCAGACTGCACCGAGGTCAGCGCTGCTGTGCTAGGAGTCTGGACCATGTGGTGGGGCTGGTCAGGGGAGCCTTAAGCTCACATGGTGCTCCCTGGGAACAAACACACCAGCCGCTCACCTCCCAGCCCCATGGCGCCAGGTGAGGGGTGAGCATCACCAGTCTACAGGTACCCTTTCCACCTCCTGCAGAATGAAGAGGCCTCCTGCCAGTCAGTGCCCTTCAAGCCTGGGAATTGACTTCTCCAGGGTGGTGGGGAATGGTGGTGGCCAGGGAAGCTATGTTTCTCAGGGTTGGCGAGTCCCAGAGCAGCTTTCTTCCAGGGAAGAGGCAAGATGGCTGCTCTTGAGCTTTTCTGCCCTATCCAGCCCGGTGCAGATGCTCTGCAGGGTCCCAACGTGGCCTGGAAACTCAAAGTAAGAGAGGGATGCCATGTGGTCCTGGGAGAAGCCCCATGAGGCCCAGGCTGCAGTCTACTTGCGGGTGGGGCCAGACACTGTGGCCTTGCTCAGAGCTCCAAGCAAGTAGATCCCAGCCCCCTGGTGAGGGGCAGATCCTGCCATGAGGACACCTCCCACGTTAGGCAGGGCAGGGCCCTCTTCCCATCACAGGGACCCCAGGACTCATAGTTGCTAGGTTGAGTCCCCGTGGCATGGGACATGCCAGGCACCCTCTACCCCAGCTCTAGCCTTCTAATCAGCATCAAGGGCTCCCCTCACTGCCCTGGGCGGGGCACATGGGCAGGGGACACGGACACAATGACACTCTGAGCCTCACCTGAACATACACCCAGCCATACCTCCTGGTCACAGGTGGAGGGAGCCGGGGCAGAGACATGCTCACCGCCGCTGCCCACCGGAACTCCCCGGGGGTGTGCCCGCTTGGTGAGGCCTCTGGGGAAAGAGAGTGCAACTTTGCCACCCTTTAGCCAGTTCACAATTTGGCCTCACAAACCATCTTTCTACATTTTCACTGTGTATGGAAGAGAAGACGATGCAGTCAGGCAATCATGTATTCAGTGCCTCGTCCAACACTTGCTCCTTCATTGCCAGCAACCCTCTGGCCTGGGCCACTGTCTGTGGCTGGAGCCACCCCTCAGCTCAACTCTTCCCGGGCATCCTGGTCGTTCCTGCGATGCTCTGGGATGAGTTCACATCTGTCCATTAGGCCAGAACGCCCACAGTCCCCAGCCCTGGGTTAGGCACATATATACTTATTGATGTGATCAATGAAAACAGGTCTTCTAACTCCTCTGGCCTCCCAAGACCACAGTCGGGGAGTCTGCACTATTCCTTTAGTCATCCTGCCCCTACCTCCGGCCATTTTACAGCTGAGGAACCCGAGGCCCAGGCAGGAAAAAGTTTGCCCCGAGTGATAGAGCCAGTGGGGACTTCCCAATGCCTGGAGCACTGTCCCTTCCACTGCTCCCTACTGGCCTGCAGTGTGAAGGACTCTGAACCAGCTGCTCCCTGGTCAAGCACCCTAGGCCAGACCCTCACACCCAGTCCCTCTGCCAATAGGTCACCGACAGCCTGTGGCTGACTGGTGGCTGGGGAAGCCCAGGACCAATGCCCCTTCTGTGGCCAGTGTCTGGAGGCGGATGATGTTTGTTTACCTAGAGCAAAGAACCCCCTGCCCTCTTTGGTGGGGTCTGCCACCCTAAGCAGCCCCTGTGGCTGTTTCCTCCACATAAGTGCTCCTTGAAGCTACAGTAGTCATCCTAGAACTTTAGGATTCAGAGGCCTGGTCCTAAGAACCACCTCCACCCACAGCCTCGTTCCCAAGCAGTGGCTGCAGTCAATCCAGCGGGGAAGGGTCCAACCCTCCCTGGCCAGCAGGAGGCGGCATCCCCGCTCCACAGCCTAGCCTACCACCAGCAGATTCTGTAGCAGCAGAATGAACCAGGCTGGCTGCCCGGGGAGACTGAGAGTACTTCGTGGTTGCCTGCAGAGGGGTAAGAGGCTTCCGGGGCCACGGACCCAGCTCCAAGCCAGCCTGGGCCACAGGCCAGAGGGAAGGGTTGGTTTGGAAAGCTGTCATTTTTCTTCTCCAGACTCAGGTAGCAGACAAGGAGGGGTGTCATCATTCTGCACTTCTTGGCCTGACCTCACGCACACATTCATTCAACAAATATTTATTAAGCGCCTATTTGTGCAAGGCACTTCCGGAGAGGGCAGCCCGCAGCTCAGGCCTCGCCCACCCCCGCTGCCCCCAGCTATGGCGCAATTTGCTTTTAAAAGGCTGCTCTGGCACCACCCCATCCAGGAGGGCCCAGCTGCCCAGGAGCCGTCCTGTGATGACCTGCACCCCAGCCCAGCTGCTGGCGACTGTCTCTGCTGCTGCAGCGGCTGGGCCCCCTTGCCCACCCTCACCCGCCTGTCCACGCCCAGCGCTATGCGCAGAGGGCACAGCCACACTTGGTGGGCTTTTCCACCTCCTCGGCAAAAGAGGTCCCATCGCTGCACTCAAAGGTGAACTTCCTCCGCTTCAGCCGAAGGCCCTGGCAGCAGCCCTGGCCTGGGCACGTGCCCCGGCACTCCACCCATGACAGGGGGCGTGTGGTCTGGCAGATGGCATAGCCCCTCTGGACCTGGTGAAAGTCCCGGACAGGGTCCCCCCGGCACTCGGACTCTGGATGGGACAGACACCAAAAGAAAGCCTCAGGGCACACCCATGGGTGAGCTGCTGCCTCCAGGGAGGCAGAAGGAAGAGGAGGAGTAGGGCAGCATCTGTGGGGTGGATCCTTTGGCTCTCAGACCCCATCTCTGTCCCCAGCATACTTCCGCCTCCCGCTGACATGCACAAGCTTCTTCCCAGGGCCTACAGTCTGGTCCTAGCGCCAGGGCCCTCCAGGACAGATTGAACTGCCGGAGGGAGGCGAGGTCCCCATTGCTAGAGGCGTGCAAGAGAGACTGGAGACCCTGGAGGCAGTAACATTATGAAAAGGATTCGTGCTGGGGAGGGGATGGCCTAGGGGATCCTTAAGGTGCCTGAGTTCTGGGTTTCTCCAGCTTCTCCCTGCCCAGCCTTAACAGTCCGGATTCCAGCAGAAGCCATCTTGGTCAAGCAGACCAGGGATGGCCTGGGAAGGAGTCCCCACCCCTCAGACTTCCTGCTGCCACTCCCAGGTCATGAGGTGATGGGGCCAAGGTACAGAGGTTGGGCCAGGAGCTGTTACCCTGGGTGGTCTCTTCTGCAAGGAGAGACCCCAGCCAGAAGAGGCACATACCCTGGATAAGGGAGCTGCAGGGCAAACTGGGCCAGGAGAGACCGGGAGCAGTGCCCAGAGGGTGGAGGGACCCTGAAAGCCCCATAGCAGCCCATGGTACGGGGCTGGGGGAGGACAGAAGGGCTGCCGAGGTTGGGAGGAAGAAAGAGTCAAATTGCTAAAGCAATTTGTGGGGGACCCGGGGGAGTGCACATCAGGAGGGGGGCCCCTGACCTTGCTCACACAGCTCGCCCGAAAAGCCGGGGTCACACACACAGTGTGCCCCCTTGGTGGCTGAGGCCTGGCAGTGGCCATGCAGGCACTGCAGGCCTCTACAGGGCTCTGCCAGGGCCCTGGCCTGGTTGCACAGGGCCCCCGAGTACCCATCCTGGCACTGGCAGCTGTAGGAAAGAGCGTCGAGGGGCACACATTGCCCATGGACACACCTGCAGGGGACAGAGAAAAGCGCTGTGAGGACAAACCCAGCCAAGCCCCACCCGGCGCAGCCCACCCGGTCCTGACTTCACAGGTCTTTATTCTGTTCCCAAGATTGAAACAAAGGGAGTTGCATGCGACTCCAGTGCCCCAGGCTCACTTGTGGCCGTGGCAGGGACCATCAGCAGGCTGGTCACAGTGCAGGCCCACCCAGCCGGCCTCGCAGTGGCACATGGGCCCCGGGGTGGCATTGGGCTGGCAGATGCCATGCAGGCAGTAGAGCTTGAGGCAGGGTTCGCAGCCTGGCACCACGCCCGGCTTCATCTGAGTCTTGGTGAAGTCCTGCAGCTCGTTGTTGATGTATAGGTTTCGGATGCAGCCGTGGAAGCCAGTGCCATTGAGGATCTGCCACAGGCGGAAGGCAGCTGAGTTGACATCCACGGGCATCCCTGGGGTAGGGGAGAGAGCATAGCTGGGCTGAGTCAGGCTCGGGCTATGCCGGGCACCCACCTCTGAGGTCTAGGCAGCTCCATGGCCTTCCCTCTTGCCTGCGGCCTCTGTCCTTCATCTCTGCAACCCTGATCCAAGGTCCTCTGCCACCTTGGAGGGCCCAGGCTCCTTTCCCAGAAGAAAGGGAAAAGCTGCTTCCTCTGTGATTGGAGCTGGGGTGTCAGGCCTGGTGGTGGCCAGCTGCTGCGTGCGGCTCTGAGGTGCCTGTTCCTAAAATCTGGCTGCCCTCGCCAAGGCGCCTTCTCTACCTGGGACACCATCTTTTACCTCCCGGAGACCCCAGCCGTAGCAAAGGGGCAGAGCCGAGACATCATGTGTGCCGCTGGGTCACTGCTTTTGTGGCTGTCCCTTCTCAGCAGCCCTCTGAAGTAGGGCTTGCTAAGCCCCATTTGACAGATGCTCATGACTGGCCTGAAGCTGCACAAGGAGTAAGCTGCGGAGCTGGGCTGAGACCTAGGGCCATCCCTCACCTCTGCCCCAGCCTCAGCACGCCCCCCACAGGGTGTGAAGACAGCACCGCTGCATCCAACAGCCTGCTTGTCAAGACCGAGAAATGCTTGCAGGTGGTCGATGGGGTCATCTAGCCTGCAAAGCCTCTAAGGCCGGCCGAGGCAGTCCCTGGTTGATGCAGGGACTCCATACCTGAGTCTTCTTGCAGTGGCTCTGGGCCTCTGAGGGCCCCAAGACTGGGAGTGGACCCTAAGCCACTGAAAAGCCCCTTCTAGCCCAAAACCAAGAGGAAAGGTGCCCAATGTGTCACAGACAGCCTGGACAGTCCCAGGACCTCTCCTAAGCCAGGCCTTGCACCCAACCCAAGCGTCTATCCTTCTTGGTCAGTCTGGGCCAGGCAGAGAGCAGCTGGGCCTCCAGGCAGCGAGGCCAGTCCACCTGCAGCTTGGCCACCACCAGGACCATCTTCCCACTTGGCATTTCCCACAGTGCAGTCCCTAGGCACCAGCTTTCCTGGCTGGCCTCAGGCCAGAGAGCAAAAGAGACCCCGCCAGGGCCAGGTCCTCACCTCCCACATAGAGTGGCGCCTCGCTGTTGAGCGTGTAATGTTTGCCAAAGTTGTCCATGGTCATGGGGCTCCCACCGTCAATGGAGAGATTCACCATCTGGTCAAAGGCGACCAGCTCAACAGTGTGGAACTGCCCGTCGTTGATCGTCTCAGCACTGGAAGAAGAGGGGGTTGCCCATCCCAGGGAGTGGGTGTCAGTCTGGACCATCCCTGCCTGGGCACTTCCCCAGAAACACCAGCAGGTTCTCCTCAGGAGACCAAATCTCTAAGGAAAAGGACTGTGGGGGCTCAATGGCCTATAACCCGATCCCTCTTATTCCCCTTCTTGGACTCCCTGGGGAAGGCTGAGAGGTTTGAGGCAGGGGTCTCAAACTTATGAGTCTCCTCCTCCCCATTAAGGAGCCTCCTCTAAGGTGGTAGTGGGTTGGGGAAGGACGGGGCCACTGCACAGGCCTCAGAGACCTCAGACCCAAACTGGGGCTAAACCAGATGGTTCAAGTGTCCTTCAAACTCAGCCCAGGTTTCTAGAGGTCTCGATAACCACCTGCTTTTGGCCCAGGAGACCTCGCCCTGGCAGTCTCGTACCCCTGAGGGCAGCTGGGGGGCATGAGGAAGCCCTACCTGTAGATGGCAGAGCTGGGGTAGCTGCCTGGGTCGTAGCTGACACGCACATGGCCCTGGTACAGCTCAACTGCAATGTGGTCGTTGTCCCCGTTGTACAGAAGGATCCCATTGTCCTCTGCCGTGGAGACCTGATGGGCAGTGGCACTTTCTCTCCCACCCCACCCCATGCAGCAGCAGCACAGGCTAGCAGGTGGGGCAGAGAGGGCACCCAAGATTGGAAGAGAGATGCTCTGTACAGAGCTCTCTTCCCCCACCTGGCCAGCCTCCCCAAGGCCATTCCTCCAGGGGGCGCCAACAGGGGCTGCAGCCTCTGGTTCAAGCCCCATCCACTGCCAGCCTGGCCAGGTCTGGGCAGGGAAGGGTGACGGGCCACTGAGGCCTGGAAACTCTGTGCCAGGAAAAGCAGCCAGGAGACCTCAGGACAATCTTCCCAGAGAAGAAAATTAGACTGGGACCCCTGTCTGGAGGGTGTGGGTAGCCCTGTTCTGTGGCTGTCTCTTATACACATCTAGATGTGTATAAGAGACAGCACACAGTGTGCCCCCTTGGTGGCTGAGGCCTGGCAGTGGCCATGCAGGCACTGCAGGCCTCTACAGGGCTCTGCCAGGGCCCCGGCCTGGTTGCACAGGGCCCCCGAGTACCCATCCTGGCACTGGCAGCTGTAGGAAAGAGCGTCGAGGGGCACACATTGCCCATGGACACACCTGCAGGGGACAGAGAAAAGCGCTGTGAGGACAAACCCAGCCAAGCCCCACCCGGCGCAGCCCACCCGGTCCTGACTTCACAGGTCTTTATTCTGTTCCCAAGATTGAAACAAAGGGAGTTGCATGCGACTCCAGTGCCCCAGGCTCACTTGTGGCCGTGGCAGGGACCATCAGCAGGCTGGTCACAGTGCAGGCCCACCCAGCCGGCCTCGCAGTGGCACATGGGCCCCGGGGTGGCATTGGGCTGGCAGATGCCATGCAGGCAGTAGAGCTTGAGGCAGGGTTCGCAGCCTGGCACCACGCCCGGCTTCATCTGAGTCTTGGTGAAGTCCTGCAGCTCGTTGTTGATGTATAGGTTTCGGATGCAGCCGTGGAAGCCAGTGCCATTGAGGATCTGCCACAGGCGGAAGGCAGCTGAGTTGACATCCACGGGCATCCCTGGGGTAGGGGAGAGAGCATAGCTGGGCTGAGTCAGGCTCGGGCTATGCCGGGCACCCACCTCTGAGGTCTAGGCAGCTCCATGGCCTTCCCTCTTGCCTGCGGCCTCTGTCCTTCATCTCTGCAACCCTGATCCAAGGTCCTCTGCCACCTTGGAGGGCCCAGGCTCCTTTCCCAGAAGAAAGGGAAAAGCTGCTTCCTCTGTGATTGGAGCTGGGGTGTCAGGCCTGGTGGTGGCCAGCTGCTGCGTGCGGCTCTGAGGTGCCTGTTCCTAAAATCTGGCTGCCCTCGCCAAGGCGCCTTCTCTACCTGGGACACCATCTTTTACCTCCCAGAGACCCCAGCCGTAGCAAAGGGGCAGAGCCGAGACATCATGTGTGCCGCTGGGTCACTGCTTTTGTGGCTGTCCCTTCTTAGCAGCCCTCTGAAGTAGGGCTTGCTAAGCCCCATTTGACAGATGCTCATGACTGGCCTGAAGCTGCACAAGGAGTAAGCTGCGGAGCTGGGCTG
>NW_012099987.1:2272843-2289055 GCF_000951045.1 Mandrillus leucophaeus
TGCTCTGTACAGAGCTCTCTTCCCCCACCTGGCCAGCCTCCCCAAGGCCATTCCTCCAGGGGGCGCCAACAGGGGCTGCAGCCTCTGGTTCAAGCCCCATCCACTGCCAGCCTGGCCAGGTCTGGGCAGGGAAGGGTGACGGGCCACTGAGGCCTGGAAACTCTGTGCCAGGAAAAGCAGCCAGGAGACCTCAGGACAATCTTCCCAGAGAAGAAAATTAGACTGGGACCCCTGTCTGGAGGGTGTGGGTAGCCCTGTTCTGTGGGCCTTGGGGAGCTCGCTGCTGAATGGGGGAACTACAGAGAGGACAAGTTCAGGAAGGCTCTCTGACAGCCAGAGTCATCCAAGCCTAGTGGAAGGAGCCACTCAGAAGGTAGTGTCTGTCGCTGGAACCGTGCAAGCAAAAGTGAGATCTTTGCCTCAGGAGGGAGATCCCTCTAAGATGCTGTAGGAGCCATGATCATTTTTCCCTCTCTTGTCCTCCTCCCTCCATTTCTTCTGGTAAAGACCCTGAGCCCCCTGGTCTGTGGAGCTGGGCACATGACCCAGGCTGTCTAGTCATACTGTCCCATCTCCTTGGACTCAGCGGCTGGTTCAGAGATGGGCATGTGACTAACGCCAGGCCAATCAGAGATCTTCCTTGAGCTGACCAAATTAGAGCTGGCAAGGAAGAGCCTTTGTAAATCACTGTCCGGTAAAAGATGAGGATAAACCAAGGACGTGCCCGAGGCAATGGCTGGTTATGGTTTTGGTGAATTTTATTTTTGGCGGTTAGGCTAGCTGTTGTCTTGCCATGTAGACTATGTAAGTGGATAGGATGTTGGAGATGTGACGTAGGGGAAGAGAGCAGAATGCACATGTTTGAGAGGCTGAAGAGTTCTGAGAAAAAAGGAAAAGAGGACAAAAGAGAGGGAAGAAAGATGTGGCATTTGTGACAGGGAATGGAATTCGAGGGAAAGAGAAAGATGACTAAAGGAGAGTTTAACGTTCTTTATCATGTGCTGTGCAATATAAGCCACTCTCCTCTCCATCCCCCAAAAATATTTAGCAAAATATTGATATATTTCATCAATGCTGTTGAAGTGGGACTTGCTTTATTTTCCCCTCAATAGGAAGATGTTCTGAGATGGAACTGAAGGCATGAAAAGGACAATTTAAGGGACCCTAGGGACATACGGTTAAAGGTATAAGCCCAAAGTTAATTCTGGCCACGTTCCAGCCACACGTAGAAAGCCTGTCTGCAGCACTGGAGGCAGACACTGAGGAGCAGCCTCCTCAAGAAATGGGACAAGAAATGGTGGGAGCGGATGATGGCAAGTCTGGTTTTCTGGATTCAATTACCCATGAGACCACATCCACCCCTGCCCTGGTTTTGTGACACTATAACCTTTCTAATTGTGCTTAAATCAGTTCAAGCCGAGATTTTGATACCCATATGCAAAAAGTTTTGATTACACAGAGTCCTTCCAGTTCCCCAGGCACCATGCAGGGATGCATCTTGATGCTCTGGCCTAAGCCAGGGTCCCCTGCTCCCTGACTCCCCACTGTGACCAAGCCCCCTGGCACGCACCTGCAATGTGATGTTGGCCCGTGGCCAGTTTTGCAGGTCAGTGAACTGCAGGTAAGTGTCCCGGTCCACAAAGTTGACACTGAGCAACTTCTCACACTCAGGGCCACCGAAGCCTGGGAGGCACTGGCACACGGGCCTGTTGCCCTGGTTCACACAGTTGGCCCCATTCTGGCACTCAGTCCCCTCACAGGGGCTCTTGGGGGTAGGCAGATGGGGAGGGATCTCACAGAGCTGTCCACTGAGAGGAAAGGACACAAGTCAGAGAGGGCCGAGGAGGAAGGGGGTATCTTCCTTTCCCATAGCCCTGGACAGAAATACACTAAACATCTTGAGAAAATGGATTCTTAAAGTGACAGAAGATGCTCCTAATAAACACTTTTCATGAGAGAGCTAAGAGCCAGAAGGATACCAGGATACAAGTATGGTCCCTGGTCCAGCAGCATCAACATTACCTGGACACTTGATAGAAATGGGAAACCCACTGAATCTGCTTTTTAACAAGATCCAAGGTGATTACTGACAATGTCAATAACTCTGCAAGCCAGATTTTACTATATACATTTTACGGAAAAGAAAACTGAGATTTAAGACACAAGCATAAAGAGGAAAGAGTCAAGTTACTAAAATAAGAAATAAAAGAAGGGACATTACTACCAACCTTATAGAAATACAATGAATTATAAAGGAATACTATGAACAATGATATACCAACAAACTAGATAACATAGATGAAATGCACAAATTCCTAGAAATATGCAAACTACCAAAACTGAACCAAGAAAAAGATAGAAAATATGAATAGACCTATAACTAGTAAAGAAATTGAATTAGTAATCAGAAAATTCCCAGGCCCAGATAGTTTAACTGGTGAATTCTACTAACCATTTAAAAACAATAAATACCAATTCTTCACAAACTTGTCCAAAAAATAAAAAATGAAGGAACATTTTCTAACTCATTCTATGAGACCAGCATTACCCTGATACCAAAAACAAAGACATCACAACAAAAGATATCACAAAAAACTACAGACCAATATCTATTATAAATATTGTCACCAAAATCCTCAACAAATTACTAGCAAATCAAGTACAGCATAAAAAGGATTGTATACAATGACCAAGTGAGATTTATGCCAGAAATGCAAGGCTGGTTTGACCTCTGAAATTCAATTAATGGAATATATGACATTGATAGATGAAAAAGCAAAAAAAAAAAAAAAAAAGGTTCATCTCAATAGATGCAGAAAATGCATTTGACAAACTTCAACATTCCTTCATGACAAAAACACTCCACGGACTAGGAATAGAAGTGAACTGCATCAACCTGATAAAGGGCATCTACAAAAAACACACAACTGACATCAAACTTAATAATGAGAGACTGAATTTTTTCCTCCTAAGATTAGGAACAACACAAGGATATTTGCTATCACAATTTCTATTCAATATTTTACTGGAGGTTCTAGCCGTGGCACTTAGGAAAAAGGGAAAGGAAAAAAAAGGAATGAAGGAAGAAGGGAGGGAGAGGGAGGGAGGGAGGAAGGGAAGGAGAGAGGGAAGGCAGGAAGGCAGGAAGGCAGGCAGGCAGGCAGGCAGGAAGGAAGGCAAGCAAGGGAAGGAGGGAAGGAAGGAGAAATAAAATGCATCCAGATGACATGATCTTGTATAAGAAAATCCTACAGAGTCCATTAAAATGCTATTAGAATTAATGAAATAATTCAGCAAGATTGTAGAATACCAGATTAATGCACAAAAATCAAACAAAAAATGAAATTAAGAAAACAATTCCTTTATAATACATCAAACAATAAAATACTTAAGAATAAATTTTTTAAGTGCAAAACATATACTTTGAAAACTATAAAATGTTGAAAGAAATTAAAGAAGATCTAAATAAATGGAAAGGCATTCATGTTCATGGATCAGTATGCTTAATATTGTTAAAATGGCAATACTGGGCCAGGCATGGTGGCTCACACCTGTAATCCCAGCACTTTGGGAGGCTGAGATGGGTGGATCACCTGAGGTCAGGAGTCCAAGATCAGCCTGGCTAACATGGTGAAAACCAGTTTCTACTAAAAATACAAAAAATAAGCCAGGCGTGGTGGCACACACCTATAATCCAGTTACTCCGGAGGCTGAGGCAGGAGAATTGCTTGAACCTGGGAGGCAGAGGTTACAGTGAGCCAAGATTGTGCCATTGCACTCCAGCTTGGGAAACAAGAGCAAAACTCTGTCTCAAAAAAAAAAAAAAAAAAAAAGGCAACACTAGCTAAATTGATCTACAGATTCAATAGAATCTTTATCAAAATCCCAGTTGACTTCTTTGCAGAAATCAACATGCTGATCCTAAAATTCATACAGAAATTCAAGGGACTCAGAATAGCCAAAACAATCTTTAAAAAGAAAAACAAACTGGGAGGACTCACACTTCCCAATTTCAAAATATATTACAAAAACTACAGTAATCAAAAAAGTGTGGTACTGGCATCAGCACAGTCATATAGATTAATGGAATAGAACTTGGAGTCCAGAAATATCCTTACATTTAAAGTTAGTTGATTTTGACAAGAGCGCCATGACCATTCAACTGGAAAGAATTATCTTTTCAACAAATAGTGCTAGTACAACTGTATATCTGCATGCAAAAGAATGAAGTGGGGCCTTCTACCTCACACCAAATATAAAAATTAACTCAAAATGGATCAATGACCTAAATATAAGAGCTAAAACTATAAAACTCTTAGAAGACAACATAGGTATAAATCTTCATAACCTTGGATTAGGCAACGGTTTCTTAGGATACCCACAACACAAGCAACAAATAAAAAATAAACTAGATGTACCCAAATTACACACTTTTGTGCATTATCAAGAAAAGACAACCAACAAAATGGGAGAAAATACTTGTCAACATGTATCTGATAAGGGGCTTGTCTAGAATATATAAAAAGCCTTTACAACTCAATAACAAAAAGACAAATACCTCAATTTCAAAATGAGCAAAGAACCTGAATAGAATTTTTTTTCCAAAGAAGATATTTTTAAGTGGCTAATAAGCACACGAAAAGATGCTCAACATCATTGGCCACTGAGGAAATGCAAATCAAAACCACAATGAGCTACCACTTCACACCTTCATATACTGGTGGTGGGAATGGTGCAACCATTAGGAAAAAACAGTTTGGTAGTTCCTCAAACAGTTAAACATACAGTTAACATATGACTCAGAAAATCCACTCCTAGGCATAGATCCCAGATAATTAAAAATGTATGTCTACATAAAAACCTGTACACAAATGTTGATAAGATCAGTCTTCATTATAGCCAAAAAGTGGCAACAAAGGGAGAAAGCCTATCAACTGATGAGTGGGTAAACAAAATGTGGTTATGTCCATACAACGGAACACTGTTTAGCCATAAGAAGGAATGAAGTGCTGACACATGCTACCACACGGATGAACCTCAAAACATGATGCTCAGTGAAAGCAGCCAGTCACAAAGGACAACAGATTGTACGACGATTCCACTTACAGGAAATCCCCAGAACAGGCAGATATATAGACACAAATATTAGGAGATTAGTAGTTGCCTGGAGCTGGGATAGAGGAGGGGCTGGTGTGACAGATAAGGGGTATGAGGTTTTTTTGGGGAAAATGAAAATGTTCAAAATCGATCGTGGTGATGGATGTACAACTCTGGGAATAAACTAAAAGTCATGGAATTTTACATGGAACTGAGTAAACTGTATGCTACGTGAATTATATCTCAATAAAGCTATTTTTTAACAAATGAGTGAGCGGAGCATGGGATATGGGTGGCTGGAGAGAGGGTGGGCCCTCCAACCTCCCAGGGGAGCTCAGTGGGCTGGTAGATAACCTTTGTGGCAGGACATGTCTTCAGAGGCTCAGCTAGGCAGATAAGTGGCAGCACACTGCCCTGTCATCTGCACCCACCTCTCACCCCCTGCACCAAACAGGTTAGGGGTCCTCTGCCTAGGCCCTGGGCAGTTACATGACTTGCCCAAGGCTGCACAGCTGGTGACTGGCAGAGCCATGGTTAAAACCCCAGCATCCAACTCCCAGGCTCTGACCCATACCCCTTTCCTTCGCCATGGCTGGAGGCTCCCGCCACCCCAGGGGCTGACAGCCACAAGGAGTCACTCCTAGTGTGTCCAGGGGCCACTCACCTGTAACCCTCAGCACAGAGGCAGGAGTAGCTGTTGACTTCATCCATACACTGGGCCCCATTCTGGCAGCGGTGGTCCCTGCAGTCATCCTGGTTCTCGCTGCAGTTGTCACCTGCGTAACCTGGCACGCACTCACACCTGGTGTGGGGGGAGCATGGGTAGTTGGGGGGTCAGCTACACAGAGCCTGGGAGGCCAGGGATGCACCAGGGCTCCCCACACACAGTCTGTACATGTGAGGGAGAACCTCAAGTTCCCCTGAGGCTGTGGGGATCTCCAGGAGGTCACACAGAGCTCTGGATCTAAAAGGGCCCCTAGCCCGTCCTGGGAGCCTTTCCTAGTAGGAGAAGAGAGCTCACGTGGACTTGAGGTAGAGGCCTGGGGCTGAAAGAGTAGACCCCAGTGCCAGGGGGAGATGGAGTCTTGTCACGGAGGACCCACCCTCACCAGCAACAGCACTTCCAAGGCCAAGTGTCAGCCCCTTCCCGACCTCTCCAGCGGCTCAGCTGCACCCTCCCTGTTCTCCCAGGACCCGCTACCACGTGGCTGAGCTCCACAGACTCCCCCACTCCTCTTTCCCCAGCCTCCCAGTCCTCAGCAGGGCTAGTGCCCCCTGCTCAGTGGGTGCCTTGACCTCAGGTCAGCCCCCAGCTTCCCAGCTCCCACCATGCCTCACTGCTGGCCCAAAACACTCCCTTTGGGCTACTGTCTGCCTATCAAATAAATGAAGGACACTCCAGTAGTCCTTTCTAGTAATGGCCTTGCTCTCTGTCCTACAGGCCTCCTGATCCCCCGACACCAAACTCACCTCACCAAGCACTTCCCTGCCTTCACACCCGTGGATTCCAGAATACTGTCTCCTTTCTCCCAGCATGGTCCAGCCAGCTCACCTCCTCCAGGAAGCCTCCAGAGAGCACTCCAGCCCTCACTGAGCAGTCCCCTTGTCTGATCTCCTTCTAAACTCCTAACTCTGAAGCTCAATCACGCAACCTGGCAGATGGGTGCTCTTGCCTGGGTTTTTTACTCATTTCCTTGTCCAGTGTTTTTCGGGCTATAAGAAATACTTTCAAGCCCAGTACGTACACACACACACACACACACACACATATACACACACACTCGAAACCAGATTCATACAACAATACTGATTATCCTTATTATATAAGACGGCACGTTGCTCTCTGATACTTGGTTTCATCCTTTAATGTTAGTCTTGACATTAATATTAAACAGGGGCTGGGGCTCCCTTTATATCCAATTGATCACAATCTACTAATGAGTCTGGAGTTACAGTCTGAAAAACGTTATAGTAGCTAAGCCACCACTTACTCGTTCATTCATTTAATGACTATATATTGGATATATGTCTTGGGTTGCTGGTAATGCCAGGCACAGCTGAGCATGTCAGTTCTATCTTTCTACCAGGACAGGCAGTTAAGAGAACACGCACTCAACACTCCACTGTGTGCCACAGCCCCGGGTCCAGAGCTAAGCACAATGCTTACCCTTTGTGATTGAGGGACTGTGCTAGCAGCTCCAGGCTGGACAATGTGCAGTCCTGCCTTATCCCACCCTCCAAGGAGGGCGCATGCCGCCCAATCTACCACTGCTGATTGGTCTGCCTGCCAAGCCCCACCCCTGGGAGCCCCCACAGGAGTACAGTGTCCGTCCACCATTTGGATGGAGGCTCTTGTGGGCCCATCGACCGTGGAACCAGGCCTCAACAATCCTGGACTCTTGCTTCCTGTCATGGGCCTCAGGCTGCTCCAGTTAGACAGGGGGCTCCTGGGGGACTCCATCCGAGTCCCTGGGCTTGGGTCCCTCAGCCACAAGCCCCAGGAAACTCTGCCCTGACCACCCCTTGCTGGCCTGACTGGTGGAATGGAGAGGTCCCAGAAATGAGACTATGTTTGCAAAACTGCAGTGGGAAGCATTATTTTAAAAATGTGTGACCTTCATAAAGCTTAAGTCTTCAAGTAACAAACACTTTCACATATGCCGATAACAACCATGATGAAGATACAGACCGACAACTTTTACCCAAACCTCCTGGGACAGACAGGTTTTGGAATTCAACACCTTTTAGATTTTGGTAAGGTCAGACAATGCATATTACACAACCTACTGGTAGGAGCTGAGGCAACCTCATAATCAGACTTATTCACATTTCTGCCACAAAATCTACACATGTTCACATTACATGGGATGAATAACAACAAAAAGCAATCTCATACCAGTGCAGGGCAGCTTTTGTTACCAAATACGTCCATGTCAGATAAGATGTGGCCATGAGATGGGATGCTTTCCTGAACTTTGTGGATTTTGTAATTGGGGATAAGAAATGGTGGATCTGGAATAATAGCCTGGAGCACTTCACAGATGCCAGACCTGGAGCTAAGCGCTTTCCATGCTTTTCTCATCTTACCCTTGCAGCCACCCCAGGAGGAAGCTACTGTTGCTCCCAGTTTACAGATGAGAAAACAAGCTCAGGGCAGGCAAGTGACACATTCAGGGTCAGGCTGCAAACCCAGGTCTCTGCGGCCACAAAGCTGGGCACATCACCCCTCTACCCCAACCCCGCATGGATTCTCAGGAACCCTGTAGAGCTGAGACCAGACTCACTGGACAAATGAGGAAATGAGGGTGGGGTGCAGAGCCCAGACTGGAATCCAGTCTGACTCAGGGGCCCGAGCTCCTCCCTGGCCCTGGAAATGGGCAACACTGACCTGGGCCCGTCCGGGGTGCCCACACACTGGGCCTCGTGTTGACACGGGTTCAGATTCGGAGAGCACAAGTCCACCAGCTGTTCACAGGCCCTTCCTGGGGAAAGAACGAGCAAGGGGAGGAAAGAAGCTGTTCTCCTGTGCTCTGCTGGGTGGCCAGACCCACAGGAATCCTCCTGCAGACACTGAGGCAGGGACCCCCTTCCACTCCTGGGCCTGGGGTCTCAGGGCTGTCTCTGTCCCCCACCTCCCCCAGACACTGCTGCCCTGGCGCGCTTACCCTCATACTGCAGGGGGCACTGGCAGGTGTAGTTGCCTACGCCGTCCACACAGACACCCCCATTGGCACAGGCGTGATCCACACAGTCATCCGTGTTCACCCCACAGGTTGGTCCTTCAAAGCCGGTGGGACAGGAGCACCTGTGCGGGGAATGGGAGGATGGACAGACAGCCCTCCTGGAACACTGGTGGAAGCCTGTGGCTACTGGTCAATATCACCATTCCACAGAGTTAGGGTCCCTACTCCGGGTCAGGCCCTTGCCAGGTGCTGGGCAGGGTTAGAGGTGACCAAGACTGACCCTGCCCTCATGGGATTCACTCACAGTCTAGTGGGGAGGCTAGAGGAGATGGGTGGTGAGAGGAGAGGTAGTGAGGACCAGGATGGTGTAAGCACTGAAGCCAGGGAGGTGGCACAGAGGGGCAGGAGACACCTGGCTCCTCCTTGGCACAGAGTGATAAGGGTAGGCTTCCTGGAGGAGGTGATGAATTAACCAAGGACCCTGACAAGGGAGAGCAGGAAGGGGAGGAAGGTGACTGGGGCAGAGGTGTGCGTAAAAGCCTGGAGTGGCCAAGCACGGTGGCTCATGCCTGTAATCCCCGCACTTTGGGAGGCCAAGGCAGGTGGACCACCTGAGGTCAGAAGTTGGAGACCAGCCTGGCCAACATGGTGAAACTCTGTCTCTACTAAATTACAAAAATTAGCTGGACACGGTGGCATGTGCCTGTAATCCCAGCTACTCAGGAGGCTGAGGCAGGGGAATTGCTTGAACCTGTGAGGCAGAGGTTACAGTGAGCCAAGATCACGCCACTGCACTCCAGCCTGGGAGACAGAGCAAGACTCTGTCTCCAAAAAAAAGGAAAAAAAAAAAAAAGCCTGGAGTGGAAGGGAACCCCACAGCCAGTCTTCTCCAGGGGCCCTGCCCATCCACACAGTCCAATACTTCAGGAGCACAGACTTCAGGCACGGTGAGCAAAGGGCTGCAGTGAGCAGGAGCCTGGTCATGAGGGGCCCTGGGGACCCGTGACCTTCAAACCAGGATACACCTTCCCCTGGGGCAGCCAAGGTTTCCAAGGGGTGTGCGGATCAGAAAGAGGTCCAAGAAATTAATTTCCAGATTTTCAAATATCTGCACGAGCTCCTCCCTAAACTCTAAAATGGTGGCATCTGTCCCAGCCCCAGCCCTTACAGACTGGGGGGTGATGGGACAAACCCTACAGGTAGAAAGGTGGGCATGCTTCCAGGCACCAAATAAAGGGGCAGTTAGGAATCCTGATGTTTAGAAAGTGAATAAATACACGCAATCTCAGTCAAGAGGTTTCCAGTTCTGTGCACTGGAAATAATTGAAGGAAGGCCTCATGGAACTGTCAGCTGATAGAACATTAAAAATAATCTTGATGACAGGTCACTGTGGAGATTTGGCATATAAACTGGGAGGGCTTTCAAAGAATTAAGTGACATGGCTATAATAAAACTCCTAATCTCACCAGTTTATTTACATGAACAAACTTTCCCAGCATGTATATCTATAAAAACAAAACGAAACAGGAGAAGATCAACCGCTGTGTCCTCTCTCATTCGGCAACATGTACCCATATGCCAGCTGAGAGAAGAAAAGAACGAAAAAGCACCCCATCCATCTCATTAAGAGAGGGACACTCTAATAAAATTTTCCTTTTATGTGTAATAATCTTCAACCCAATTCCATAATACAGTTATGTCGTTTCAAATTATTGTAGGGATAACTCACTGCAAAAGAAACTTTAAATCAGAAGCTTATAGTGATGAGAAATAAGAAAAAAACTTTAAGTTTTACCTTACGTGTACCCATGTTGGGGACAGAGTACTCAAGAAAAGACTCTAGCATAAAAATATATTCGGTTAGAAAAAAAAGACAGGAGGGTAAGGAGTAAAATAAAATACTAGTTAGAGGAGAAAAAAGAACAAAGTAAAATGTTCAACTGTTAAAGAAGAACTTGTTTGTGTCATTTTAAAATGGTGTCCAATTGGCCAGGTGTGGTGGCGCATGCCTGTAATTCCAGCACTTTGGGAGGCCAAGGTGGTTGGATCTCTTGAGGTCAGGAGTTCGAGACCAGCCTGGCCAACATGGTGAAAACCCATCTCTACTAAAAATACAAAAATTAGCCGGGTGTGGTGGTGCATGCCTGTAGTCCCAGCTACTTGGGAGGCTGAGGCAGGAGAATTACTTGAACCCAGGAGGCGGAGGTTGCAGTGATTCGAGATCTTGCCACTGCACTCCAGCCTGGGTGACAGAGCAAGACTGTCTCAAAAAAAAAAAAAAAAAAAAGTGTCAAAATGATATGCTGTTTAGATTGCATTAGAGAATGATAAAAGAGTGATTTAATGTCATATTTTTAAAACTTAATTTTTTTTTATTTTAGAGACAGTTTCACTGTGTTGCCCAGACTGGAGTGCAGTGGTGTGATCATACCTCACTGCAGCCTTAACCTCCTGAGCTCAAGCGATCCTCCCTCCTCAGCCTCCTGAGAAGCTGGGACTGCAGGCACTCGCCATTACACCCGGCTAATTCTTAATTGTCTGTAGAGATGGGATTTGCCATGGGGATTTTGCCATGTTCCCCGGGCTGGTCTCCAACTACTGGTCTTAAGGCCCTTCCACCTCAGCCTCCCAAATAAAGCGATAGTTTTATTTTTAAATGTTAATAATATTTATAATATCTGGAAAATTACCTCCTTTGCAATGAAAAACTTACAATGAAAATTTTAGCTGTCAATCTAAGGATGTGTGAGGGAGTGTTTAGTTTTTAGAATGTGTTTGGGGAGTCTGTGAGTAAAAAGACACTATTGTAGGAAATGGTCTGCGGTTAAATTTTTTTCCCTGAAGGCTGGAGGGGACCAGCAGCAGGGTTTTAAGCTAGGGTGACAGGGTCAGCTTCGCATTTCAGAAAGTGGCCTGTGGTAGGAGCTGGGCAGGATAGTGGGAGTGGACACAGGTCAGGGGATAACAGGCGCCCCAGAGAGCCTCGGGGTTGAGGGGTAACTCGTGGAGGCACCCCCTTTCCACCTGGAGAGCCCACTCCCCCAGCCCCCAGTTTGTAAGGCGGTGAGGTGAGGGGTGCCCCATCTCCCCATCTCAGGGTGAAGGGGGTGTCCTTTCAGCCCCCAGCTGAGGCGTCTCGGGAATGAGGAGGGCGCACCCAGGGAGCTGCTCACCGAAGCCCGGAGGAAGCTAGGCGCAGAGTGTAAGGACGCCGTTTCCAAGGCAACCGGGGGAAGAGAGGCCATTTAGTGATTCATTTTTACATCTGGTAATTTGGGTATGCAGAGGCAGGCTCAGCCATTTCTGCCCCCAGATTCAACATCATTTTCTGAAGAGCCAATGTATTGTGCCAGCAATTTACTTTCAGCAACTAAATACTATGTATTCCTCAGAAAAGCTCTGGGAGGGTGGGGCTCGTTGGGCGGTCCTGGGGGAAGCAGCCAGTGGGAGGGGCTTGCGTTGTGATGTCAGCTCTGGAAGGACTTAAGAGATGGGGTCATTAGGGCTGGCCCCTTCACTGAACAGCAGAAAATGGGCTGCTCAGGGCAGGGCCAGAGGGCTATCCCCTCCCACAGTGCCCAGTGTGACTCATGAGATGGGGGAACCCCAGAGAAAGCAAACAGCCCTTGGCTCCCACCTCTGGGCAGGCCTCACCCACCCAGTGGCAGCCCCAGCTGTGTCTCAGGGGCTCAGGGTGGCAGCTTGAGGGGGCTGGCCAGGTCCCTGCCTGCAGGCAGCACGGTCAGGAGCAGACTGTTCGAGGGAGATTGGAGGCTTTGGAATGAATTGAAATTTTCTTTTCTTTTTTTTTTTTTTTTTTTTGGAGACAGAGTTTCAGCTCATTGCAACCTTTGCCTTCCAGTTTCAAGCGATTGTCCTGACTCAGCCTCCTGAGTAGCTGGGATTACAGGTGCCCACCACCATACCCAGCTAATTTTTGTATTTTTAGGACAGATGGGGTTTCACTATGTTGGCCAGGCTGGTCTCAAACTCCCGACCTCGTGATCCACCCACCTCAGGCTTCCAAAGTGTTGGGATTACAGGCGTGAGCCACCGCGCCCAGCCTGAATGGAAATTTATAGGAATTTCAAACACCCCTGCTGTGGTCCTTGGCACTGCACTGTGTATGCTTTGGCCATGGATTCCCAGTGCCTTCAAAAAGGCCCCCATGGCACCTGGCAGGAGCAGGAAGAAGGCCTGGAGCAGGAGGCAGCAGAGCCCACTCCAAGCCCTGGTCAACCCTGGAGCTGGGGAGCTGTATGGCTCAGGCATCCACTGGTCTCTCTGTGCTCCCACCGCATCTGGGCAAGGAAGGGGTTGGCCCAGTGAGCTTGGAGAGCCCTCTGGCTATGATTTGGAGTACATGCCTGCCCCCCACCATGCGCCTCCACCTCCCCCCAGGGCACAGAAGGTCTGGGCCATCCCTGAGGGAGAGGAGGGCCCTGAAGCACAGGTGCTGGACCCATCAGCACTCACCAGGCTCCTGCCCCTCCAGGTAACTCACATGAACGGGGCATCCTTGCCCTCCTGTGCATGGCAGGTGCCCCCGTTTTCACAGGGGCCACTGGAACAGCTGTCCAGGGACACCTCACAGTCTCGGCCCTGGGGGGAAAGTCAGTGATGGGGACCCCAGGGAGACCCGGGAGTTAGTATGAGCCCACAGCCAGCCAGACCCTCAGCAGCTCAGCCTCTCCCTGTCCCAGGAGTGACTTGTTTTCATTCATTCATTCATCCACTCCATTAATTAATTAATTCTTTCATTCATTCATATGTTAAGTCATTGATTACTGGTTCACTCAAGCATCTGCTCTGAGTCAGGCGGTGCTCCGGGGCCTGGGGACAGCCCTGCAGTGTACAGGAGGAGCCCTCCTCCTCCCCGGCATCTGCCTCCACTCACCTTATAGCCGCTGGGGCAGGCACACCTGTACACCTCAAGGGGGTCGTTGTGGCAGATGCCCTGGTTCTGGCACGGACTAGACAAGCAGGGATCACACTTGGCCTGGACAGCCAGAGTTGGGGGACCTGCAGCAAGGGGAGGATGTTAGTGCAGGGGGAGGGGTGGGCAGCACAGGGTTGGGCACAGAGCGGGCGCTGTGCACCGTGGCCATTAGGGCCGCACGATCCATGTAAGAAGGGCACAGTCGCTACCACCGAAGTCAGCCAGCCCTTCCTCTTTCCCCTCATGCCCTTCTGAGGCAATGACCCTAGCCTGACACCTGCTGACTAGGAGGACAGAAGGTGGCCACCTTGGCAGAGAGGAGACGGTGACTCTGTGAGCACCGTGCCCAAGCTCGGCTCTGCAGGTTGGCCACACCAGGGAGCAGGAGTTCCCCTCCACACCTGAGCCAGGGAGGATCATTTTCCCCCACCTCCCTGCTACAGCAGGCCCCTCCAGCATCTCCAGGATGCACTGGTTGTAGAGGTAACCAGAGGAGCTGACAGCCAGGCCACCTGGGACGCCACTTGTGAGTGGCAGCAGGATCTCAGGAGACGAAATAGGAAGACCAGTGAACTCAGGCTTCCCTGGAAGATGTCTTCTAGAAGGGGTGGAATATTGCTCCTGCTGAAGAGGCATGAGCATGAACAGAAATACAAACTTTTCAGCAGTGACTAGGACACATGACAGACTTCTGGGGTGAAGATGGGGTTCTGTTTCCTTTTTTTCCTTTATTTTTATTTATTTATTTTTTTAGACAATGTCTTACTCTGTCACCCAGGCTGCAATGTACTGGCGCAAACATGGCTCACTGCAGCTTCAACGACCTGGGCTCAAGCAATCTTTCCATCTCCATCCAGTAGCTGGGACTACAGGCACACACCACCATGCCCAGCTAATTAAAAAAATTTTTTTGTAGCGACAGGGTCTCTCCACGTTGCCCAGGCTGGTCTCGAACTCTTGGGCTTGAGCGGCCCTCCCACCTCGGCCTCCTAGAATGCTAGGATTATAGGTGTGAGCCGCCGCGCCCAGCTGGGGTTCTGTTTCTTGATCCAGGTGCGGGTTACCTGGGTGAGTTCAGCTTGTGAAACTTCAGCAACCCATTCACTCATGATCTGTGTACTTTAATGTGTGTGTGTTCTCTTTCAATAAAAATAATAAAACAAAACCAAACCCCTTCTCACCAGCACCAATCCCACCCCATTAAATAAACACAGAGCAAATGTTTCAGCATAAATTGACTTGCTCCCAACAGCCAAGCCGCAGATCAGGCCCCTCTGAGCCGTTAGGCTGTGACAGCATCCTGCACACAGGGTGGCCCAGGGCCTCCTCATTAACCTACAGCTGTCAGCTTCATTTCCGACGGTGGCCTCCGAGCTTGCAGGGGGCAGGGGCTGTGCTCCACGGCCTCCAGTGTCTTCCCCCCTGCTGTACCCCTGCACATAAAGCCCGGCCCCGGTGGCCACTCAGCCACCTGTCTGTGCTCAGCAGGGCTTCTGGGGCTTGGGCCATCACTCAGTCCCTGAATGAGTATTTATACATGTCCACAGTGGAGCGTCCCAGGGCGAAGCCGGAACCAGCCTCCAGTGACACTCTGGCTCTGCATTTCTGTAAACGTCGGGAGAGTGGCTGCTGGGTCCCCTGCTCCACCAGGGACTGAGAGAGGTCTAAGGTAACTGCTGAACACAATTCCTACCAAAGGGAGGTCTGAGCGCCTGCTCTGCTGCAAGGCTTGGAGCTCCCAGAAACACCGCTGCTATGTTTATTTTCCTTATGTAACCACAGGGAGGGATTACAGCCCTGACGGCCTGATTTTTCTGCCTGGCTCTTTTTGTCCATGATATGTCAGGACTGGAAGGCAGTCATCAAGCCGCAGGTGGCTTGTTCCCGTCCCCTGACTCCCTGCCCAGCAGTCGCCACAGGGACACAGGCATGTTAGGAAGGCCCTGCAGTGTTGGGCCAGTTCCGCGGGCCCCCAGCAGCAGGGGCCGCGCTCCTAGGCTCACCTTGGCATTCAAACTTCTTGGCAGGCGTGGTAAGGAGCAGCTTGCCCTCCATGTCCAGGGGCCCAGCACAGCGGGCAATGCCCGGTTCCTTGTAGCCAGTCTTCACCCAGCTGGACAGCCAGCGGAGGTGGCAGTCACAATATAGGGGGTTGGCACCAATGGCCCTGAGCAGAAAGCAGAGAGAAGCAGGCATTACAGCTTCATGGGGTCCCTCGCCCATTGGAAACCTAGAGTCCCAGGCACTGCACCAGGGACTGGCAAAAATCTTAGCCTCCATTTTGTGAGCATTTACTGTGTAGCGAGTGCTGCTTCTCTTTTTTTTTGAGATGGAGTGTCACTCTGTCGCCCAGGCTGGAGTGCAGTGGCGCGATCTCAGCTCACTGCAACCTCCACCTCCCAGGTTCAAGCAGTTCTCCTGTCTCAGCCTCCCAGTAGCTGGGATTACAGGCACACGCTGCCAAGCCCAGCTAATTTTTTTTTTTTTTTTTT
>NW_012099987.1:2289725-2345959 GCF_000951045.1 Mandrillus leucophaeus
TGCATGGGGAGAAAGCAACCCACATCGACCGCTGCAATGAGACAGCTGCTTTTCCTGTGTTTGTGCACCGAATCATCTCATCAGCTCCACTGCGCAAGTTTTCTCCTCTCCATCTCAAAGACGTGGGCACCGAGCCTCCTATGGAATAAGTAATTTCCCTGGGGTCACACAACTAGCGAAGGGCAGCCCCTGGATCCAGATGCGCCACTGTCTGCCTCCGAAGCCCATGCTCTTTTATTTTTCTTTTCATTTTTAATTAAACAGAACACATGAGTGCATTCTCATTGTCAGCCATTCTCAAACATCGCAGACAAAGTGTCCGCCCTGCACAACACTGTGAATGATTAAATGCCACTGAGTTGCACACTTTTTAAAAAACGGCTAATTCGATATTATGTGAATTTCACCTCAATTTTTTTGAAGGCACATTCCTGTGTTACTGATGGGGGTGCAAAATGGTAGAGCGCCCGTGGAGGGGAATTGTGTGACACTTATCATATGACTCATGCACTTGCCTTCTGATCCAGCCATTGTTTCTGGGCGTTTACCTGCAGGCACACATAAAGACATCTGTGCAACAGTCTTATTTGTAATGGAAAGACTGGAAATCCCATGTTCATCAGTGGGGAGTGGTTATATAAATTGTGATACATTCACATTACAAAAAATAAAAGTCTACACCCCACTGTCACTGCCCTCCACAAAGGGGCACGTGGTCACAGGGTCACCATACTCGGATGTACAGCCTTCCAGGCCTTTCCACACGTACACACATGGTTCCTCCTTACAAATCACATCACTACTGAGCAGCTTGCTTCTTGTCACTAAACAGCACGTCTCGGGAATCTTCCCGGTCAGCATATAAGCATCTATCTCATTGTGTCCAACTGTTCTGCAATATCCCAGAGTGGATACCCCATGGCACAGTGGACAGTGTCCCTGTTGCTGGACATTCTGGTTCTTTCCAATGGCAGTGAACACACATAATACGTGCCTCTTTGGTTTTTTTTTTTTTTTTTTTTTTTGAGACAGGGTCTCACTCTGTGGCCCAGACTGCAGTGCAGTGGTATGATCTCAGCTCACCGCAACCTCTGCTTCCCAGGTTCGAGTGATTCTTGTACCTTATTCTACTGGGTAGCTGGGATTACAGGCGTGCACTACCACGCCCACCTAATTTTTTTTTTTTTTTTGTATTTTTAGTAGAGATGGGGGTGTCGCCATGTTGGCCAGGCTGTTCTCAAACTCCTGGCCTCAAGTGATCCGTCTACCTCAGCCTCCCAAAGTGCTGAGATTACAGGTGTAAGCCACTACGCCTGGCTCCTCTTTGGGTGGTGTATTTCTCTAGAATAGATGACTAGGAGTAGGATTTGGGGGACAGAGGAAGCACGTGTAATATGCTAATAGCCCACCCCCACCCACAAAGGTTGTATCCACTTACACTGGCCATCAGTACAAGGCTGGGCCTGCTCTCATGCCTGCACCGACATACTGCCTTTGTTTCTTACCGATCTGATGGGCAAGCTCAGAATCTCTCCACTAAACCACATGAGAGACTTAGAGATGCACAAAACATGGATTTGAGGGTAAGAAAGAGCCAGAGTTCTGGCTGGGCGCAGTAGCTCATGACTGTAATTGCAGCACTTTGGGAAGCCGAGGCAGGTGGATCACCTCAGGTCAGGAGTTCCAGACCAGCCTGGCCAAAATGGTGAAACCCCATCTCTACTAAAAGTACAAAAATTAGCCAGGCATGGTGACGCATGCCTGTAGTCCCAGCTACTCGGGAGGCTGAGGCAGGAGAATCACTTGAACGCAAGAGGCGGAGGCTGCAGTGAGTTGAGATCGTGATACGGCACTCCAGCCTGGGCGACAAGACTGAAACTCAGTCGAAAAAGAAAAAGAAAAGAAAGAGAGAGAAAGAGAGGAAGGAAGGAAGGGAGGGAGGGAGGGAAAGAGGAAAGGAAAGGTGGGCCAGAGTTCTCTGACTCAGCAAATAGGAAAATCAACGCCTTATGCCTAAAGTTCATTGATATCAACATTATTTTGAAAATATAAGGCTAAATAACGTGAATGAGAATGGGCACATTGACTAAGGAACCAATGGATGCCCTGCCATTTTCCACCTGTTTCTGGGCAGGACAGAGGAAGCAGTTCCTCTTGAGACCTGTACAGCCTGATTAAAGCAGCAGTGGCTCTGAGCAGGAATTCCCCAGAATAGCTCAGCTGATGATTCACTATCTTATAAAGCAGGCTGAACAAGACCGGGACTCCGGCCCCCACGCAGCTGCCCCATGCCTGGGCGACCTTGAGTGGCTCCCTTAATATCTCTGGGGGTCACTTCATGTTTCGGTAAAGAGCCTGCAACCTAGAGGGAGAAGACAGACAAGCACGCATGACCTAAAAGAGGTGCCGAGGGAACAACACAGCTCAGAAAAGAGAGCAGGTTCGACTTTGGCATGTGTTTCATTTTTTCTTTCCTTATTTGCTGACAGCATCCATCCTGGCTAATGGGATGGGTGATTTTTTTCTGAAGTTCCAGTGTGTTTAGAAAAACAAAGACTTTTTAAGATAACAGGAATTCAAAAATGGTAAAATGTTTGTACTCACCAGATTAGTATTTTTATACTAATAAAAAGTGTGATGTCACAAAAGTATGTGATTCAAAAGATAAATACACAATTTATTTAAAAGTATATTTTGGCCAGGCGCGGTGGCTCACGTCTGTAATCCCAGCACTTTAGGAGGCCGAGGTGGGCGGATCATGAGGTCAGGAGATCGAGACCATCCTGGCTAACACAGTGAAATCCCATCTCTACTAAAAATACAAAAAATTAGCCGGGCGTGGTAGCAGGCACCTGTAGTCCCAGCTACTCAGGAGGCTGAGGCAGGAGAATGGCATGAACCCGGGAGGTGGGGCTTACAGTGAGCCGAGACTGTGCCACTGCACTCCAGCCTGGGCGACAGAGCAAGACTCCATCTCAAAAAAAAAAAGGTTTTTTTTTATAGCACACGATAAGGAGTGTGGCCTAGCAATGAGCCACAAGTTGAAAGATGATTGGGAATGCCTTATTTCTATCCTGTAGCTCATTTAGAGAAAAATGCCAAAAAGATGAAATCTGAGGCCATGTGAATGAGAGGGCCTGTGATGTGGCTTACAGTCCCTCCATAAATGGCAGCAAAGTGACACCTGAGATGTAAGTGCTCCTTCTCCTCTCTCCATCTTAAAAAAAATATGGGTGCAGGCCAGGAGTGATGGTTCACGCCTGTAATCCCAGCACTTTGGGAGGCTAAGGCAGGCGGATCACCTGAGGTTAGGCGTTCAAGACCAGCCTGGCCAACATGGCAAAACCCCATCTCTACTAAAAATACAAAAATTAGCTGGGTGTGCTGGCAGGCACCTGTAATACCAGCTACTCTACTCAGGAGGCTGAGGCAGGAGAATCGCTTGAACCCAGGAGGCGGAGTAGTGAGCCAAGATCAAGCCACTGCACTCTAGCCTGGGCAAAAAGAGTGAGACTCCATCTCAAAAAACAAACAAAAAACAAAAAACAACAACAACAAAAAAATATGGGTGCAAAGTCACATCTAAAGCTATTCAAAAATATGAATTCTGGATTGGCCCACACTTGCTTTTCTTTGTTTCTATACTGAATAGACTCTGAGCCACACCTGAATTCAACATTACAAGCTTTCATTTATCCAAAGGCTGGGTTTTCATGGCTGAGGACTGCCTTGCCCTCTCTTCGGTAGTACTTGTAGTTTGTATTCACCTGGGGACTATTTCTCCCAACGAAAACTCCTGTGAACTCAGTGGGGAGTGGACAGCCAAGGCCCGACTGATGTATTCGGTGGGCAGGGATTGGGGAGGCAGACACCGCAGCCAGGCCACGTCAGTCCAAAAGGACTGTGGATTCAGGTTTATACCCCAGCCAAAGTATAAATAACCCTGTGTTGTTGATCTCTGGCATAATATGGAAATAGTTGAAACAGTAGCTATTTGATCTGTTCATGCCAAGGCCCCACCCAGCTCCTACTTGTGTAACCTGGACTGAAATAGCCTCCCCTGGCTGTCTCACAAGTCGCAGAACCATCCATCCCACTCCTAGGTGATCAATCTGTGTGCATTACTGTCATTTGAGGGCAGAAACCACTAAATCCCCAGCTGTGTCAGGCACTAGCAGGCACCAGTCAATGTTTGGTGAATGAATGAATGCCTGTCTAAAAGCATGAGAAAAGCACATCTCAGTCCAAAGGAAATTCAAAAAGAAAAGAACCATCTATCATCCCATAAATGCAACTGATTTGATTTTAGTGTATTCCCTTTCATTTCCTGTGTGTATGTTTGTACATCACAGTGTACAGTCTACTTTATTCTGGGTTTTCATCAAATAATAAATTATAGTGTTGGCCAGGCATGGTGGCTCATGCCTGTAATCCCAGCATTTTGGGAGGCTGAGGCGGGTGGATCACCTGAGGTCATGAGTTTGAGACCAGCCTGGCTAACATGGTGAAACCCCATCTCTACCAAAAATATAAAACTTAGCCAGGCGTAGTGGCAGGCGCCTGTAATCCCAGCTACTCAGGAGGCTGAGGCAGGAGAATTGGTTGAACCCGGGAGGCGGAGGTTGCAGTGAGCCAAGATCACGCCACTGCACTCCAGCCTGGGCAACAAGAGCGAGACTCCATCTCTAAATAAATAAATAAATAAATAAATGTGTTGTCATTATTAATTACTTGCTATTCTGTCATATGGGCATGCCATAATTTACTTACTCCTTCCATATTTCCTTTCATGCCAAATTCTTAATGAATTTGGACATCTAGCTTTCCAGCCTACAGCAAATTAGAGGCAACAAAATGCCAGATTATAGCAACAAAGACAGACACTGGGGAACCCTAGCCTGGGACATGGTGCATAGTAGATATTTGCTGATGGCTGACTGGATGAATAGATGGAAGATGAGTTAACCGCAAAGTAAATAGCAGACGATTGTGCAGGGCATTGAAGTGCAGCACAGTGAAGAGTGCTCACAATCGTTACAGCTTGTTTGAACCATGTGAGACCTTAGAAATCATCTTGGTGCAGGTGAGAAAAGAGGCCTCGAAAGAAGAATAAATTGTCTGAAAGCCCATTGCAAGTTGATGGCAGAACAAGAACCTAAAGCCCAAGTCCTGATTAGTCTAGAGTTCAAGGGTTTTAAATATGATGACTTCCCCTCTTCCACACGCCCCTCCTCCACACTGCGAGTGGACAGGAGAGGCCCTGGCCAGAGTCAGATCAGGAACAGGGCTTCTCAGTAACATCAGCACCTTCGGGAACCAGGAACACTGGATGGCAACTCTTGGCTGTCCCTCAGTTATCACTTGTCACAGAGCGGTGTGCGAGGGCCTCCCTTCAAATTGTATACAGCTTTCATGAAGCCCGGAGTGAATGCAGTGGGTCTGTGTCATCTTTTTACCATTCTTCAACTCCTTATAAGTGCTCAAGAACTCTTTCTGAAAGAGTTGCAGGTCTTGAGTACAGAGGCGACAACCGATGTGTGTGTGCACATGACATATATCACATCAATACTACACGTGCATATGTGCACGCACATGAACATGAGTATACACACATCCTCCAGGCTGCTGCCTGTTTCCATCTTAAACCCTGGGTATAAAGAGCAGAGTTTATCCACAAGCTTTCTTGATAACAACGGAAGGTTTCTTTCACACAGATGCTATTTCGTAGAGAAATTAAGCTTAGGTGCAATCAATAAACACATTTACTCAGTAAAACTGATGCCATTTTCTACAAGTACTGCTAACCTGATCTTTACTTACTGGTTTATTTCTCAGAAACTAGATCTGGCTTCTGGCCTGATATTACTGTTTTCCTAAAGAAAGTCTTAATTTATAGATGGGTATAGGCTCAAAATTTGTTTTTGCAGCTTTGGTTTTTTTGGTTTGCTCAAAACATATGTTGTTTGCTCACTTCTCATTTGAAAAACAAAACCTGTATATTTTGAGCTGGAGACAAGATGTACTTGGGTGTTAATTTGGTTCTCATGAGGAAGGAGAAAAGGTAGCCAACCACGCATCTGCACAGTTAAACCCCAAGTAGAAGAGAAATATTAAGGGCGAATGCAAAGATGTAAAATGTAGACTAGATGCTGAAAAGGCTAAGGTGGGCAGTAAAAGTGGACACTCGGTTATGCGCAGGGGTATGCAACAAAAGCTATGTGGTCCTAGGGTAGCAGCAGCCCCTGGTGCCCAGCAGAGACAAGCACAAATGCTCTCTGGAGAGGAGCATCTCCAACTTAGCTCTTCAGAATTCCTAAAGATATGTCAGCAAAAATGAGCGTGCAACCAAAAATTACCCAACACAGATGGAAACAAGCCCCGGTGAATTCAAGTCAGTAGGAACAATAAACAACACTGTCCCAACCTGACCTATGTCCAGAGGCACCACCTCCAGCAGGGCTCGCTCCTGCCTCCTCCCATCCCACTCACCGTCTGTATGTCACCATGGGCTTTCCAGGAGTTTGCTGAAACTCAATTCCCCACAATTTCCCTTCTGTATACAATGACGTGCAAACTCCTTAGCAGGCACAAATGGTCCTTCACAACAGAATTCCAATGTCCCTTTCCAGATTCATCTCCTCCCACCCCACATTCCTTCCCCAACCAAACACCCTTTATCCTATGCTGGACAACACAGCATCCCTGAACATCCCATTTTTTCGTGTTCACGCCTTTGCACATGCTGCTCCCTCTTCCTAGGATGCCCTTCCTCACTTTCTCCAACTGGCCAACTCTAGTTCCTTTCCAATGACAGCATAAACGGTACCTCCTCTGTGAAGCCCCTTGGACTTGCTCAGAGTTAGTCACTGCTTCCTTTGAATTCTCTTTATAAGATCCCAAATGGTCACAGTGGGCAGAAACCTTGTGTTAGGAAATTCTTCAGCACTGGAGTCGCTCTGGTTGCCCAGGATGTATTTATTAAGGCAATAAAGAATAAATAAAGAGCTTTGGAATCAGACACACCTAAATTCAAATCCTAGGGAAGCTGCCTAACTTTTTAGAACCTAGGACTGTAAAATGGAAATAATAAATCAAATCCTACCACCTGGGACAGAGCCCCTTACCCCTCCCACTTCCATGGCAGACATTACAAATCAATCACTGCACCCCTCCCACTGAGTCCAGGTCCAGCCCTGGAATCTTCAGTGTGGTCCTCAAGACAGTTCTTGCCAATCATGTGGCGCTGGCACATAACACAAAACTCACTTCCCATTTCAATCATGGGGTAATCAAGACCTTGTAGATGAAGTAGAGTGCAGTATTTGACTCAGGCAGACCCTCAAAGAGCAACACCTATTACTATTTTATCTCCCGATGCTGTTTGATGCACCGCTGATTTAACATGCTTTCTGAAGGGTGGGGAACATTACCATACTAAATATACACTCTGGTTTTAGAGTTTAAAACGCAGAAAAAGTGAACCTTAGAGAAATCTAGTGAGACTGATGAGTGAATGAACTTCAAGAAGAGTGGCTGGGGGCCCCAGAAGCTCTCCAACCTGGGTATGCCTGCCCACCAGGCCCTTTTAGGGCTTAAGGATGGGGCTGAGAGCAAAAGGAGACGGTTGCACCTGAGGTCCCAGGCATAGTCCACGTGATCACAGTTCTCCTATCCTGCCTTGGCCAGTAGTGCCAAGAGATGCCAGGAGAGAATGTGTGCCTGCTCAGTGCCCTGCCCAACCTCCAGAATTAGGATGGCCCTGTCACAGCCCAGTGCTTCTTGATTTTGTCTATTTTTTATATGGCAAAATATATATATCACATGAAATTTGCCACTTTCACCATTTTAAGTGTACAATTCAGTAACATTGATTGTATTCACAGTGTTGTACAACATCACCACTACCTATTTCCAAAACGTTTTCATCACCCCAGAAGAACTCTGTGCTTACTGACCACCAACTCCCCATGGCCCCTGCCTCCAGCTCCTGGCATCCACCATTCTACTTTTTGTCTCTATGAATTTGACTCATATATACGGAATCATATATATGGTACCTCATATATATGGAATCATACAATATTCATCCTCTTGTGTCTGACTTATTTCACCTAACATAATGCCTTTAAGATTCATCCGTGTGGTAGCACGCATCAGAAATTCATCATTTTTATGGCCAATATCCCATCGTATGTATGTAGTACATTTTGTTTACCATCTGTGGACATAGACTGTTCCCACTTCATTATTATGAACAATGCTGCAGCAAACATTGGTGTACATGCATCTGTTTCAGTCCCTGCTTTCCATTCTTTTGGATATACCTCTTAGAGTAGATTGCTGGGTTATATGGTAATCCTATATTGAGACTTTTGAGGAATCAAGCCCACCGCTTTTAAAGAATTCTCATAGCACTGCTAGCTAAATGGTTTTGGAAGTAGTTCTATATCGAATTACAGCACGGATTGGGGGCAGTAAATTTCCAGAGCTCATCCCCCACTGTGTGAAGTCGGAGGCACAGTACCAGCAGAGCACCTAAGAGCACTGGCCTAGGAGTCAGAAACCCCACCACCCCGCAGCTGTGCAGCTTCCAGCGAGCGCCCCACTTTTTCTCCATCCATTTCCTGGTGTGAAAGATAAGAACCACAGTACCTATGTTGTAGGACAACTGTGAGGTGCACATTAGCTGAGGCAGGCAAAGTGCACAGCAATCGATCAATGATCATTACAACCTTCACTGCTGCTTGCGAGGAACTGTTCTTCTACTCTATTGCTGTGGCTGATGAACCACTGGACATATAAGAGTCCCAGAAGGTGCACATGGGAAGTTCACAAGCTTAATTTCAATGTAAAAGCAACAAATTCTGACAATCTCAGGAGATGGGGTCTTCTCAGAAACCAAGTCCTGTTGAAATCCAGAGACCCAGAGAAAGGGGCTGGAGTACTCACAGGTGAGACAGGGAGGTCACGTCTGCAAAGATGCCCTCTTGGAGGGTGGAGATGTCATTGCCATGGAGAGACCTGAGAAGAAAAGAGGCTGCTGGTGCCTTATCCATGGACAGAGATGGGAGACCCGCTGGAGGGAGAGGCCCAGCCCTCTGCAGAGACGGGACAGGCCGCGCCTTCCCTCTAGGCCTCTCAGTCAGTGGCCCAAGGGAGATGGCCCCCAGCTCAGAGACCCTGCCCCACTGGCCACAGGGAAGAAACCCTTGAGGTGGACCGCCCTGTCCCCCAGCCCTTCAGAGGACTGAAACACCGCGTTTATATTACAAACAGGACCTGTGCACCCAGAGCCCTCCCTCTTTTAGCAGAGGAGCCTAAGCGGGAGGCGCTTCTTCTTAGTAAGGAAGTTAAGAAAGCCAGCCACAGGTTAGGGCTGGGAGAACGTCACCTTGCCCCTGGTGGGCTGACTGAGGCCATCATCACGGACGGATCGAGGGCTTTGATCCCAGGGCAAAACCTCCCAGTGAGAACTCATAGAAGAGGTTCACAAATCCCTTGCAAACATTTTTAAATCTGAACAGAAGTCTCACATGCAAATGAAGGGCCACCTTATTTTGGATGTCCCCCCGCCAACACCACAAACTCATCTTGGGGGTGACAGCAACCCCCATATCTCAGATCATTTCCTATGCACGCCCTAGCTTCTTGGGAATGAGAGTATCCACAGGAGCTTAAGTGACAGCGCTCTGGACTCCACCACGGCACAGTGTGGGCCCTAGACATGGGAACATTTCTGTCCACCAGGTGGGTGGCGGGACCCTCGGTGGGGTGGATTTCCTGGCGGGATGGCGAGTGAGGAGACTTACAGCAGGCGCAGGGAGCGGAGTCCCTGGAAGGCCAGAGGCGGGATGCACTGCAGGGCATTGTAGCTGAGGATCCTGTGGAGGAAGGAGGCGGAGGAAGGGCACCGTGTTAGTGCCTGGCCCCCGTGGGCACGGCCACCGCCCAGGACGTGGAGGCCCCTTTCACCCAGCAGCCTCCTCGGGCTCTGTGAGGGGAGGCAGAGCAGCCGGCAAGCTTATGGGCTGGGCTGTGCCCTGAGAAGCTGGTGGTCGTGGGCATGCCCCCTAATCCCCTTCTGCCTCAATCAGTTCCCTTGACTGTAAAATAGGGACAAAAATACTGCCAACTCCATAGGGCTGTCCTGGGGGTGAAATCCAGGTGAAGCCCTTAACACCACGCCTGGCTCCAATCAATCCTCAACAAAGGAGAGTTGCTGTTGTTATGATTGAGAACATTCCCTAAGGGGCTGCCCCAGCAAGGTGCGTAGGCAAGTTCCCTATGAAGGTGACACCCAACCAGGACCTGCCTGCGGGGAGCTCACTGTCTCAGCCGACCACTTCCAGGGTGGACAGGCAAAGTCACCTACAATAATTTACTGTTGGAAAGCTGTGACAGAGAGGAAGGTGCTGTTACTACGCCCATCTTATAGATGAGGACACTGAGGCCTTGAGAGGTGAAAGAACTTCTCCAGGGTCACATTATTAAGCCATTAAGAAGGAGCCAGATGCGGTGGCTCACACCTGTAATCCCAGCGCTTTGGGAGGCTGAGGTGGGCAGATCACCTGAGGTCAGGAGTTTGAGAACAGCCTGGCCAACATGGCAAAACCCCATCTCTACTAAAAATACAAATATTAGCCAGGCATGGTGGTACACGCCTATAATCCCAGCTACTCGGGAGGCTGAGGCAGGGGAATCACTTGAACCTGGGAGGCAGAGGTTGCAGAGAGCCAAAATCATGCCACTGCACTCCAGCCTAGGTGACAGAGAGAGACTCTATCTCAAAAAAAGAAAAAAGTTATTAAGAAGGGATTTTCATTACAGCTTTCAGTTTCCAGAGCCCACAGGCTAAGCCACTGTCCCAAAATGCTTCCAAGTAATTGAATCCATCCAGGGCAGACAGGCAGATGAATAAGGGAATCACACTTGCAACAGCGCCATGCTGGAAACAACCTGCGTGTCCCCAGCAGACGGACGGATGAGCAAACTGTGGCACATCCACGCCTGTGCAGGGGAACACCGCTCAGCAATGAAAAAGAGCCACCGGCACACGCAACACCACACCACGCTGAACCTCAAAATAATCATGCTGGGTGCAGAAGCCAAGCAAAAACGACTTTTTCCATTTGTATGTAAAACCCTAGAAAATGCAAACTAACCTATAGTGACAGAAAGCAGAGCAGTGGTTGCCCGGGTCTCAGAGCTGGGAGAGGCAGGATCAGGGGATTAGCAAGAATAGCACTCTTTTCTTTCTTTCTTTCCTTCCTTCCTACCTTCCTTCCTTCCTTCCTTCCTTCCTTCCTTCCTTCCTTCCTTCCTCCCTTCCTCCCTTCCTCCCTCCCTTCTTTCCTTCCTTCCTTCCTTTTCTTTTTTCTTTCTTTTTTTTTAAAAATTTTTTTACAAGGTCTAGCTCTGTCACCCAGGATGGAGTGCAGTGGCGTGATCTTGGCTCGTTGCAAACTCTGCCTCCCAGGCTCAAACCATCCTCCCTCCTCAGCCTCCCAAGTAGCTGGGACCACAGATGTGCACCACCACACCTGGCTAATGTTTTGTATTTTGTATTTTGACTTGGGCCCACATCCTGCTCCTGGAGAATGGCTGGGTCAGGGCCCCTTCCTTTTTTGGGCACTGGCTCTACTGTTCTATCTGTAAAATGAGGTGTGGGGAAGGTGAATGAGATACTTTTACACACCAGGCAAATATAAGGGACACTTGGTAATATGTTCTGATCAATTGCTTGGAATATAATTAAAGCCAGCATTTAAATATCTTAGAATATGGCCACAAAAAATGTTCAGAGGGTCACCGCTCACAACAGTCCAAACTGGAAGCAACCCCAAAATCTACCAGGACTAGAATGGATGAGGAAAGTGTGGCCTGTTCCTCCAAAGGAACACTAGCTAGCAATGAGAGCGAACAGACCACAGCTGCCACGGTGGCATGAATGGATCCCACGGACAATGCTAAGCAAGAGAAGCCAGATACAAAAGACTATTGCCCATATGATTCCACTTGGACAAGGTTAAAAATGGACACAATTAGACTATATTATTTAGAATGCATATGTCGATGGTAATGCTGTAAAGAAAATAAAAGAAGTGATCCTCATCAAGTCAGGACAGCAGCTGCCTCGGGGTAGGGGAGGAGAGAGCAATAAGGATCAGGAAGGGACAAGATGCTAGCCTGTTCTATTTTTTTTTTTTTTTTTTTCTGAGACACAGTCTCGCTCTGTCACCCAGACTGGAGTGCAATGGCATGATCTCGGCTCACTGCAATCTCCGCCTCCCAGGTTCATGCGATTCTCCTGCCTCAGCCTCCCGAGTAGCTGGGACTACAGGCATGTGCCACCACATCCGACTACTTTTTGTATTTTTGGTAGAGACGGGGTTTCATCGTGTTTGCCAGGGTGGTCTCGAATTCCTGACCTCAAGTGATTCACCTGCCTCTGCCTCCCAAAGTGCTGGGATTATAGGCGTGAGCCACTGCGCCCAGCAGAGTGTCCCTAATTTTTGACTTGGTATCTACGCGTGTGCCAGCTTTATGATTATTTGTGAAACTGTACATTTTTTTTGCACTATTTATTTTTTGCATTAACATTTTCTGTATATACCATATGTTGTATTTCACAATGAAAGATGTTTTTTGAAAGTCTTTTAGGCTCTTGGGCTGGGCATCCTCTCCAGAGGGCAAGGCGTCTGCAGGTGAGGGATCGCGGTGCAACGCGCAGCACAGGCTGGGGCTTGGGAATGACTCACAATCCAGGCCCCGGGGCGCCCACCCCAGCCCTGCTGGGACTCACAGCGTGGTCAGCTGGCTCATGTTGGTGAAGGAGGAATTGCTTAATGAGCTGATCTTGTTGTTGCTCAGGTCCCTGGAAAAGGCAAAGGCATCATGGTTGAGAAAGAACTCACTCAGTCCTGGCTCACGCTCCTGGGCTTCTTCCCCTCCCTCACTCTGCCCAGGGCCATTCCCCAGCCACATTGGCCAGGGGTGGAGAGGAGCCCCGGTCACAGTGCTTGCTTAGCTACAGCCCTGCGCTGCTCCCTCAACTCCCTCGGGTACACACCAGGCAAATATAAGGGACACTTGGTATACGGAGGCTTGGCGCCTCCATTTCCTGATCCCTACCCCCACCCCTCTGCAAGCAGAGCCTGGCTCTGCCCCTTTTCACCATGGGAACACTCCCACCAGGGTGTCGGTGGCCTCCCGACCAGATCCAGCACTCTCTCCTTTCTCTCCTGCCAGCACCTTAGGCGGGCCGGTTCGGAAGCCCTCCCTGCAAGGCAGTCCTATGAGGGAGAGGGCAGCCCCGTTTGACAAAGACCCAGAGTCTCAGCGGGATCCATGACTCTCAAAGGGTCACCAGCTGGTCAGAGGCAGAGCCAGATTCAAACCCGGTCCACTGGCCCCAAGCCCAGGATGCTGCCGTAGCCTCTCCGCATCACCTGTGGCATCTGACACAACTGACCGCCCTTCTCCTCTTCTCAAAACTCCCACCACCCGCTTTCCTCCACTCCCGACTGTCTTCGGGGGCCTTTGGCTGTGCCTCCTCAGTCTCTGGTAGAAGATTCCTTCGTACTCAGCCCAGTGGCATGGGGATCGCTAAACCCCATCTATGCCCCTTTTAGTTCAATCTGGGTGCCCTTGGGGATGCCCCTGTGCTGGCAGTACCCCCCTCCCGTGGCCCCGGCCTGTCCTCTCATGAACTCCTCCTCTTGATGCCCACAGACACTCAAACTCCGTCCATGTCTTGTGCTCCCCACCATGCCCCGTCCCCCAGGCTCCAGCTCCATAACACCGCCTGCCCACATGTCCGCCCTCTCGTCCCACCCATCTGATCCGCCCCTGGCTGGTGGCCCTGGTCACCTCTCACGACGTGCCCTCCTCCTGAGCCAGCATCCTCTCTCTCGGGCTCCTGCTTGGATTCTGACCTCATCTCTCACCCACTGCTTTGCCCTTTTGATCCATCTGCCATGAGGGTGGCACCACAGAATCTCTCTATGACACAAAGCCGACGAAGCCACTTCCGCACTGAAACCCCACAGTGGTACCCATGTGCCTAGCATGTGGACTCCAGGCCCTCTAGCTGGCCACCTGGCGCTCCTGGGTCTGGTCCCTGCCCCCCGCCCCTCTGCTTCCCGCCCCAAAGGTTTCCCAGGCTTAGGATTCACTAAGTTTCTTGAAGTTCTCTGAGCAGACTAGACTCTGTGCCCCCATGCAGCTTATTCCCTCTGCCCACCAGTGAACTCGAACTCGTGTTCCAAGATGCCCTCCCCACCAGCCCCCTCCCTGAGTTGATCACATCCTCCTTCAGCCACAGCCCTAATCGGCATTGACCTCTGTTGGAACCCTTATGTGCTCCCTCCCCTCCCCCGCATCCTCCCTAAACCATGACAGTCTGGAGAGGAGGCCATGACTTCGGGGCCTTCACATCTGCCCACTTCATGTACTCAGGAAACATTTAGAAAATGTAACGATGTGCCCTGCCTTCATCTTCTCCCCCTGAACGTTCCTCTAATCTAATTCCAAATCATTCCACTGTCTTTGGAGATATATGTAAGTGCTCTACTGAATGTTCAACACACTTTGTGGTCGTTCCCTGTGATGAGGAGGTGGTGGCACAGCCCCCAAGAGGCAGTTTCACTGGCTCAAAGCACTCTGACACCAGCCACTGAATCACACTACTCCATCCCCTCTCCACCCCTCCTATTGGAATGTTCAACACACATTGGCCAGATCATTAAGCAAAAACAGATAAATTGGAGTTTCAAAATCCTGTAAGCCAGAGCTGCCCAAAGTAGCCAGTCCTTGAACTAAATTTCACCAACCCACAATAAGAAACTTGGGCCTTGGCCGGGCGCGGTGGCTCACACCTGTAATCCCAGCACTTTGGGAGGCTGAGGCGGGTGGATCACAAGGTCAGGAGATCGAGACCATCCTGGCTAACATGGTAAAACCCCATCTCTACTAAAAATACAAAAAATCAGCCTGGTGTGGTGGCAGGCACCTGTAGTCCCAGCTATTCGGGAGGCTGAGGCAGGAGAATGGCATGAACCCAGGAGGCGGAGCTTGCAGTGAGCAGAGATCGTGCCACTGCACTCCAGCCTGGACGACGGAGCGACAGAGCGAGACTCTGTCTCAAAAAAAAAAAAAAAGAAAGAAAGAAAAAAGAAACTTGAGCCAAGATCTGGTCACCACACATAGCTTACTTTAGCAAACATTGTTTCAATAGCAAGACTTTCTCAAGGAAGGAAGCAATACATGGATTTAGATTCTGGTGTAAGCACCTTATCTAATTACAAACCCATTACAAACAGTTCTGGGACTGATGTGGGCCCGTAGACTGCACTTGGAGTGGCACTGCTCCAAACTACACTAAGATGGAATGTTCTCTGGACTTCTTTTTGGTAGAATCTGGCCAAGGAGCAGATAAAGACAACTGAAGTGAGGAGTTAAGTAGGTTAGAAAACTAAAAGGAGCTGAACTTATTATCCTGAGGCTTATTTTGTATATTTCCATGGAGTAGAAGGGGTCAAAGGTGGAAATAACAGAAAAGCAGAGGTGTAGCCTAAAGAAAAACTTAGTTACAGGTATGTATTTGTAGCTGCCATAGTTCATACTTGGTTTGAGAGCTGAGCTGGACCGAGAAGCCTTCCATCACCCTCCGCTTCTCCTGGATCCTAACCTTGCAAGAATAACCCCTCCTTTTGTGTGTGTGTGCGTGTGTGTGTGTGTGTGTGTGTGTGTGTGTGTGTGTGTGACGGAGTTTTGCTCTTGTTGCCCAGGCTGAGTGCAATGGCGCGATCTCGGCTCACTGCAACCTCCACCTCCCGGGTTCAAGCTGTTCTCCTGCCTCAGCCTCCCAAGTAGCTGGAATTACAGGCATGTGCCACCGTGCCCGGCTAATTTTGTATTTTTAGTAAAGATGGGGTTTCTCCATGTTGGTCAGGCTGGTCTTGAACTCCAACATGAGTTCGAGAGGTTATCCGCCTGCCTCGGCCTCCCAAAGTGCTGGGATTACAGGCATGAGCCACAGCACCCAGCCAGGATAACCCCTCTTAACAGTCACGACCAGCCTCAAGAGAGCTTTGGGGAGATGGCCGGGGCAGGAGGAGGAGGCAGGTCCAACCCAACAGGGCCTGGAACTATGTAATTGCCAATGATGGCCACTAGGTGGCAAAACAGCTCTAGGCACAGCTGTTTCCAGAGGGGAGCGGGGAAAGGAAAAAAGCAGGATCTGCCCATAAGTGAGGTCTGTAGGAAATTCCAGGAAAGCCAGAGTCCTGACGGTTAGATGCCAAAGGCCCTCCTGTCCTCAAGCGGACTGGATACTTACACGAGCTGCAGGTACTTGAAGGTAGACAGCTGTCCCGGAACCAGCGTGAACTGGTTCCCGTCCAAATAGCTGCAGAGAGAACACAGCGGCGTTAGTGCCCATCTCCACCTCTGGTGGTGCCCCACGCTGGGGACAGCCTTCCCTGCAGCCAGGGACTTCTCTCTCATTTCCTCTCCTCCACATAGGCCACATGATGGGCCTAGAATTGCTTATAGGAGGAGAAAATACGTACCTTGTTGAAGCCATTTGGGAAGGTGCCACCCAAAGGACTTGGTAAAAAGCCAAGAGTCACATGGCTTCTCTTGGTTCCCTTCTCACTTCCCTTCTCACCCTCCCAGCCTCCTCCTTGTCCATGGACACTCCCTGAGCACCTAACTTCCCCTCCCTGCTCTACTCTTTTCCTGGCCAAATAGATCTGATTTGCATGTTACTGGGCCCTGCCAGCTCCCAGGGCGCCCTCTCCGCCTGCTGGCATGGGCTGTGAAGCGGATTCACAGCCAGACTGCCTAATCAGTTTCCCTCATTCCATCAGCACCCCTCTGCCTTCCTGCCTTCCAGGCTCTGTGCCCTGATGTCACTTCTCCACCTCGCTCTGCAGCCAGTGCCACCTCGGCTCTCTCACGGCTTCCTTTCATTGCACTGTCATGCCACCCGCCGACTGTACACTACCACCCATGCCCAGGCTCCTGTTGCAGTCTCTTCTGTCTGTTCTCTGCACCTTGGACCTCGCTTCTGGCCTCCACTCTACTCACTGCTATCCAAGTCACTGTCCTTAAAACCAAGCCCACCGAAATCCTCCTAAGCCCTAAGATTCCCAAGGTTCCCATTTCTACAGGATAGAGCTTGGGATTCAAGATGCTCTGAACCTCCCGCTCTTCCCTTCATCGTTGACCATTCATGCCTCCAGCCTGAAGGTTGCTAAGCAGTGGCCCAATGCCAGGTGCTGAGCCAAGCTAGACTCCGGCACAGGAACCCCCTATACCCCCAATAACTACAGCCTGCAGGACAGCTCTCCCCCACTTCCCAAAAGCCCCAGAGAGGAGCAAAGCAGGACTGTGCTCATCCTTACCCCTCGCTCTGCATCACACAAACTGACTTCCCACCCATCTCATTTGATCCTCGAAGCAGCCCTTGTCCATATACCCAAGTAGTCCCATTTCACAGATGACAAAACTGAGGTTTAGAGAAGTTAAAAGATTTTCGCAAGCTCTGAACTTCAGCATCTTCAGTCAAAGAAGGTAGGCTACCCTACCCATCCCATTATTCTCAGGGCTGCTAGGAGGCTCCAAGGAGAAAACAAGGACTCATGAGGTCTGTAGGACACTAACTCTGCAGTAGAAAACAGGGTGAAGATGGGGCAGGCCGGGCCCAGGAAAAGGCCCATAGTGGTTGATGTGCTTGTGAAGAAAAGCCCAGCCTTGCTGGTAATGCAAGAAACAACAAATGAAAGCTTCATCACTGGTCCCGGGAGTGGGGGAGAAAAGCTCAGCTTTGGAGGCCTGGAGGGATCGACCCCAGAGCACAGGAAGAGGTTAGAGGTCAGGAGCTGGCCAGAGCCTTTCATCGGGAGGTGTCTGCTGAAGAGTCCCAGGTCTCCATCCCTGTTTGTCAAATGCATCTATGTTCAATCCTCCACATGCGCTCAGATACCAAATACCAATCAGCCAGGATTTCAGCACCACCATACTCAGTGCTGACCCAGGGAAGCAAGAAGGCCGCCTTCTCACATTATCAATGGGAGTGCAAAGGAAACAGATTTTCTTGGAAGACCATCAGGCAAAAGGCAGCAAGAGTCCTGAAAACGCACCGCTCTTTGACTGGCGATTTCAGTGAAGGCGTGTTAGCATTGGTTCTATTTATGACAGTAAAAAAAAAATTGGAAACAACTTAAATATGCAACAAAAGGGGGTTTGTTATCTGAATCATAGTAGATTCCTGTGAAGAACATTACACTGCTGGTACAAAAATCACATTTGTAAGTCTTCATGACACAGGAGCGTGACACAATGATAGGTGGGAAAGCAATGTTTTCCTTGTTTTAAAGGCAGAGCTTAAAGGGAGGAAGCACTCGCTGCCATGTGGTATCAGGTGACCACAGAGGGGGAATCAAAGAGAAGCTCAAAGGCTTCCTGGAGGCAGCATTTTCTACAAAGCCCAAACTCTAGCTCCTAGTCAGCTAATGCCTGCCCTGGGTCACCTCCTCCTCCCACTGCCAGGCCCCAGCCCCTCAGGAAATGTCCCCGCTGTCCCCGTCCGGTGGACCCCCATGAAGGGGGCAAGGCCTTGAGCTACTCACAGTTCTGTGACATTCTTGGGAATGCCCTTGGGCAGGGCCCGCAGGTGCTTGTTGCTGCAGCGGACCACGGTGTCCAGGCAGGCACACTCCTGTGGGCACTGCGGGCGCGGCAGGCAGCCCCCCTCCTCCTGGCCTAGGGAAGAAGGCACAAAGTCCCTGTCAGGAAGGCGGACGAGCCGCTGTAGGGCCTCCTATAGTCGGGGCCATGCTCTGGGGTCTCTCAGAACAGAAGACCCCTCTGACACTACCTCTGCCATCAGCAAGTCTCTGCGCCACACCTCCCCCCGAGCCGCCACCACCACTAGGAATGAAGCCCCCAGAGCAGTTTTGAGGTTAAAATAGGTCTTGAGTTGATCTCTTTCTCCTCAAACTCAAAGTGGACCTGGTCGAAGTAGGGCAGGAGGATGGCCCGCACACCATCCCATCCCTGGAGTGCCGGCTACTCCGGGCACCGGATCGACATTGTCTCCTCAACAGTGCAGTCAGGGGTGCAGCCTTGCCCCTAGAATGCAGGCACGAGGAGGACGGAGACCTGGGCCTCTTTTCTCCTCTTTTTTCATTGATAGAGCCCAGTGCCGAGTGCAGTGCCTGGCACGCAGCAGCCCTCAAAACACATGAGTTGAGCGAATGAATGAACAAGTGGATGAATTTCCATTTTACTGAGCTCTGGAGATGTTAGGCAACTTGCTTGACTCATAAAGTTGGTCCAAGGCAATGCAGAGTCTGAGCCCAGGTCTGGCTGAAGCAAAATCTGAGCCCTCAATACCACACCATTCCTTCATTGATTCATTCATCTATTCAATAAATCTGTGCCTTCCTTTCTGCTGACTGGGTGTCCAAGAGATGATAATATCACCACGGTCAGAGTTCTTGAGGACACTGGGATGCTGGTAGCACATGCTCCCCGGTGACAGTGACCATCAGTTATGCAGGCCCCACATAATAAGGGTGAAGTCACTGAGTCCTCAGAACAGCTCTCTAGTGAATATGTTACTATCAGCCCATTGGAGCAATGAGGAAACGAAGGACAGAGTGGTTCAGAAACTTGCCCCAGCCTGGAGCAAGCAGCCTGCCTCCAGAACCTGCTCCATTGGCCACCAGGTTCTCAGCAGCAACATCTTAGAAATATTCACATCCTTTCACCTCTAGGAAGCTGTTCTAGCGGGGAGTGGAATATATATGTAGGGAGCATCTAGAAGGGTGCTCCTGGCAGCACGATGCATTGGAGTGGGACTGGGGAGGTTGTCTGAATGCCCAGCAGCAGCGGCTGCTTACATCAATTGTGGTGCCTTCCAGATAGCGGTTTTCACAGGTGGCCCTGCAAGATCCTTTGTGTGCCACACTCGTGCACGTGAGCACACAGCAAAGATCTGGAAAGCCACATAGCAAATGTCGACAGGAGTTATCCAGAGTTGGGGCATGGGGGCTGGGGGGGTAGTGGGCACATCAGTAATTTTTTTTTTTTTTTTTGAAACAGATTCTCATTCTGTTGCCCAGGCTGGAGTGCAACGGTGCAGTCTCAGCTCACTGCAGCCTCCACCTCCCGAATTCTAAAGATTCTCCTGCCTCAGCCTCCCAAGTAGCTGGGACTACAGGCATGCGCCACCATGCCTGGCTAATTTTTGTATTTTTAGTAGAGAGAGGGTTTCACCATGTTGGCCAAGCTGGTCTTGAACTCCTGACCTCAGGGATCTGCCCGCCTCAGCCTCCCAAAGTGCTGGAATTACAGGCATGAGCCTCCGAACCTGGCCTGTCAGTAACTTTTGTTAATCCTCCTTCTGGTTGTCCTTGGTGGTGGTTGTTTTTCAGGAATGAGGATGCATTTCTTTTGTAATAAGAATGATAAAAGGAAACTGTATCTTGGAAAAAATAATGCTTCCAAAGGATAGTTAATGGCATGAGAAAGTGCCCCAAATACATAGTTAGGTTTTAAACAAATCAGAATTTTGTAAAAAGACTTGCAAGAGAGCTGCTCCTTTGGCCTATTCCTGGGAGGACTCTGATGCAGGGCGTCTGTTGCTCCCCTGAGTCACCTCCTCCCTGCTCGCTGACATCTGGGGCTTTGACCCTTTCTTTTTTAATCTACTTTTGCTAAGTAAAAAAAAAAAAAAAGAGAGAGAGAGAGAGAGAGAGAGAAAGGTGTAGGGGACAAAATGCAAACCTATTTCCCTTGCCTCATAGGCTTCTGGGATGTCATTACCTCCAGTTTGTTGGTTTTGTTTCCAACTGTTAATAAAGCATTGAAACAGGAAAAAAAAAAAAAAAAAAAAAGACTTGCAAGCTATTATTGTATGAATTAATAAAAGATATATGTAAATAGTACAGAGTCTTTTTTTAATTTTAGAAGTCGGAAGCAAAAGTATTCTTAGAAACTCCATTACTTTTGTTTAGAAAAATACCCTGATGGTGTTTCTTGGGGTGAAAGTCAAAGCTCCCCACTGCCACGTGCCTGGCCGGGCCAGCTGAGGGCGGAGCTGCCACCGGAGTAGGCTACTGGGGGCGGCGGGGAGAGGGCAAGAAAAGGAGAGACCCGGGAGAAGGGAGGCAACTTAGCACCCAGAAGCGGAGAAGGGGGCTGGAAGCTGAGGTCAGCCAGGGAGAAATTCCCTGCGGCAGGGTGCTGAGAGATGCTAAGGACAGGATGGCTGCACCGAGAAAAATCTGCTTCCTACAGCGACCTTCTGTGCTTGGTGCCGTGGGGAAAAAATGAGGGATGGGGCTACCCTGAGAAGTCCCAGGAAACAGGGCATGGGAGCAGAGTGACTAGGGTTTCCTACATACAGGGGAGGGGGATTTGAAAGGGTTCCATTGCATATTAAGATAAGGTGACCCCATGAGTCTAGAGCACTTAGGGACAGTCAAAAGGCAGGTCTGAGTTCACCAAAATTACAGAAAGAAACTACACTAAAACAGGAACTGTTTTCTCTGAGCGATAGGTTAAGAGGTAAAGTTTATTTCCTTCTTTTATCCGTATTTTCCCATTTTTTAAGGATAGGAACTTTACTGCTCTTATAACCGCACAAAGACACCACCAGGCAAGGGCGTCTCCTCGCCTCTCCTGAAAACAGGGCCTCCCCTCCCCACCAAACCTCTCCCCTCAAGGGCATGCCAGGGGGTGCTGCCTGTCCACCTCATCTTCCTAACCTGCCCCACCCCACTGGTTGGACCCAGGGCTCCCTCTCCCTCGCCACCGGGGGGCCACGAATTACCTTCCTCACACCTGAAGTCAGGGAAGGCCACGTCCTGCAGGGGAATCTGCCGCAAGAAGTCAGGGTTCTGGCATCGCGGGTTCCCCGTCACGATCTTGCGCTTCCGCAGCCAGCCTCCCAGCCAGGCCAGCTGGCAGTTGCAGTTGAAAGGGTTGGCCAGGAGGTTCCTGGAAGAGGCAGGCCAGGCGGCCATGGAGACACTCTGCCCCTCTCAGCGGTCCCAGCAAACCCCTCTTGTCCACCACGGCCACACGGCCACACGGCACTGTCTCCCAGACCTCTCAGGACCGGAGGGAGACCTCGAAATGTGAAACCCACGTTTCAGCAAACCACGAAGACCCAGCACCCCCGGGGTGAGCGCTTTCAAAGGGGCTGCCTGAGAGGACCACACCCTTGGGACAGTTGCTTCCAGAGCCCCCGCCCGCCTGTCCTGGAGGCCGGACTCACAGTGTGGAGAGGGACTGGAGGGTGTCGAAGGCCCCTGGGGACACGGTGGTGATCTGGTTGTCGTAGAGCGAGAGGAGCCGGACGTTGCGCAGGCCCGTGAAGCTGTCGTTGTGGATGCAGCTGATGCGGTTGTTCCGCAGCATCCTGGGGAGGAGCGAGGGAGGGGAAGGGGGCCCTTGCAGGCCTGCCAGCCGTCCACCCGGGCCACGCAGCTTCAGCCACCGTGGCTGGTTCACAGCTCTCCTCCACAGACCCCGAGCCGCAGAGCCAGGAACCCGCGCCAGTCAGGCCCCGGCCAGGTGAGGCGAGTTCTACACACCTGTGCCCACTCCAGACACCCGCCCTGCCTCTGAGAAGCCTCGAGGCTCTGTCTCCCTCTCTCGCTGCCATTGTCCCGGCCCCCATGCTGGCCTCGCCTCCACGCCCTGGGTGACCAGAGTTCCTGCCCGTCTTTAGGCCACGCTCCATATCAGCGCCCAGGAGACTTCCTAAAACCTAATCCATCATATCACTCTCCAGCTTCAAGTCCACTAACAGCCTCCAAACTGCCCACAGAGTCATACTGAAACTCCTTACTCTGACCTGAGACCACGTCCACCCAGACCCGGACCATCTCAGCCCCTTACTCTGACCTGAGACCATGTCCGCCCAGACCCGGACCATCTCAGCCCTGGCACGTGCCTGCCTCCCCAGAGATGGACCAGCCCTCAGCCTGCTACACCACTGTGACAGTTTTCTAGAATACTCTTTTTTCTCATCTACATCTGGGAAAACTGCTGCTCATCTTCAAAAACCCAGCCCAAGCCTGATGCAGTGACTCATGCCTGTAAAACCAGCACTTTGGGAGGCCAAGGATTACTTGAAACCAGGAGTTTGAGACCAGCCTGGGCAATATAGTGAGACCTTCTCTCTACAAAAAAATGTAAAACTTAGCCAGGCATGGTGGTGTGCACTTGTAGTCCCAGCTGCTTGGGAGGTTGAGGCGGGAGGATCTCTTGAGCCCAGGAGTTCAAGGTTACAGTAAGCTATGATGGCACGACTGCACTCCAGCTGCCTGGGAAACAGAGCGAGACCCTGTCTCCCTAAACAACAACAACAATAACAACAAAAACCCAGCTCAATTTCACTCCCCAACCAAAAGAAAAAACAAAAACCAAGCCAACACAGAATAGCCAACTCACAAAAGAAATTAAAATGGTTTACCAACATTCACAAAAACGTTCAATGTTACTACTAATCAAAGACATCTAAGCAATATTGATTTTTTGCCTGCCAAATTGAAAAAGAATGAAAAATATAATAATAATAATAATAATGACATTCAGGATCTGTGACAGTCTGAGTGACTGGGCACTTCCACACACTGGCAGGAGATGCCTTTGTACCCCCCTGGAAGTGAATTTGGTGAGATGCATCAAAATCCCTAAAACACTTCATGTTTTCACCGGGCTACTCCATCTTCAGGAATTCCTAACAAGAGTATCATCATGCATTATCCACGAACTTCACAATAAAGATACTGTCACAGAATGAATGTGTTCCCCTCCAATCCCTATGTTGAAGTCCTAATCCCCAATGTGATGGAATTAGGATGGGGGGTCTTTGGGAGGTGATGAGGTCATAAGGGTGGAGCCCTCTTGAATGGAGTTAGTGCCCTTATCAAGGAGATCCCAGAGAGCTCTCTTGCCCTCTTTCTACCATGTGAGGACACAATGAGAAGTCAGAAGTCTGCAACGCAGAAGAGGGCCCTCACCAGAACCCATCCATGCTGGCACCCTGGTCTCAGACTTCCAGCCTCTAGAACTTCTGTTGTCTATAAAACTCCCATCTGTGGCACTTTATTATAGCAGCCTGAACTCACTAAGGCAGGTAATCAATACAACAGTGTTTATAAAAAACAAAATAGAAACAGCCTACTTTGCCAATAATTATATAATACCTAGTCATTCAAATTGATGCAGAATACTTTTTTTGTATTAGGAATTAAATGTGGAATGGAAAAAAATTTTAATATGTAATAGTGCTCATATTAAGTTTAAGGAAAAAGCAGGTTACTAAATAAAATGTACTATTCCATTAGAATATTTCTATATGCATGCATGTATGCATGTATGTATGTGTGTGCACATGTATGCATATGCAGGTTTAGAGATATGTAAAAGACTGGAAAGACAGTTGTTTATACCAACAATTAACAGTGGCCATTTCTGGATAGTAACAGAGTATGGGCCCTTCTCTTCTCCTCTGTCCTATCTTCCCTGGAAAGAATGCAGCTGACTAGATAGCCCCCATGCCCACATTTAAGGAATACTAGGTAAGCTTAGAGAAAAATGAGGCAGCCTGTAGGAACAGCCTGGAAAGATGGCAAAGCTATATTCACAGGTGAAAACAGCAAGCTGCAAAACATAGTGCATAATAAAATTTGCTTTTTGTAAAATAAAGGAACAAAAATCCACAGGGAGTCCCGTCACACATTCGTCTACTTCTAAAATTTCCATGATACATGCTCAGAGACAAATCTACATCCTGCTGCAGATTTGGGACTTATACCCGGGCAAGTGGCTTCCTAGAGCTGTGGTGTCCAATATGGTAGCCACTAGCCACATGTAGCTATTTAGATTTAAATGCATTAAAATAAAATGAAATTCAAAATTCCGTGCCTCAGTAGCACTAGCCACATTTCAACTGCTCCACAGCCACATGAGGTGGCTGGTCTGGACAGCATAGACATGAAACATTTCCATCTCTGTGGGAGATCCGATGGACTGCCCTGTCTATGGGACGCACTGCACACCCACAGGATCATCTGAAGAGCCAGCTCTGCTGGGGCAGATGGAGGGGGTGTCCTGCATCATGGAGGAGTGGGTGACCCCAGGATCCCACTGAGCTCCAGATTTTGGTCAGCTCAGGCTGGGCTGGGGGTTATGGGATCCCAGCATCTCAGGGACAGCGCAACATCGCTGCTCCCCCATGTACACCCACTAAGTCACCCTGGCAAGGTCATCCAGCCCCTTCTGCCTGCAGTAGTGCCAGCCACTCCTGAACTCATGCTGTGCTCTTGCAGCCTGACCAGAGGGCAATGGGAAGGGACCTCTAGGAGGGCCCACATGTCTCCATCCCTTGATGTCAACCAGGCATCGGCCCCATGCCCCAGGGTACAAGAGAACAGACCTCACCAGAGAGTCACCAACACTTGATTACCTGTCCCAACACAGTCAGGGTCCTCAGTTCTCCCCATCTGCCTGCGAGCTGGGCCCAGGGGAGGGGCCCCTCCAGCCTCTCTCTTCCTTTCCCTTGGCTTCACCTACCTCCTGCAGCTGGCCCACCCTGCTCCCCAGCCCTGCACACTCACAGGGTCCTCAAGCCATCCAGACCCCGGAACATGCCGCTCCGGATGGACTCCAGCTGGTTGGCAGTCAGGTGCAGCTCACTCACAGAGGCTGCGCCCTCGAAGGCCCCATCTTCAATTTCTGACACCTTATTGTTGCTCAAGTTGCTGGAAGAAGAGGTGGGGGGAGGATTACACATGGCCAGCACCCAGGAGCTCAGGCCCCTCCCTTCCTGCAGGCAACACCCCCATGCACAGAGCCCTGGCCCCCACAATGGGAGCTGCCCCCACCCTGGCATTTCCCTTCTCCATCCCCGGCCAGCATCCCAACAGACGCCTTCTCGCCAACGGGTAACTCACATTTTCTTCAGATGTGTAAGTTTTTTAAACATCCCAGTGGCCTCCAGGATAGAAATCTCATTGTTATTCAATCGCCTGTAAGAGGCAAGAATGAACTTGCACGTTCACAAATGATAGACATTTCAAATCCCTTCCAAACTGAGAATATTTGGGACTCAAACGGAGAAGACTCCCGGAAGAATGTATCTGGCAAAGCAAACTGATCCTATTGAAAGGAAGGCTGGGCCTAGTACTGGGAGAGGATATGAATGGGGATATTTTTAACATTAAAAATGCCACGAAAAATTTACAGACGTAAATGACAGATGCTTGCAGGCATCTATGCACATAGACATATGTGTACACAAATTCATATTTTTAGATAGAGGAATAAAAATAACAAAGGGTTTTGGAATCATGCCCCCAGAAGAAGACAAATGCATCGTTGAGAAAAGCCATCTCCGATTCAGGCTGGTGACCTGCCCTGAGTGCCAGAGACTGGCATCTGCTTTTGAGGGGTGAGGGGGGCTGTAAATGAAGCAGAGGGCAGCCGGGATGGGGTTTCTTCCTGCCCAAGCCAGCAGCTGGCATGTCCTGAGCCAAAGGCTCCAGTGGTTCAGCCCCAGACAGGGCTGGACCAAGAAAATCCTGGAGTAGGCCAAGGAGGGTTAGTGGTAGAAAGAGACAGAGGAGGGCTGGTGGGGGCGGGGACCCTCACAGTTCGGCCGTGGACTGGGGGATGCGCTCAGGGATTTTGGTGAGCTTCAGGCTGGAGCACTCCACCACGCTGGCCTCACAGCGGCACTTGTGGGGACAGATCACGTCACTGTTGCACTCGCTGTTCAGCTGGTAATCCTCTGTGCCTGCCATGAGACGGTGGAGGCAAAGGCTGAGGGGCCCAGGGCAGGCTCCCAGCAGTCTGTGCCAACCAAGGCCCCCAGCCTGCCCACCCACTGCCACCATTCCCACCAGGCTGGCCTTGGTTCCCCCCACTCTCTTACCTGGAATGAAGTACTGCTCTTTGGCTGGGGAGAGAAGCAGAAATGCCACAATGCAGGAATCAGCCAGGACCTGCAGTAACAGCCCAGGCCCCAGCCCCACTGCTCAGGTGAAGGCACCCCAGACAGGGCTGAGGAGCCCATCTGCCCAGTCCCTGTGTGCAGAAGGGTGAGCTACAGAGCACGCATGTTCCTTGCCCAGGCTGATGCTGGGGGTGTCGCATCCAATTAAACCTCTTGCAAGGAGTGCCAAAACCATTGAGCTCTCACTTGCAATGGCACACGGTGGGGACTGTGCTAACTTTACAGGTGGGGATGGGGTACAGGTGGCGTCAGGTCCTTGACCAGGATCTAGGCTCAGAAGCTGCCCCACACTGTCGCCAGCCAGATGCCACGTGGACTACAATTGCTAAGGCTGTTTCTGCATCCCAAAGCCTGGAGGAGGCTCCTATCTCACCAAGGAGGGTTCCCAGGCCTCTTGAGTGTCTTAAAAGACTTGACAACAAAGGCATAAGAGAGAACTGGCTGAAAGTGGAGGAACCTGAGTCCTCCCTCTGGGACCTTCAGCAAGCCTTGCTTCTTCTCTAGGCCTCAATAAAATGAGGTGGGACTGAACTACCATTCAGATTAAGTCTAGAATTTTGGGCCCACACCCTCCAGCCTGGATTCACAGTAATGAAAGACACCTTTGTGGGAGCCATCCAGGAAACATCAGGGGGTCCCTGAGCAGGCTGAAGACAGACAGACAAGCAGACAGGTAGGCAGGCAGGCTGGTAGGGAGGCAGGTAGGTGAACAGGTGGGCAGGCGGGCAGGTATGCAGGTGGACAGGAGGCAGGTGGGCAGGTGGGCAGGCAGGCAGGTACCTGAGCACCGGAACTTCTTGCTCTTGATCTGCCCGATGCGTTTGTTGGAGAGGCGCCGGGGACTGGCACAACGGGCCCCACTTGTCTCGATGGGATTGGTGCGCAGGAAGTCTGCCAGCCACTTGAGGTTACAGTCGCAAATGAAAGGGTTCTGGGCCAGGTGCCTGTCCAAAGCAGGCAGATCAGCTATGAGAAACAAGGGCTGCAAACCCACGCTGACCTCCACCTGGACAGGGCCTTGTTGTGGCTGGGGCCAAGGAGGCTGCCTGTGGCCTGGAGCCTAGGGTTGACCACAGCGGGAAAGGGAGAGTGGGGTGAACCCCCAGGGTGCAGTCCATCAGCTCTGGAGCAGTCCTGCCAGCGCACTACAGGGGAAAAGTCTCTGCCACCCGGAGCTTCCTGCTGTCCCTGTCCTACTCCCCATCAAGCCTCATTCTGCCCCCTCTCTTTCCACTCACCTTTCCCTCCCTCTGCTCTGCGACATTTCACAAGCATGAGCGGAGACAGGAAGGACCCAGAGACTGGCCAGAGCACCCCTGGCCTTTCACAGGCAAGGAAGCCAAGGCCCAGAGAAGGTAACAAAACCCAGGACTGCAGGTGCCCAGGCCACAGCCTCTGACCCTCCCCAGTGGCCATGGGCCCTGGTTTGTCCCCTTTCCTTCAGACTCAGGTAGCAGCCTGTCTCCTATAGGGAGTGCTGGGGCCAGAGTGGCAAGGCCTGCTGGAGTCCCTGGGCTTTACAGGGAGTCACCATTCCCACCCCAGACCACAGGAGTGACCTCTCCTTGACCATTTTACAGCTGTCTCTCAACACAAAGAAAACTCAGAAACCATGACTGAGCAGCCCCTTCCTGGGGAATCACTCCGATTCTCTCGCAGGCTGCCTGTGTTGTCAGCAGGATAAACCTGGGGATGGTAGCAGGGAGCAGATGGCCGTGATGTGTGCAACCCCATGCTGGCAGATGCCCACGGGCAGGCTCCGACAAACAGTGGGTTCAGACCAGCCACCTCTGAGCCACCACAGCACTGGGCATGCCCTGCTCACGGCTGTCCAAACCGAGGCAGCCTGGGAAGAGCATTCCTACACCTGTCCTGGCTCCGGACAATCGCTTGAACCTGGGAGGCAGAGGTTGTGGTGAGCTGAGATTGCGTCACTGCGCTCCAGCCTGGGCAACAAGAGCAAAACTCCGTCTCAAATTAAAAAAAAAAAAAAGAAAAAGAAAACGAAGTACGGGGAGACAGAGCAGCGGGCCAACTCAAAGGGACTTGCCCTGCCATGCCACTTTTCCTCCATCTAAGTGCCATCAGTTCAGGCCATCTGACTTACTGGTCTCAGCCCAGGCCCCTGCAAGGGGCTGCAGAACTCTCCAAGCAGAAGAGTAAACCCTTGCCAGGGTCTGTGCCCAGCTCAGCTCAGACCTTGGCAGTGCTCTCTGCCGTCCATCACCTCCTGGGCTCTGCCCTCCAGCCCCCGGTTGGGAACTGGGTCCCCGCTACCTCTCCTTTGCAGTGTCCTTCCCTATTTCCCGCCTGAGTTCTTGCTCCTCTCAGCTCCACCAGGTGGACCAGGCCCCTCCTACCTCTTCTGCATCAAGCTCAACATTTATTTCCCCTATTAAACTTTCAGTTTCCACAGACAGGGTGTGTTTGCTGATATCCTGGAGGCAGAGTTTGTAGCTAATTTAAAGCATACCAGGATTTAAGGACTGCTTATGACTCCTCCCCAGCTGCCCATCCACATCTGCCTGTGACTTAGTGCCCCAGCCCCTGCCTGAACCACTTGCTTCCCTTTATTACCATCTTGGCAGAAAATTGTGCAAAGTCAATCTAATTGTGTTGTTTAGCCATGTATTAAAATACTCAAGGTGTGTGGCGTAGAATATCTCCTTCCTAGAAACAGGCTGTGCCAAAAACAACCTATAAAACTTGAACCACCCACAGAGACAGGTGGCTTCTGTGTAAACTTTAGTATTTTATACAAATTAGAATTTTTAACCGTTTCAAAGGGCAGGAAGCTGGAAAGGGAAAACACTCAGGAGGAAGAAAAAAAATCCATTTGGGAAAAAATAACTGTGTTAAAGGAACACCCAAAAATGTGCTGCATACGTGGCCATGCAGCTGCCTCTGTGAACAGTTCTGGCAGCGGAAGGAAAGGAAGAGAGGACTAATTCTCAGTGTCTTTCTAGATATATGCATTAAGGAGTCACAGCTAAAAATCTTTGGAGGCAGAGGCTCAAAATCATTAGTCATTAGGGAAATGCAAATTAAAACCACAATGAGATACTACTTCATACCCACTAGGATGGCTAGAATCAACATGCAAAAAAAAAAAAAAGACAATACCAAATGTTGGTGAGGATGAGAATGAGAGAAATTTGGAGCCCTCATAATACACCACTGGTGGGAATGCAAAATGGTACAGCCACTTTGGAAAACACTGGCAATTTCTTTAAAAAAGTTATACAGGAATTTACCATATGAACTAGAAATTCCAAAAGAAATGAAAATGTTGGCCAGACGCGGTGGCTCACGCCTGTAATCCCAGCACTTTGGGAGGCTGAGGCGGGTGGATCATGAGGTCAGGAGTTCAAGATCAGACTGGACAAGATGGTAAAACCCTGTCTCTACTAAAAATGCCAAAAAAAATTAGCCAGGTGTGGTGGTGAGCGCCTGTAATCCCAGCTACTCAGGAGGCTGAGGCAGAGAATTGCTTTAACCCAGGAGGTGGAGGATGCAGTGAGCCGAGATTGCTCCACTGCACTCCAGCCTGGGCGACAGAGCGAAATTCCATCTCAAAAAAACAAAAAAGAAATGAAAATGTTGGTTCACACAAAGATTTGTGAGTGAATATTCATAGCAGCATTGTTCATAATGTCCCTAAGGTGGAAACCACCCCAAATGTCCATCACCTGGAATGGACAAGCAAATTGTGGTCTATTTACACAATGGAAAAATTATTTGGTAATCAAAAGGAACAAAGTACTGATACATGCTACAATATGAATGAGCCTCAAAAACATTATGCTAAAGAAAGAAGTCAGTCACAAAAGATGACATATTGTATGATTCCTTTTTTTTTTGGAGTCAGGGTCTCAGGCTGTCACTCAGCCTAAGTGCAGTAGTACAATCAGCTCACTGCATCCTTGAACTTCTGGGCTCAAGGAATCCTCCCATCTCAGCCTCTTGAGTACTTGGGACCACAGGCATGAACCACCACACCTGGCTAATTCTTAAGAATTTTGTGTAGAGATGGGGATTTCACTATGTTGCCCTGGCCTCAGGTGATCTGCCCACCTCAGCCTCCCAAAGCACTGGGATTACAGGTGTGAGCCACTGCACCTGGACTGCACGATTCCATTTTTATGAAATGTCCAGAAAAGGCAATCTACAGAGAAAGAAAATAGATCAGTGATGGCCAGTGGCTGAGTCTGGAAATGGGGACAAGGGATTTTGAAGGCAAGGTGATGGAAATGTTCTAAAGTTGAATCATAGTGATAGTTGAACTCTGGAAATTTACTAAAAATCATTTAATTGTATACTTAGAACAGGTGAATTTTAGTATGTAAGTTATACCGCAATAGGGCTATTTCTTTTTTTTTTTAAATGTTAAATCTCTTGGGGCAAGTAAAACTGCAGCAAAATCAATAGTGTTACACAGGAACTCGGCCACAGATGTTGGAGCTACGGACAAATCAAACATGATTTGGTAAATTTAAATCTGCTCAGGTTTAATAAAATAAGACTCAGTCAAGAAGCTGAACCACTTGAGGTTCTAATAATATTACTTGATTAGTACGTTGGATTTATATTTCTTTTATTCTTTTTCCAAATTGTAGTCGTTAACATGTAATAGATGTGCATGAAAGTTCGGTGTTGCTTTACAGCCTTCAATAATGAGTTCTGTTCTTACAGAAAAAGCACAATTAAAGGGGAAGCTAAGTAATTTCTCGGTGATGGTGAAGAGATGCCTGAGATCAAATTCCTGTTTTACCGAATGTTCTGTAACACTGGGTGTGTCACATAACCTCCCTCAGTCTTTGTTTTAGGTAAAATCAGGATGATAGCACCTATCTTCATAGCATCTCTAAGTATTAAGATAATACATGCAAATAACAATGGCTCACATGAGTCTCTCCCTCCATTCCGCATCCCCAAGGTTTTCCTGTGTGTGGGTCCCTGGCCAGTAAATCTCCTTAGCATGTTTCTTTCAGACATTCTGCCAGCTGCTTCAAATAGTCCACCTTGCCAGTGTCTCCCTGTACCCTCTAATTTCACATACTTCGCAAAGTTTCCCCATGGGGCTTCCTTTTCATCTCCCTGGCTATAAGTAAATTAATTAGCAGGAGTTGGGCTGCAGGCGAATTTGTGGGCTTTAATGAGTTTGTCTTTGTGGCTGACATCTCTGGTGATGTGCAGAGTCCCCAGGGGTCCCGAGCTGTACCTTTTACTCAGCCTGTTTGGAACCTATCCCAATACCCCAAGTAGATGTTATCTGATGATTGAGCACTGCCTGGCACAGACAGGGGCAGGGATGACAGTGACAACAACGGACATAGTAATATTAATAATTAATGCTCATTAAATGCACACTACAGGACCCACAAGTCAGCACATCCCGTCTTACTGTAGGCTCAGAATTAAAGATATAGAATGAGAGGACCATTTATGTGCCTAAGTGTAACCACACAGCAGATGAGAATTTTCCTTACGTGGAAACATTCCAGTTAAATATAAGGATTCTGTTTTAAAGCATAGTCACAACTGCATTAGAAATGAAAAAAGAATGTTAGAATTCTGATATGGTTTGGATGTTCATCCCCACCAAATCTCATGTAATCCCCAGTGTTGGAAGTGGGGCCTGATGGGAGGTATTCGGATCAGTGTTCAGTGTTCAGTTGAATTTGTATCAGTCTACTTTTGTGTTTCTATAAAGGAATACCTGAGACTAGGTAATTTATAAAGAAAAGAGGTTTACTGGGCTGACAGTTCTGTGGGCTGGACGAGTATGGCACCAACATCCACTCGGCTTCTGGTGAGGCCTCAGGAAGCTTACAATCATGGGAGAAGGCAAAGCAAGGTTAGGCATGACAGTGGATCCCTCGTGACTGGCTTGGTGCTGCCCTCGTGATAATGAGTAAGTTCTTACTCTGAGTTTATGCAAGATCTGGTTATTTAAAAGAGCATGGCACTCCCTCTCCTTCTCTTGCTCCTTCTCTTGTCATGTGACATGCCTACCCTTGCTTCACCTCCCGCCATGATGGTAAGCTTCCTGAGGCCTTACTAGAGGCCAAGCAGATGTTTGTGCCATATGTGTACACCCCACAGAACTGTCAGCTAAGTAAACCTCTTTTCTTTATAAATTACCTAGTCTCTGGTATTCCTTTATAGTGACACAAAAACAGACTGATACAAATTCAAAATCACCATTTCAGGATTGCTAATGAATTAATGGATTCAAGCACTGAGATCAATGGCTGTTTTTATTACAAAAGGGAGACAGCCAGACATCTGTCTGCCTCCTGATGGGAAGTCCACAATCCCATCTATAAAGTCATCTTGCCAAATAAATCAATCAAAACTGAACCTGACCAAGCTCCTAGATCCAATTTTCAATCTGCAGGACACAGAGGGGACAGAGGAACATGTGAAACTACACCACAGGGATGCAATCAAAAAAGTGTAGACCCTACAGAACCAATGATGCAGTGTCTTCAACAAATGAATTACAAGGAAAAGGAAAATGAAGAGGACACATAGATTAAAAGCAACTTAAGAGGTACATCAACCAACATAAACCAACATCAGCCAATTATATTGCACAGGCTTTATTTAAATCCTGATGTGGTGGCTAACATCTGTAATCCCAGCTCTTTGGGAGGCCGAGGCAGGTGGATCATGAGGTCAGGAGTTTGAGACCAGCCTGGCCAACAGGTGAAACTCCATCTCTATTAAAGATACAAAAAATTAGCTGGGCGTGGTGGCGGGCACCTGTAATCCCTGCTACTTTGGAGACTGAGGCAGGAGAATCACTTGAATCCAGGAGGTGGAGGTTGCAGTGAGCTGAGATTATGCCATTGCACTGCAGCCTAGGTGACAGAGCAAGACTCTGGCTCAAAAAGCAAACAACAAAAACAAACAAACAAAAGAATTGCATAACATGCAAGAGACACTTGGAAATTTGAACACTAATTAGATACTCAATGATATTAAGGAATTAATTGTACAGCATTGGAAGCTGGGTGATGAAAAATAGTACTCTTTTTTTTTTTTTTTTTGAAACAAGGTCTCTCTGTTGCCCAGGTGGGAGTGCAGGGGGTGTGACCACAGCTCACTGCAACCTGAACCTCCTAGGCTCAAGCAATCATCCTACTTTAGCCTCTCAGGTAGCTGGGACTACAGGTGTGTGCCATCACACCTGGCTACTTTTTTAAAAAAAAGTTCTTGTGGAGATGGGGTGCCCAGCCATGTTACCCAAGCTGGTATTGAACTCCTGCACAATCCTCCTGCCTTGGCCTCTCAGAGTATTGGGATTACAGGCATGAGCCACCATGCCTGGTCCACTGTATTACTCTTAATCTGCTTATAATTTTCCACAATAAAATATTACAACCAATAACCAGATTTACTGCTCTCTAATTTTTTATTCACAGTCACCATTGTCATTACTGTATTACTGTATTTCATCTGATTTGACATTATGAATTGTAAGAGGCACTACTATTTTTTGTACTATCAATAAAAAACAAAATGCTGCCAACTAAGTGATGTACCACTCATTATAACATGCATCCCAGTTTCAGAGCTGTTAATGTGGAAACAACATGTGTCTTAGAATCAATGTGATATATTATCATCATCATCACCATCAATATTATTGTTAGCTAAAGCCAGCATTTATCAAGCACTTGTAATGAGCTAAGCTTCGTACAAACATCCTCTTTAATCTCATAACAACCCTATGGGAAGGCGTCCCCATCTTACGGATAAATAAAAATGAGGCCCAGAGAAACTGCCTGGAGTCACACAGCCAATAAGAGGCCTAGGTGGACTTTGAACCCAGGATGGTCTAACCCAGGTCTGTGTCCTTCCTCTGTAAGAGGCCACCCCCAGTGAGCCCAGCAGCCCAGAGCCAGACCACTGCCTGTCCCTGGAGGCTGCAACCTCCCCCAGGCCCGCCTGCTGGGAGGGGAGAAGAAGAAGGCATCAGGGCACTCACAGAGTCTGGATGGCCCGCAGGGAGGTGAAAGTGCCCTTGGCGAGGCTCTGGATCTTGTTGTCATACAGGGAGAGCAGCGAGAGGTTCTGCAGGTCTTGGAAGGCATCGGGCCGGATGCAGTTGATCTTGTTGGCATTCAGGAGCCTGTGGGCAGAGTCAGGACCAAGTGGTGAGGAGAAAGGCTTGACATGAGACCCATCTCATGTCCTGGGCACCTTCTTTGGCCCCGGCCTGCGTTATTACAGGGAGGAGCCCACAGGAGCAGGCCTTCTCCATGCACAGGGACATCTCCATCAACCCACTCTTCTCTCTTTCCGAGAACTGCTCGGATGCCCTGTGGGATTCTGGGAGAGCAGAGAGCCACCTTGCAAAGGCATTTTGGTTGGAGGGGGGGCTCCTCCTCCTTCCCAGAGGTCCATTGGGTTCCCCAGACAGCTGAGTTGGAACATTTGTGTTCTGTGCCTCTTGAGCCCTGGGAGAAAATCCTTGCCTGAAAGTTCACGGTTCAAGGAGGCCGAGCTGGCCTGAGTGCCCCCTGGAGGAGAAAGCTCTGTCTCCAGCCACACCGAGCTCCTTAGGAGCATGGGCTGTCTCAGGAGCCTCTCTGCTTTGGCATCCTGTGAGCAGCTGTGAAGCTGCCTCTACCTCCCTCTCTAGCCTCTGCAGAGCCCTGGAGACTTTCTCAGCCCTAGTGGGTCTGCCTGTCTTCCAAGCTCACTGTCTCAATTGAGTTCCATAACCCAAAGAGGCCGAAAGGGACAGTCTAGCAGGCCAGAGGAATGCTGGCCCTTCCCTGGGTCCCACCCAAGACACCCAGGATTCATTCTTACAGGAGCTGTAGGGTGTATAAGCCTCCAAACACACCGCGGGGGAGGTCTGTGATCTTGTTTCCATAGAGGACCCTGGAGAAAAGGCAGCAGAGAGGAGAGTTATAGAGGACAGCCCACCAGGGCGATAACACAGCTCTGCAGATGGCCCCAGCTCAACAGTGCTGCCCCTAAGCCATTTACATGAAGCACATCCTAATGGTGTATATTTGTTACAGCAACTTGTCCACCACCCTCACACGTGGACCCCACAGAAGGCTGCAAAGGGGTGCTTCCTGGGAAATTCATCTGGTCTAGAATCCAAAAGGAGATTGTTGAGAGAAGAGAAAACCCCATGGGCAAGAATAACTAACATATTTTCAGAGAGTTACAGGAAAAAATAGAATGCCAGACGGCACATGCAGTGTGAGATCCGGATGGTGGGACTTCAAGCATTTTTTTAATATACTTTAGCATTTTCAAAGTTTTCTGCATTGAGCATGAATTCCATGTATAGATTTTTATAAAAAACAAAAGTTCAAAAAAAAACACATGTAGACATGGGTGGGTTCAGGGGGACAGTGAAAGCATCCAGGAGGTTTGGGGAGGGGGGTTGTATGCCATTCCCAATATCATAATCGGACCCTACAAGCTACCCTCGTAAATGTTCAAGCTGAGTAAAAAATCCTGGGTACTTCTTCTTCAAACGTGGCTTCGAGATCATTCCTGGAGTGGGGCACAGCAACAGCAAAGGCCCTGCAGGGGAGCTGTGTGCGCCTGTCCTGTGTGGACAGGTGACAGGGCCAATGTGGCTGGAATGGAGGAAACAAATGGGGCGGTAGCTTGGGCTTTACCCAACCAGCATCAGGAAGCCATTGAGACAGCATCAGATTCCTATTTCAGAAACGCCCCTCAAGCTGCTGGGTGGGAAATGGAGCAGAGGGGGCAGGAACTGAAGCAGGGAGGCAAGATCAGGGCTGGCCGAGATAGACAGTGTTGGTGGGGTGTACTGGAATCATCCACGTTCCTATATGCAGGGAGGAGGCTGTGGCCAGGTACCCATGAACAACAGAAAACCACTTGATTGGGTTCTTCACTTTTTACCTTTTTAGACTGCCATGTTCCAACTTAGGAGAGCTTTTTTCACTTCTCAGAGGAAGGGGCCTGCATTTTGGCAGGCCACTTTCAGAATCTGGTCTCCTCAGCCAATGACAGCGATCCCTCACCAGGCTGTCATGTACAGCTGTGTAGGGTGTATACTGCACAACTTCAGGGGTGCCATTCACAATTAGCCCCAGCCTCTACTTGGACTCTGCTCCAAGAAAAGATGGCATGCACAGAAGGCACTGAGCTGGCAGGCTCCCACACTCCCCGGGGGAGTTCCATTCTGTTGTACTTGCCAGGCCTCTAGTCTATGCCAAGCACATGTCCTGAGCTGCCAAGGAGCAGGTGAAAACACTCATCCCCTAGAGTAACAAATGGCCCCTCCTACAGGGAACTCGCCCAACTCCAGGGCACCCTGAGTGTGCTCTCCGTACAGACAAAGTGCTGTAGGACCTCGGGGAGTGAGGCACTCGGTGAGTGGGAGATGGGGGTGCTTCATTACCTTTTGTATGCTCTATTGACAGACTTCCCCAGTAGAGCCCGAAGGAAGGGAAATACTGGAAGGAGGAGCCGGCAAATACTGTCCAAGCAGCACCCACCACATCTTGGGATTCATCACATTTGGGATAAAAGATAGCAAGGTGTGGCAGATGTTATAACTGGAGCTGGTGCTCACTGGCCCTGCGGTGACCGCAGAGGCCTCAGGAGCAGAGTACACTGGGCTTCGGTGGGGGGACAGGGCCAAGATGGTTGTGCAAAGAATGCTGGGAAAATCCTCACCGTGGCAGGGAGTGCATCCCAGTTGCCAGGGGCAACAGCTCTGCCTAGCTTCTCCACACTTCTCCCGCTCCCAGCATCAGAGGGTCCACCAGTGAGGAAGAGGGAGCTGGAACAGCAAACCCTTTGCAGCCAAAGGATGACCCACTGAGGCTGGGGTGGGCAGGGACTGTGTGGAGGGGGGCATAGTCCTGCTCCTCCTTCTGCGTCCACCAGGGCCCTGGGCCCTGCCAGCCTCCTCAGGGGATGCCCTGGGCCGCTGAAGAAGCCTTGGCACTGCTACTCACAGTGAGTTCAGGGAGCGGAGGCCCTGGAAGGCGTCGGGCGCAATCTCAGCAATCTGATTGTTGCTCAGGTCTCTGCAAAGTGAGCAGAAGGAGAGGGGCATCTGAATCCCTCAATGGCCACTGAGCCCTGCCCAGTTCCTTCCACCTCCTAGATGCCACGGAAGCAGGGCGGAGTGCTTTGAAATGACAATAGTGAGAGGCCAGATCTTTCCTCCATTTGAAAAGCCCATGGCCGCTATTTCCCTGTGCAGTCTGAGGGCTGGGCAGGAGGGGGCACTCCAACTTGGGAAGTTATGGGCAAAGCTTTCCCATGCATCCTAGCAGTCTCCTGGCCCCCTCCCATCCTTAATTGCTCCTATTGGTACCCAAGCTGAAATGGGAGGATGACAAGCAGCTCCCGTCACAGGCCAGGCTCAGGCTCAGCACTCCCTTCAGGCCTCATGATAGCCCTGCAAGGAGGTCCCTGCATCACAGCCAAGCAGCCTGAAGGGCAGGAATGCCAGGTGACTGGCTCAGGGCCACTCAGCTGCGGGATGCTGAGTTAGGGCCTGCCCCAGGGCTGTGGGGCCACCCAGGATCTCCATCAGCCTTGTACCAGCTCCCCAGGAAGCAGCGGGAGGCACTCACATCCTCCGTAGCTTTCTGTAGGGTGAGAAGGCTCCAGGGGGGATGGACTTGATGCCATTGAGCTCCAGGCGTCTGCGGAGAGAAAACAGAGGGGAAGCACAAGGGCCTAGGTCAGCCCAGCCGTGGGTGTTATCTGCTGGGCTCATCCACCCTGAACAAGCCTTTGGCCCCTCCTGCCCCTGTTCCCTTCCCCCTTCCAGAAGTTGAAGTCTGGGGTAAGGACGCTGGAACAGACAGAGAAAATGCTGACTTGAGTTCCACTATCCCAGGCATTTGTAACTGAAAGGGGCCCACAAATGATGCTGAGAACCCGATTCTAGCAGACTCACACCACTGGGTGGGACCACAGACGGACACTCCCTCCCCAGCCCTGCAGAGTTGCCCAGTCCTGGACACAAAGCTCAGCCCAGCAGGGGCAACCTGTGTCTTCTCCATGGTCACTGAGGGGCCTTGGGGCAAGCCCTGAGGCAGCGCCTACTCCAGCTCTTCACTGGCCCTCCGGAGCCAGGCCAGCCGAGCGGCTGTGCCCCAGCATCTGCCCTGCCCTGTACTCACATCTCCGTCATGGTCTCCGGCAGGTTGGCCGGGATGGCAGTGAGACCTTTGCCACGACAGTCCACGATGCCATTGCTGCAGGTGCACATGGCCGGGCAGGAGCCGGAGGACAGGGTGCAGGTGGGCACGCGCCCCGCTTCCCCCTGGCCTGCAGAAACAGGGGGGTGTGGCCTCAGGCTGTCGTGCATCAGCACCTCCCTTGAGCCCAGATACAGACTGATGGATGGGACACGGTGCACACTGCAGTTTCTCTGGATGAGGATGAACCAGAGGGGATCACTAATGAAATAAGATTCTGGACTTTGGTATAACTCTGTGGGCACCTGGCACACAGTAGTTCTTGTCAGATGTTTGCTGAACTTGAATCTGAACTGAACTGCACTGGTGTGTGATTCATACATGAAGAAATCCTTGCCCAGAATTCTGAAGCTCTGGATTCTAGTCCAAGTCACTTAACACTTCTGAGCCTGAGTTCCCTCATCTGTCATATGAAGGTGATAATGACTGTTTCCTAAACACTCAAGCACTTACTCTATGCCACATTCTATAATAAGTGTAGTACATGCAGTATTGCACTTAAACTTAAGAGGAGCCTATTACTGTTGCCATTCTACAGCTGAGAAAACAGAGTCCTCGATATTAATTAATTTGTAGAAATTCTCACAGCTACTAAGTGGTAAAACCAGGATCCAGCTCAGTGTCTAAAATAAGAGCCTTTGAAAAACTGGAGGTACAATTTATACAAAGTGCTCTTTCTGAAGCATGTAGTTGGTGGAACCACTACCTAGACATAGAACATTTCCATTACCCAAGAAGATCCCTCCTGCCCCTTCCCTAAAGTAACCACTATTCTGAGATCTATCACGAAAGATTTGTTCTGCTCGTTTATGAACTTCACATAAATGAAACAGTAGTTTCTCTTGTGTCTGGCTTTTTTTGCTTAATATACAATCTTTGAGATTCACCATGTTGCTGTGTGTATAAGTAGTTTGTTCTTTTTCATTGCTGAGTAGTATTCCATTATATGGATATATCATAATTAGTTGGTGGACATTCAGGTTGTCTCCAATTTGGGGCTATTATGGAAAAAGCTGTCTTTAACATTTTTGGACATTTTTGCAGGAAAAAATGCACGCACCTAGCAGGAGTGGCAGGGTCACAGGGTGGACAGACGTTGAGCCTTAGTGGATCCTGCTACACAGTCCCGCAGAGTGGTTGAGCCAATTGATACCCCCACCAACATTCTGACTTTGAATATTTTCCATGGCTGCCCCAAAGGGTGGGCACCAGAACCAAATGAGACAAAGCTACATGGATTCCTGGCATATTGTGACAGTGGCCTTCAAAGGAAAAGGGTTGCCAGGCCGATCAGACTCCAGAGGAGAAACTAATGTCTGAAAATAGAAACCACAGTCTTCCAAATGCAAAGGAAAAGGTTTCATTTCAAAATAAAAATTGTCCAAGTGATTTACCGATTCCCATTCCTAAAAACTGTGGCAGCTGCAATGATGCAGAGGCAGTCCTGGCTCACACATGAGACATACCCACATGTACACACACACGTTTTCACACACAGGCACACACACACTCATACACACATCTGCACGCACACACACACAGCAGTGCTGAGCATATTGGTGTTCAAGCCCAGCCATTGCTCTGGGTGTCTGCCAGTGCAGTGGAGGAGGTGACAGCCACAGCCAAGAGCCTCATACTGAGGAGGGGAGGCTGTGCCTAGGAGATGCTTTCCTTCAGAGCTCTGTGTGGCTGGCAGGCCCAGTCCACAGGTTTGGGAGAAACAGTCAGCCTCTAAATCCTCTGTCACAAATCTGAGAACTGTCCATTCATTCAGCAAGCATTTCCTGTGCCAAGCAAAGTGCTGAGGATGTGCCAGAAACACAATGCGGGACCTCATGTAGGATCACAGAAGGCTCCCTGGGCCCTGCAGGGTGAGGAGGAGTCGGCAGGCAACAAGGAGGGAAGGGTGTGCCCAGCAGGGGAGCAGCCTGTGAGGTCAGGGCTGGGGGCACCTGCACCAGGAAGGGGCAGAGGCAGGCACAGCTGGGGAAGTTGCAGGCAGCGGGAGGCAGGGGAGGCGGCGCTGACCCTGGCCAGGCTTGCAGAGCCTGAGGGCAGTTCAGACTCTCGACACAGTGCTGACGGCCAGGTGAGTACACGAGCAGTGACCGCCCAGACTTGTGGGTTCTTTTTGGTCTTCTGGCTGCAGTATGGACATCAAAGGGGCCAGGGAGGATGTGGGCAACCAGCTATCACAGAACCCCAGGGGGAAGGTGAAAGGGCGTGGGCTTTGAGGCCCACCTCTTTTGGAGCCAAGTTTAGAGGGCCCAATTCAATGACCTGTCTAGGCAGCAGAGGTGAGGCGATCGGAGGAGGGAGAAGGGGGTGATAGCAGGGGCAAGGAGCCCAGAGGACATCGGAGGAGGCACTGAGTAGGCCAAAAAGAGGATGAGGTGGAACAAAGGAGGTGGTGAGTGGACGAGGCAGTGAGGGGACAGGAGGGAAAAGAAGAGGAGGCAAGAAGTGACACGCAGAGACAAAGGCCATGGTGAGAATGGGAGGTGATAGATGGGGCAGGAGGGGCAGACAGTGGGGTCAGGAGGTGATGGGTGGGGCCAGGTGATGGGCCAGGTCAGGAGGTGATGGGCAGGCCAGGTATTAATGTCGAGATTAGGGGCGGGAACAAGAGGCAGGGCAGGAGGCACTGGACAGTTGAGAGCCCAGCAGGGGCCTGCACCCACCTGAGCAGCTGAACTCACTCTTCTGGACCTCTGCCACATTGAGACCACGCAGGCTGGCTGGGCCCGAGCACTGGGTGAACAGCCCGATGGTTGGCCGCTGCCTCAGCCACTGTGAGAGCCAGGCCAGGTGGCAGTCGCAAAACAGGTGGTTGGAGTGCAGGCGGCTGCAAGAGGACAGGGTGGCTCACAACCCATTTGGAGCCCCCAGCCCAGCCAGATTGTGGGAACCCCCAACCTCAGGCAGGTGGCTGCCCCTGGTGCTGTGTTCAAGCCAAACACAGTCTACATTTAGTCAAGCAGGCAGCTCAACTCCAACCCGGGGATTATCCACAGCCCCATGGAGATCCTGCTGCTGTCCCTCCCCTCCCACATGCTCTGGGCTCAGCTGTGCCCAGCAAAGCCCAGGTCATCACACTGACCTCGCACAGGCTCACTGCCCCAAACCGCCTGGCTCATTTTCAAGCACAAAAACAAATCATTTGTTTTCCAGAGAAAAATCAAATTAAGTGGCACTGGATGCCCTGCAATTATATAACTCCTTCCACCTCTGACTGCATGGAGCCCCCAGCCTGGGCTGGCCTCTGGGGGTCTGAGGGAGAATGAGCTCCATGACCTGTCTGCAGAACCTTCGCCTCCTGCCCCACCCACCCCCAGCATCAGCCGGGCTTGGATGCCCTGCTCCCCGCTGCCCCAGCTGACTCACAAGGTCCGTAACTTGGGCATGTGGTTGAAGCTGGACACGGGGATGGTGGTGATATTGTTGTTGTTCAGGGTCCTAAATGGGAAAAACCAGAGTCATTTAGCACCTGCCCAACAGATGATGTGGGACAGGGCCGCCCTGCTAACGAACGGGGAAGCTCTCGACCTTAAAGTGGACCAGCACGGGGCTGGACGTGGAGGGGCTAAGCCAAAGAGCACGAGGCATATCCCACCCCACAGGAAAGCCCTGAGCTGGGACGGTGACTGTGAGCCAATGGCACCATAGACTCCAAGGCTGGTAGGATGGAGACATGGAGCAGGGCGGGTGATGGGACATGTCCCAGGCTTGGGTTGGCTTGGAAGAAAGGGTGGGGTTTGGATAGGCGGGGGGAAAGGGGGAAGCATTCCAGGCCAAGTGCCAGAAACCCTTGGGTTTCATCCTGAGCAGGTTACATTGGGACACACTGCTTGCTGCAGGCATGACCCCATGAGTGCTTGTCCTCCCCTCCTCTGAGTGCTTCTAGGAGGGCAGGTTTCCCCCTTCCTGTCTCCCTGACGCCCGCTGCCCAGGCTGTGGCACTTGGCACCCGCATAGCAGGGCCCTCCACACCCCTCCTTCCTTTTCCATGCTTTACTTACAGCACCTCCAGCCCCCGCAGAGCACGGAAGGCCCCTTCCTCAATGCAGTTGATCTGGTTCTTGTCCAGCTGTCTGTGAAGGAAACGAAGGTTGTAGAGAGAAGGGCACATTGCCTAGAGTAAGGGTGTCCAAACATTGTGACCACGTGCTGCATTCATTCAAAAGAAGCACCCCCCTAGTTGTTTGTTACGTGTATATGTGTCAATCCAAATAGTAAACGTTAGTAAAAACTTAACGTTTTTTTCTAATTTTCAATTAAAATCATAAATATAAGTAAAAGTTATATTCTTCTACTCAACCTTACATTTCCCTTGGGGAGCAGGCACCCCCCTACACACACACACATTTTGGAGACCACCTAGTGGGTGCTGGCAACTGAAAAATGGGAGAGTCACAAAGCAGTGGCAGCCAGAACTGGCAAACAGATTTTTCAGCCTGAGTGCCAAAGAGGTTGACTAGAGGTGACTACCTGGAGTGCTGTTGTCAGAGTAAACTGAAGCTGTGAGTTGAGCTCTGTGGGAAAGAATGTGGTGATTGATTATCAATGTCTGCCACAGGCATGGGAGGGAGTGTGTGTGACAAGCTTGCCAGGCATTTGCCATCCCTGCTGTGGTCAGACCTCAGGGAGGTGGTAAGCCTGGACCAGAATAAATTTGAATAGTAATAATAATAAGCCATTACAATTAAATATCATTTGACAAAGTATATTTATTTCCATGTCTAATTTAAACCTCAGAAAATGCCTGTGAAGTAGATCTTATTATCCCCATTTTCCAGAACAACATATCGAGGCTCAGTGATGTTCACTGACTTGCAGCAGCGTATGTGACATGTAACCAGAAGAGAAGATTCAAACCCAGCTCTCCCAGCCCAAATATGAGGCGAGCACAGACACTGTGCCATCGAAATGGACTGAGAACATTGCCCACGCTGATAACATGCTTCACCAAGTCCCCAAGGGCCCCCTCCATTGGCTCTCACACGGAATCACAACCAAGGGAGAGGCAGGGGCTGCCTGTTTCCTCCAACCCCAGATTATTCCAGAAGACCGTGCTGGCACCAATCCTCTGAGAGCCCAGGTCAGCTCCCTGGCTGCCTGGACTACACGGCTCGCTCAGGTATACCCTGAGGACACTGCCAGGAATGGCCCTGGAGCTCCTGCACCCTTCTCCCTCCCAGGCCTGTACTCACAAATTTTTGAGGTCTGTAGCTCCCCGAAAAGCCTTCCTGGGGATTGCCTGGATGGCGTTCTCACTCAAGTCCCTGGGAAGATAAAGCCAGAGGGAGAGAAAACAGCAGTCAGAAAAGAGGTTCCTGCAGAGTGCTGTGATGACTCAGGGAAGCAGGGCAGGTGGGCTGGAGGGCACTGAATCGGCCACTGCTGCACCCCAGCACCTAGGACAGAGCCTGGCCCACAGAGGCCACTCAGCAAGCATTTGTTGAATGAATGAATGATGAAACTGGAGAGACACACCATGTCCTGGAGGGAGCTCAGTCCCCAGCCTCCCCTTCTCGGGCTGGGGGCTTGCAACTGGAAGGAGAAGCCTGGGGCAGCTATGACCAGCCCTGCCAGACCCCACTTGATGTAGTTTGGATATTTGCCCCCACCCAAATCTCATGTTGAATGGTAATCCCCAGTGCTGGAGGTGGGGCCTGGTAGGAGGTGATCCAGTCATGGGGGTTGATCCCTCCTGGTTTGGTGCTGACTTCTCGATGGCGAGTGAGTTCCGGGAGCTCTGGTTGTTGAAGGGTATGGAGCCTCCTCCTCCATTCTCCCTCTCCATTCCCCTACGTGAAGTGCCTGCTTCCGCCTCCGGCTTCCACCAGAAGAAAAAGCTCCCTGAGGCCTCCCCAGAAGTAGATGCCTTTGCTTCCTGCACAGCCTGCGGAACGTGAGCCAAGTCGATCTCTTTCCTTATAAATTACCCAGTCTCAGGACTTCTTTATAGTAATACGAGAACAGCCTAATGCCCACAGAAGTCAGCCCACCGGACCCACAGAGGCCAGTTCAGCCCCCCACAGCATCGTGCAGGGCTGCAAAGGGGCACACAACAGAAGTGCTTCTGGAGGGGGATTGATGACCACTGTGTGGCACCAGGCTGGGAGGGACGGCACCCTGGGCCATCTGTGGCGGCTGTGCCTGGTGGGGCTTACGCTCTGTATCTTATGCTGAGCAAGCTGACTCAGTAAGGACAAAATTGGCTCCACGACCCAGCCAGCCAGTGGCCCAGTCAGGTCTTTAACTCCAGGCAGGGCCTGACTCCAAACCCGGTGCTCCTGGGGACTGCAGGCAGCAGGGCACCTCCGAGAGCCTGGGTCACAGGGAGTCAGGAGAACGCAGTGGGGCTTGGATCACTGAGGACTTCACAACTCCCCATGAATGCCCTGATGTGAGGGAGGGGACGCTGTCGGGACTGCAAATCCTCAGCCTCAGTGACTGCCAGGCCGGCTTTGGGGCCCTTCCTCCACTCCCTGGCAGGACCGGGCCTCTGACACCTGTCCACCTGCCTCTCTTCCCTCTCAGCAGCCTCCCTGGCATCCACAGACGTGTGCAAACGCCCCTTTCCAGGTCAGCTTTTCCTACTCACAGCCACACTCCCCGCAGGCCGGCACTGCCCTGAGTACTTCCCAGGAGCATGGCGTGGATACGATCACCATCCCCATTATACAAAGGAGAAAAGCGAGGCTCAGAGAAGCTAAGCAACTTCTTCAAGGTAATCCAGCTGGTGGGTGGTGGCTCCAGAATTTCAACCCAGGCATTCAGGTCCCAGAGCCCCAGCTTGTACAGCAGCCCTGGGGGTAGGAACTGCCATTGCGCCCATTTCGCAGAGGAGGAAACTGAGCTTCAAGATGTGAAATAACTGACCTGGGTTGGACCCAGGCTCCCTGCCCCAGAGCCTTGCCCCGGACACACCCGGGTCCTGAAGGTGAACAACCAGAGGCGGACCGTCCTGATGTAGGCCCCAGTGCCGGGCCGTTCCACAGCCCCACCTCCTCCTCCTGGGCCAGGCCTGTGGGTTTTGACAGTGCCCTTCCTTTCAGCCCCCACCACACACGGTCCGAGAATGCAGTCCACAGCCCCCTACCCCGCCGCACACTGCCCCTTGAACTGTCAAGGCCACCGCTGCCCTGTCTGGGTTTCCCTGTTGAGAAACCTAGCAGTGTGCACAGAGCCCTGAGTCAGAAAGGTAGCGGGCAGCTGAGCTAGAGGGCACTGGACCAGCTGCTGCTGCATCCCAGCACCTAGGACAGTGCCTGGCCCACATCAGCCACTCGGCAAGCATTCGTTGAATGAATGAATGAATGGATGGATGAATGAATGATGGAACTGGAGAGGCACCCTGTCCTGGAGGGAGCTCAGTCCCCAGCTACCTCCCCTTCTCTGGGCTGGGGACTTGTAGCTGGAGGGAGGAGCCTGGGGTTTGAGTCCTGGCCCTCCCCTTCCTGGCTGTGCATCTGCAAGGCAACCTTTCCCTCCCGAGCCCAGTTTCCTCATGTACAAAATGGGAAAAATGAAAGCCTGGCAAAACAATTGCCTGCCAGTCCCCACAAAGTGGGCACCAACATCTGTGCACTCCCTCCCTCAAACCCAGCCCCTCCTGTCCTGTCCCCCTACAGCCTTCAGAAAAGCAGCCAAGTAGCTGTGTCTGAAGGGGCCTTGGCACCATCAGCGCCCCTCGTTCTTGCTCTCTCTCCTGGAAGGGAGATGCTTCAAGCCTGCAGCATAGACACAGCTGTCCCTCCTCCCGAGCCATCCCACCTGCCATCCCTGAGGCATCTCCCCTTCCTGCAGGGGAAGCTTCCTCCTCCCGCACTTGCCTGGCCCCATCTTCCCTTCCTGCTCTCCACATGGCATCTTTGGTCTTCGATCTTGGTTACTTGTGCCATATCTCCAGCTCCCCTGTGTAGTCTGTCAGTATTCCTGGAGACATTCCCCAAATTCCACCCATTTAGAAGCTGCTCCCCAGAGGGTCCCCAGTGGCCTGCTCCCCACTGCCTGTCTTTATGCAGCAACTCCCCCAGCCCCATGTGTCTTGAGAGACACATTTCAGTCTTTGCCTGCCTAATCCTTGTTATCATCTCTTCCTTGCCTAGAGAGCTCCTTGGCTGCCACATCCTCTTCTTAGTGTCTCTGCTTCATACAAGAAATTGCTACCCTGGTGCTGCCTGCCCTAATGGCTTGATGGTTCTCCTGGTCTGTAGACTTGTGGGCTTGTTCTCTCCATCTTCCTAGGTGGGGTGCTGCCACTGAGCAGAGTGGGCTGGCAGGGAAATTACTGGATTTGCAGCAGGGCTGTGCAGGCCACACAGGAAACAACAGACTGCCCACACTGGAGTTCATGGTCACGCGAGTTCCTCAGTAACCAGGAGCCCGGGCTGACGTAGGAGCCCAACATGAAACCAAACCTGCCTTGATGGAGTGCCCGCAGGCACCAGTGACAGGCTGGGCTTGCAGATGCAGAGCTAACCACACGTGCATGGTCTACCCTAGAGCACTCACGCCCAGAAGAGGGCACAGATGGGAAACCAGTGAGTGGACCTTCAATCCTTCACTCCAGAAATGTGTACTGAGAGCTGATGGTCTGCTGGGGACCCCCAAAGACTTGCTTTCGTGGGGTGTACATGCCAGCTTTCAACAACGGCTGCAGGAGCAGTACTGCCAAAGAGACGGGAGAGTGCAGAGAAGTGAGTGAGCAAGTCCGCCGGAGGGAGGAGAGGTGATCTCTGACCGGATCTTACAGAGTTGATGCATCCCAGACAGAAATGAAAAATGAGGAAAGGGCGTTCCAAGCAGTAGTAACAGCATGTACAGAAGCCCAGAGACGGGAAGGAATGAGGCAGGCTGGGGGAATCTCATGCGGTTTGGTATGACTGTTGTGTGTAAGTGGGAGGTCGTGGTGGTTAAAAGGCATCCACAAATTATTTCACATTCCTCCCTTCAAAAGACAGAGGCTCATTCTGTTCCTCTTGAATGTGGGCAGGACTCAGTAACTCACTTCTGAAGAACTACATATGATGGAAGTGGTAATTGATAACCTCCGACACTAGATCATAAAAGACACTGTAGCTCCCTTCTTGTTCTCTGGGAAAACCCAGCCAGGTCGCAGGACACTCCAGCAGCTCTCTGGGGAGGCCCACATGGAGAGGAACCGAGGCCTCCTGCCAACAGCAGGCACAGGCTTGCCAGCCCTGTGAGCCAGCCATCATGGAAAAGCATTCTCCAGCCCCAGCTGAGCCTTCAGATGACGCAACCCCCCAACATTGTGATGCAATCTCATGACAAACCCCAAGCCAGAACTACCCAGCCACCTACAGAGACTGTGAGATGTTTATTGTTTGTTCTTAAAAGTCACGGTATTTTGAAGTCATTGGTTATGCAACAGTCGATGACTCATCCAGTGGTGCTTTGGGGCATGACCCTAAGGAAGGGAGGGGTGTGCTTAGGATCAAAGTTAATGAGCTGAAATCGTGTTAGAGACTTGGCTACATCACTTCTGCTTTTTTGGGGCCTCAGTTTCCTCATTTGTCCAATTCATAGGCTGGACCAGAAGATTGTTAAGCTCTTCACCAGTGCAGACCCACCCACATGCCTGCAAGATACATTGCTATGGTCTGAATGATCGTTTCCTCCCAAAAAAGGCATAGGTTGAAACCTAATCCCCAATATGATGGTATTAGGAGGTGAGGACTTTGGGAGGTGATAGGTCATGCAAGCTCCATCCGTATAACAGGATTAGTGCCCTTATGAAAGAGACCCCAGAGAGCTGCCTTGCCCCTTCCTCCATGTGAGGACACAGCTAGAAGGCACCGTCTATGAAGCAGGAAGCAGCCTTCACCACACACCAAATCTGCCAGTACGTTGATCTTGGACTTCCCACCTCTAGAACTGGAGAAATAAATTTCTGTTGTTTATAAGACACTCAGTCTATGGCAGTTTGTTTTTGTTTTTTTTAGAGACAAGGTCTTGCTGTCACCCAGGCCAGACTGCAGTGGCACAATCAGAGCTCACTGTCACCTTGAACTCCTGGGCTCAAGCAATCCTCCCCACCTCAGCCTTCTGAGTAGCTGGGACTACAGATGTGCTGGGACTACAGCTGCTCTACAGGTGGAGACAGGGTCTCACTTTGTTGCTCAGGCTGGTCTCAACCTCCTGGCCTCAAGTGATTCACCCAACTCAGCCTCCCAATACGATATTTGGTTATAGCAGCTGGAACAGACTAAGACACACATCAAGTGAGGTGGTTGCTTCTTTAGGGGATTTGGGGTCCCGGAAAGGAGGTGAGGAGAGTTGCTGGCCACATGCCTACTGAAAGAGGGGGTCTGGGGAGAAGACAGACACAGCCTCCCGCCTTTGCTGACCCACAGAGACTCAGGGAGATGAGAGTACCAGCATTACGAGCCAGATGGGGGCAGGGAGGAGTGGTGGCCTGAGGACGTCCACAGAGTCAGGAAGGCGGGACCTCCAGTGGGACCCTTATCTCAGCCCAGCCGACCACTCACCCTTTGGCCAAGCCTGGGAAGGAATGCTGGGCCGGCACTCACATTCATTCATTATTCCATTTAATCCTCACCACAACCCTGCAAGGAAGGTTTTTTTATTCGTATTGATTTGCTTATCGATTTAGACCCAACCTTGTTCTAGAAAGGCTTTAAGATGGCTTATAGGGATTTTCAAAACAGCAAGAGAGCAAGAGTGAAAAATGAGGCAGAGAAGAGGAGGAATCAATGGTGGGTACTAAGAATGCATGCACCATGTGACCACACGCCAGGCACGGCCGATCGGGGCTCTGAGCTTTATCACTGAGAGCCAACGTGAAAGGAGAGCCAGTCAGTTCACAGCACCCACGGGACACGTATAAGTCTAAAAGGATCAGCTTCTCAGGAGTACAGCTGGTTTGGCACTCAGATGAGGCAAGAATTTTCCCAGGGGTCTTTATTAAAAATGACAGTGTAGCCTAATCAATAACACTAGATCCTTATAATAAATGGGGTTTGAGTGTCTGTTTCTTATAATAGCATCAAAGTACGATTCAGCAAAAGCAGTTCTATAAGGACTCACACCAGGAACTAAGTAGGGAAGAGGCAGAAGGCAGAGGCACACTCCAGGCAGGCCCAGTCTATGCAAAGACGCTGGGGCATGAGAGAGCCTGGTATGACTGGGGAGGACCAGAGGCTCTGGGAAGGAAGTGTCAGCTGGGAGAAGCCTCATACAGGCCAGGGAGAGTGACAGGATAGACTAGAGAGGGCTGTGATCCGACCATCTTTTTAATTATTTTATTTATTTATTTAGAGACAGCATCTCACTCTGTCACTCAGGCTGGAGTGCAGTCACTCAATCACAGCTCACTGCACTGTTGAAATCCTGGGCTCAGCGATCCTCCTCCGTCAGTTTCCTGAGTAGCTGGAACTACAGGCGCATGCTACCATGCCTGGCTAAATTTTTTAAAATCTTTTTGTAGAGACAGGGTCTCACTATGTTGTCCAGGCTGGTCTGAAACTCCTGGCTCAAGTGATCCTTCCACCTCAGCCTCCCAAGTAACTGGGACTACAGGCACAGGCACTGCGCCAAGCTCTGACCATCTTTCAGGCTTTGCTGTGGGGCACCAAAGCTTAAAGAGGAAAGACACAACCCCCAGGCAGGCAGGCGGCAGGTGAAGCCAAGGGCCAGTCAAGAGATGAGGGATGGCCCAAAGCTGGGTGTGGAACTGCCCCACCCTGGCCAGCCAGCCTACAGCCGGAAGCAGCCCACACTCTTTAAATGAAGACAGGAAAGTGAATTTGGGGCCCCAGGAGAGGCCAGAGGAAAACAGGTGAACCTTGGAAGCCTCAGGAAAATGCAGTCTGACGGCAGCAAAGTGGGTGGTAGAAGGAGCCTGCACCTGCAGACAGAAAGACCAGGTTCAACTCCTGTTTCTGCTATTGACCAACCATGGACCTGGGGAAATTCTGCACCTGAGAGCTCCAGGTGCCCTATTTGTAAAATACCTACCACGTGGAACTTTGGAGAAGATTGTGTGAGTTTATGTACTTAAGCTTCTGAATCACAACCTCCGTTTAGCAACACTCAAGAAATGCTGGTAGTTGTCCCTGCCCTAAGCACAGCCTAAGCAACTCTAAGGCTCTGTTGTTTCAAGCTTTTCCACGAGGGGGCGCCAGAAGCCTTCCCTGGACCTGGATGCCTCAACCACATCGCAAACTATAACAAAGATACTCGCTCTTTTCTCTTTTTTTTCCCTTTTTGCTCCAATTGACTTCCTACCTTGCCAATACTTGTCTCATCTTTCCCACATCCCTTTGAAATAAAGTGTATCATGTCTTTTGCCCCTGGTCTGCGTGGAAACCCCCCAAAAGCACCACCTAAGCCTTTCCCCATCAGTTTTCCCAGAGCCCTGGGACACCTTCATCTCCCTCAGACCCAGTCATTGCTGCCTGTTCTCCTCCCATGTGGCCTTGTCACACGCCCTGAAGTGAGGAGATGCCCGGGATGTGTCTGGGCAGAATGAGACATCCTGAGAATGGCCGTCCTGGAAGCGGGCGGGATCCACGACTGGAAGGACAAACAGCCAAGCCCAGGGCAGCAGGGGCCTGTCCCAGCCCTGGGAAGCAGAGCCAGACAGGGGTTCAGAAGGAGGGCAGGGGTAGGACAGTGACAAGGACACCATGACAGATCCCCAGAGCCAGACTCGGGACAGAGCTGGGGAGATACAGGGCTGGGGCAGAAGCTGAGGGGCAGGACGAGGTCCCAGACTTCTGACAAGCACCTGGGGGAGGCGGGGATGCTGGTTCAGGGAACACACACTGAGAGGCCAGGGTGCAGAGGACAAAGCCCACAGCTGGGTGTCACAGGGGAGACTTGGCTCCACTCACTTAAACCAGTGGCCTTGGGCAACTCATGTAACCTCTCTGGCCTCAGTTTTCTCATCTGCAACATGGGGATGGAAAGTGGCACTTACGTTGCAGGATCTGATGGGGGAGGCGCCCCTGCCTAGTCCCTCACCTCTGTTGATATTCCTCCAGTTTCCCAGACCTCTCCTGCCACCCACAGGACCTGTGTACTTGCTGTGGCCTCTGCCTGGAATACTCTTCCCTCACCTTCACCCAGGAAACGCTGTTCCTCCTTCACACCTCAGTCTACGAACACCTCCCTGAGCCTGAGTCGGCTGCTCCGTCCGCAACTGACTCCCAGCACCCCCACTTTTACTTTTCGGCACAACCCAGGCTTATAGTAAAATACAGGTGCACTGAATGTGATGAAGTACTGACTCTGGTGAACGTCTCTCTCCCTCTCCAGACCATAACCTCCCGGCAGCCACTCTCTTTCACTTTCCCTTGTATCCTGGCACATTGCAGGGACTCAGTCATTTTTAGCTAAATGAACTAAAATGGATCCTTACATGAGTCCCCTGCTCTAATCCCCCTCCAATTTCCCGGTCAAAACAAGGAGTTAGGACTGGCCAAGGGAGAGGCAGGAGCTCAGGGTCAGACAGGCTGGCTCTGTACGGCAACAGACCACAGCTCCTCACCTTTGCTGTGGCTACTTGTACCTGCTCTGCCTAACCAGGCTGCAGACCCAGTGAGATGCGGGCTCAGAAGGGGAAGGCAGGCAAGAGCAAGCACTTGTCATCGTTGTATCAACCACGCCTCTTCCCTTCACACATCCTTTGGGATATTAACAACCAAACACCCTCAAGTAGTTCCAAGTTCACACCAGCTTGAGGCAAGGGCCCTGCAGGCAAAGCCTGAACCCCATCGCTAAGATCAAGTGCCCCAGGAGGCAAGCTCCACCAACAGCAGCTCCCACTCATCCTGGAAGCATCTGGCAACGCCAGTCAGCCCCCCATCCCTGAAGAGAAGGGGGCTGCCAGGCCCACACCCTGACTTGGCACCATCCCCAGTCACCCCGCTCTCGCTGCCCCTCCTCCTGCACACTCTGCCAATCCCCCCATCCCCTACCAGGGCTGGGGGAGGCAGGGGCTGGGGAAGCCAAGGTCAAGACCCCATGTTCTGGCTGCTAATCTGCCTTCACGCTCTAACCTGATTGGTCCCTGCTGGCAGACCAGCCTCTAAGGGGATTAGCAGTGGGGGCGGGGGTGGGAGTACACAGAGAGCCACTGGACACCCGCCAAGGCTGGACTGGGCTCTGGGTTCTTGCTGCCCACTCGGGTTCCACTGCAGGGCACAGGCCTTACTTTGTCTGCCTTTCATGCCACATGGAAGCTCTGGGCAGCCTGGCCTGTCTCCTCGGCCCCCTGCAGCCTGAGTGGTTACCTTGAACCAGGGCAGCCCAAGGGTTCCAGGGCACCTCATCTGGGGGTTTAGATCCTTGTCAGAAGATGGTTGGATTAAGGACTCAGACTCTGGCCTCATGCACATCTTCTAACCCCCAAGCCTCAGTCTTCTCGTGGTAAATGGGGATAATTATCACATGGCTTAACCACAGCTGAGTGTAGGGCTCTCAGCCAGGACTGGCAGAGTTGGCTGCCATTGCCCACACTTTAATAATTGTCTTTTGGGCTCTGTAGGGAGGAGGAGGGAGGGTCAGGGCCTGGGAGTCAGGAGGCTGAGGCTCAAGGCCACCAACACACTCCGTGACCTCCGGCAGGACCGCAGTTAGTTCCCAACATCTGCAACAATATTGACTTCCCAGGGATGCTGGGAGGATGGGATTACATGCTGTGTCTGTCACACACTCAGTGTGCCCACTGATAGCTGGTGCCAGCACGGGGCAGCCTCACACAGCTGTTATCAATACGTGGCTGCCCAGGACTCCACTGCGGATAACTCAGCAAGTGAGTCCCTGGCACCCGGTGGATTGGCATCATCATCATCACCGGGAAGTTTGTTAGGAAAGCAGATATTCTGGGCCCCACCTCCTGAGCCTGAACCTGCATTTCAGCAGGATCCCTCAGTGTCTCAGGTACACACTGAAGTCTGGGAAGTGCTGCCTCCAGCAGAGGAAAGGTGTAAAATGTTTTAATGTCCCCAGCTGGAGCCAAAGCAAACCGGATTATAACCTCTGTACTGGTTAGCATTTCAAAGCAAGGGTTGGAGGTGCCAACTCCTATTCTTTGGGCGCTGAGGCAGGGAGACTTAGACACAGACACCCCTAGTGAGTGGAGAGAGGGAAGAGCAGCTACCAAGCCCTCAGCTGCAGCTCACCAAGGCTCGCCTTCCTGAGGAACAGAGAAGGCACTCACAGGGCTGGGGGACAGGGACCAGCCACTACATTTGTACCACAGGCCCTTCCTACATTTCTGCCACTTTGCATGGAAGACGCCTGAGGGCACGGGTGAGGAGCAGGTGTGAAGCTCCCAGGTGAATCAGCTCCAGCACTCAGCAGAGGGAGACTTGGCATCTCCAGCATGGCCAGGAGGTCAGGAGTCCCAGCTCTGGTTCCCTGCTCAGGCCGGGGAATGGGAGACAGACTCCTAAGGGCTGTCTGTGCTCTAGGTCCCCGCTGCAGGATGGCCTGGTAGGAGGGAGGCTATCAATACCCATGGGTGGGACGCTGGGATGCACATCCTGCTCGGAGATGCTCCTGGGATCTCGCTGGACCATCCTGCCTTGTCTCTGCCCATCCTTCACACCTCCCTTTAGATCCTATACTTCCCACCTAGAGGGGGAATTAATTCTGCAAGTACCCCTCCCTGCCTGCCCTCTCTAGCCCATGAAACAACACTCAAGTGCCCCAGATCTACCCTGTGTAGATCTGCATGTGTGCATACTGCATGTGTGCACACCTATCTCCAGGTCAGGGACTAGATCTAATTCACCTTCAAGGTCGGTTCTGGTGCGCATTCGATGATAAGAACCTGAATCGTGCTGCCTTGGGCCTCAACTCAGAGGCCAGGGCTTTGTCCACTCACAAACCTCAGGTGCTCCCAGAAGATGCAAGTAGAAAGCTTATCAGCTAGCTAATTCTCAGTGTGAATCTGTTTGTTTCATCTTCTCCAGAAGTTCAAGCTCAGGTAGGGGCCGGGGCCGGGGCCGGAGCCAGGGTGCAAAGGAGACCCAGCAGTGGTGTCAAAGAGACCACACTGGTGCAGTGAAGGGGGAGTGGGTCCTGCCCGCCACAAGCCCAGTTTCCTTTAGTCTTGTCCCTCACCTCTCCGTCTTGTGAAAATACATGACGGAACCGGGGGCAGCGGCTCACACCTATAATTTCAGCACTTTGGCAGGCTGAGGTGGGAGGATGGCTTGAGGCCAGTTTGAGATAGGCATGGGCAACATAGTGAGACCCATTCTCTCTAAACAGTTAAGAAAATCAGCCAGGCATGCTGATGTAGTCCTAGCTCCACGGGAGGCTAAGGCAGAAGGATTGTTTGAGCACAAGAGTTCAAGGTTACAGTGAGCTATGATCATGACACTGCACTCCAACTTGGGTGACAGAGTGAGACTCAATCTCTTAAAAAAATCACACAGGACAGGATAGATCCTGGAGCTGCCTTAGCCACCTCCTCTGGGCCTGGCTGCAGTCCTTTGAGTGGTAAGTTCCCCTTCCTAATCCTGGGTGCTCTCCTGCCCCACTTCTCTGCAACCCTGACTTCCGTGAGCCAGACCAGCCGGAGTGGATGGCAGGGTCATCAGATCAGCGAGCTTCCCCAAAGGAAGTCTCAGGGCACAGTAGCTAGTCTGGGAGCAGAGCCCTGCAGCCTGGATTCAAAACGAAGCTCAGCACCAACTGGTGCCTCTTTGGGCCTCAGTTTCCTTTTCTGTAACATAAGTTTGTAAGAGGAGCCTGGCACACAGTGGGTGACAATCAGTTGTATTGTCTGTGAGGCTTCCAACTGCCGCTACTAAATCCTGAGTGGTACAGCTCTGTGACCCTGAAGAAATGACTGTTCCCTCTCCTTTCCCACCTCTCCTACTCCTAAGAGAATGATAAGATTCATGGAATTAAAGCCCGCGCATGCTCTCCGAAGTCTGGAGATTTTTTTTTTTTTT
>NW_012099987.1:2346009-2350820 GCF_000951045.1 Mandrillus leucophaeus
AGACGGAGTCTCGCTCTGTAGCCCAGGCTGGAGTGCAGTGGCCGGAACTCAGCTCACTGCAAGCTCCGCCTCCCGGGTTTATGCCATTCTCCTGTCTCAGCCTCGCGAGTGGCTGGGACTACAGGCGCCCGCCACCTCGCCCGGCTAGATTTTTGTTTTTGTTTTTGTTTTTTTTTTGGTAGAGACGGGGTTTCACTGTGTTAGCCAGGATGGTCTTGATCTCCTGACCTAGTGATCCACCCGTCTCGGCCTCCCAAAGTGCTGGGATTACAGGCTTGAGCCACTGCACCCGGCCTTTTTTTTAAATTATTGAACTACAGTCTGGGCACAGTGGCTCATGCTTGTAATCCCAGCACTTTGGGAGGCCGAAGCAAGAGGGTCACTGGAGCCTAGGAATTTGAGGCAACCTGAGCAACATAGCAAGACCTCGTCTCCACAAAAATGTTTTTAAATAATTAGCCAGGCGCAGTGGCGTGCCTGTGGTCTCAGCTACTCAGGAGACTGAGTTGGGAGGATTGTTAAGCCAACGAGGTGGAGGCTGCAGTGAGCTGTGACCATGCCACTTCACTCCAGTCTGGGAGACAGAGTGAGACCCTGTCTCAAAAACTTAAAAAATAAGTAAATAAAATAAAATGTGGAACAGCCAACATGGTCCCAGGGAACTCCTGATATCCAAGTTCCTGCAGGTGGTTTGGGGGCCTGACACTGTGAATGGTGGGGTCCGAGTTTTGCCCTTATTCATCCCACCCACATTTACTGAGCACCCAGCATGTGCCAGGTCCCATTAGCTGGAGAGGTGCCCCCCTTCCCTGCCCACTGCGAAGCCGCAAACCCTCCTGTGGCAGCCGCCTCCTTCTCCCTCCAGCACCACCAGAGTTAATGGTGCAGAAACCTCATTAGGCAGAGACATTAAGCAGTCTTGAATGGCCGCACCATAAAAGCACCCAGGGTAACATTTCCTTGAACCGGGCTGTTTGCTATGCAGCTACTGAGCATGCGTTCCCACAATAGAGATATGAGGGGCACATCCCACAAGGCAGCCCTGCTTTGAAGTGAAAGTTCAGCCCTGCCAAGGAACAGCAGCTCAGAGGCTGAGTCCCACTAAGCAGCAAGAGGCTCAGGGGCACACAGGAGACACAACCAGCTTCGTTCTTCCACTCTGCCAACAGCAAGTGGCAGGCATGAGTCCTAGCCACCAAGGCAAGGGCACGGCACCAGGCAATGAGGGTGAATGAAGCATGCAGAGGAATGCAGGCCCCTCTGCACATGAACACCAGGGCAAGGCCTCCACACTTACTCAACACCAGGTGCTGAGCGCAGAGACCTTGGAGGCCCCTGGTGACCTGCTAGTCCTGGGCAGGAATGCACCGGGGAGTGTGAGAGGCAAGGCTCCTGTCCCAGTCACCTACAGGGAACAGTTAGGACCAGTGACTTCAGAGGGTCACAGGCCAGACACACAATGGTAGGGGCAGGGGAGGTGGTGCAGGAGGACAAAGAATTGATGTACAGAGTAAAGGACACGAGCTTTGGAGCCAGACAACCCTGGGCTTGATTCCAAGCCCTACCATTTCCTGCCTGTGTGACCTTGGGCAAGTTACTTAACCTCTCTGAGTCTGGTTACCCATGGGTAGAGGAGAGTTAATCATGTCTCCCTCTTGCTGAGTTGTGAAGATTAAACACCACATGTACCACTTACATAAAGTTGAAAATAGGCAAAACTAGTCTATGCTGTTGGAAGTCAGGGTTTAGTTAGTCGGGATGGGAGGTGCAGGGATTTGTGGCTGGAAGGAGGTACAGGAGGCTTCTAGGAACTCAAGATGTTTTACTTTTTGATCTGGTGTTGGTTACATGAGTGTGTTCACTTTGTGAAAATGTGGTGAGCTGTACGCTCATTGGCACACTTTTCAGAATATATGTTATACTTCAATTAAAAGTTTTAAAAAGTAACATGGGAAGCACTGATTCCAGCACCTGGTGCTTTGTAGGCATTCAACAAATGCCAGTACCCTCCCTCTCCAGTCCCTGCTGGAGGAGACAAATGGGGAAAAAATCTGCCAAGTGACAAATACTCCAAGAAGCCAGGCTCACAATTTTAAGCAGTGGGGAAATTCCCAGGCTGGGAGGAAACTAGATGGAGGACAGTGTGGCAGAAACAATCCCCAGCCAACATTAAGGAGGGACTGGGGCCAGCTGCCAACAGACACGGAGGCGGAGATGGGAAAATGGGAACTGTGCAGATGTGAGTATCTGACTCTGCCAGGTGAAGATGCTGCATCTTCCAGAGTCTCCAATACAGCAATGCCAGTTCAGGTTCTGTGTCTCCCTGGAGAACAAGCACAGTGCCCCGCTCTGGGACAAGACTTCCAGGTCACAGGGTAGAACTGCAGGAGCAAGGATCTGGGAGAGGCAGGGCTGGAGTGTGGGAAATAGGCCCATGGAATAGCCTTCAGAGTAGGTCCAAATGCCTTCTCTGCCTTGTTGCAGGAAGCAATGAGGGTATGTTATAAAATAGAGAAAACAGAAATCAGAGAAGTAAAAAAAATAAGGACAAAAATAGGTAGAAATATCAAACAAAAGAGAGGTGCAGCCTTCAAAGTCCTTTGCATCTGCTACCAATGGGCCCTGGGCTTCTCGCAGCCTAGGGGGCCTGCGGGGACAAGTCTATGGATAAAACAGCTTGAGAGCAGAGTGGCCTTTCCTGGGTCTAAAACCAAGCACAGAGGCCTCCTACAAGTCTCTATAAAGAGATGATCGTAGGAGCTCATTTCCTGCAAGGAGCTCCCTGCTACCCCCTGCCAAAAAATAGAGATGACTGTGGAAGAGAAAAGCAATACCTTCACTAGCATCCCCAGCAAGGCCCAAAAACACTCAGCCACACCTTCCAAGTCACTGGAAGCTAAGTCACAGGTCAGCTAATTCTGCAAAGGATCAATTTGCTAAATTTCTTTGTTTCCTTTAACAGTTTGGTTTTAGTTGGGCAGTTTCCCATTTCCCTTCACAATAGCTTTTTAAGGACAGTGAATTGCCCCACCCCAGCCTCTTCCTGTAGGAAGACTCCAAGCTCCACCATTCATCTGTAGGAAGAGGCTGGGGCGGGTTCACTAGAGTTCAAACACCTGAGCTGGGGCAGAGACAAATGGAACAGTTCTTAAACTGCTGTAATAAAGACAAAATACAAACCAGTCGACTCACACCAAATAGTTAAAAGAAGTAAATCAATTTGACGAATTGGTCATTTGACAAATTGGCCATTCCATGAATTGACTTTTGGCAAATTGGCTTTTAGCAAAAATGACATTTAGCAAATTGGTCTGCTTCTGTCACGGCAATGCGTTTCACAGGACAATTATTCACACGCTCCCAGCCCGGACTCATGGCCTGGTACCCGATCTCAGAAGTCGTTCTGCAGGGTCAGCACCACCACCTACTACATTGCTCTTTGCTGGACTGACTCAAGCCAGGTGGGTTTTAGGGTATTTTTAAGAATGCACAGGCTACGCAGCAGGCAGGCCACCCTTCACACGCATCATTTTTCTCAGGAAAACGCATCCAGACTCTGAGGGGCAGACTCTTTGGGTTCTGTCGGTTGAGGACCAGGGGTGGTCCTGGACCAGGGGTGGGGCTGGGAAAAGCAGGATTTAATGTGGTTTGAAAAGAGAGAATTGAGGAGAGGAGTGACAGGGCTGGGCAAGTATAACCCAGGCCGTGCTGGGGGAAGGGGCTCTGTTCAGGGAAGTGACCAGGGCAGAGGGGCTGCGAATCCGAGCTTCTTCAGGGAGAAGCTGGAGTCCCACCAACGTGGCAGGACAGCTAATGTCAAGACTGACGTCTGACTTGAAGTCATGTCAGGAGCAGCCCACTAAGGAGGCCAACAGAGCACCACTGAGTCCCTGGGGCATTTCTATTCCCTCTTCCTCAGGGGAAATGGGGTCTATTTCTCTACCAAAAAGACCACCATGCCCCATTCTTCCACATCTCAGTCTTCTACAGGGCTGTCACACCCTGTCAGTCTTGGCCTCAAGAGTTTCTCAGAAGAAAGAAGGGGACTGACGGATCGGAATAGCAAGAGTTCAGCTTCCCCGGGACATCTGCAGCCCCTGAGGCCCCCTTCCACAAGCACAGACAGGGATGCTCAAAGGGAATAAGACCCTAACGACTTTCCAGGCAGGCAGAAACACAGAGCCCTGACTGTTACAGGAGCAAGGAAGGTTTCCAGTTCGCTAAGGGTGATCTGCAGGTGGCCACAACAAAAGCCCAGAGTTACGAGGAGCCACAAGGAGTCGCTGTCTGGGGAGCTGTCCGTGGTACTGAATCCATCTGGCAGCTCCTCCTCTGCTCAAGGCTAAAGACTCACCTTGGATCCCAGCCACCTTCAACCTGGCTCATCTAGCCCACACATCAAACCTTGTCTACTCAGCTCTTCTTTCTCCAAAGCCTACAGAGAGTCTGGTCCATAACATACACCCAGAAAGACAGGATAGCTCCTCTATGAGTCTCAAGGGACCCACCCTTAGACTCCTAGGAGAGGCATGTGCTGAGGGCAGTGCACACCACTAAGCTATTTCTATATGGGGTGAAGCTGAATCCTTCCCCAATTCCCACTTCTCCAGAAGTCAGACCTCCCCGCTGCCTGCCTGGACACAGATGCAAGCACAGAGAGGTGCTGAGAGGGCATCTGGACACAATCCAAATCCTTGCACAAAAACTGTTCACTTTACTCCTAAGACATGAATGGTTGTGACTGGCTCCTGTGTAAGACACAATTGTTATTAGTGGTGGTGGTGATGACAGTGGTAGTGGCAACATTTATC
>NW_012099987.1:2353950-2354898 GCF_000951045.1 Mandrillus leucophaeus
ACTGCAACCTCCACCTCCCAGGTTCAAGTGATTCTCCTGCCTTAGCCTCCTGAGTAGCTGGGATTACAGGTGCATGCCACCACGCCCAGCTAATTTTTGTATTTTTAATAGAGACAGGATTTCACCATGTTGGTCAGGCTGGTCTCGAACTCCTGACCTCGTCATCTGCCTGCCTCAGCCTCCCAAAGTGCTGGGATTACAGGCGTGAGCCACCATGCCCAGCCAGCACTTACCATAGTTTTAATCAATCATTTATGAAATTATGTAATTAATATCTATCTCCTTCATTTAATTCTGTGTTCCAGAAGGGCAAGGGCCATGGATGTTTACTTTATGTTTAGCAAAGAGGTGGGATGTAATCAACATTTGATTATTATCTTTGGGTACTCAAAAAGGTCAAAACTAGCCCTTGGGAGGGGTCTGTGATGTTTTGACTTAACAGACGGTCCTCCACCACTCTTAGAGTGGCCAAAAGCCAGAGCACTGACAACGCCAGTGGCAAGAATGTGGGGCAACAGGAACTTCTGTCCCTTGCTGGTGAGGATATGAAATGGTACAGCCACTTCAGAAGATGGTTTGGCAGTTCCCCACATCACTAAACATACTCTCGCCATATGATCCAGTGATCATGCTCCTTGGGGTTACCCAAAGGAGTTACAACTTATGTTCACACAAAAATCTGTACGTAAGTGTTTATGGCAGCTTTATTCCTAACTGCTAAAACCTGGAAGCAGCCAAAATGGCCTTAAGTAGGTGAATGGATGAGTAAGCTGTGGACCATCCAGACAATGGAATATTATTCAGTGATAAAACGAAATGAGCTGGCCAGGCGAGGTGGCTCATGCCTGTAATCCCAGCACTTTGGGAGGCTGAAGTGGGTGGATCACCTGAGGTCAGGACTTTGAGACCAGCCTGGCCAACATGGTGAAACCTGTCTCTACTGAAAAA
>NW_012099987.1:2357523-2360121 GCF_000951045.1 Mandrillus leucophaeus
CACAAAAACTGTTCACTTTACTCCTAAGACATGAATGGTTGTGACTGGCTCCTGTGTAAGACACAATTGTTATTAGTGGTGGTGGTGATGACAGTGGTAGTGGCAACATTTATCATGCATTTACCATGTGCCTGGTACTGTGCTAGGTATTTTATATGTTTTATATACATTATCTCATTTAATTCTTTTATTTTAATTAATTAATTTATTTATTTATTTTGAGATGGAGTCAAGCTCTGCCACCCAGCTTGGAGTGCAGTGGCGTGATCTCGGCTCACTGCAAGCTCCACCTCCTGGGTTCACACCATTCTCCTGCCTCAGCCTCCTGAGTAGCTGAGACTACAGGCGCCACAACGCCCAGCTAATTTTTTGTATTTTTTAGTAGAGATGAGGTTTCACTGTGTTAGCCAGGATGGTCTCGATCTCCTGACCTTGTGATCCACCTGCCTCAGCCTCCCAAAGTGCTGGGATTACAGGCCTGAGCCACCGCGCCCGGCCTCATTTAATTCTTAAAACAACCTCATGAGACACATGCTGTCACCACTCTGGTGTGGGATATTAATAGTCAGAGAGAATGTGTGTGGGAGGGGGCAGGGAGTAAATGAGAACTGTCTGGGCTTTCTGCTTAATTTTGCTGTGAATGTGAAACTGCTCTAAAAAAGAAAGTCTACTGTTTGTTTGTTTGTTTGTTTATAGAGACAGGGTCTTACTCTGTCACCCACACTGGAGTCCAGTGGCATAATCGTAGCTCACTGCAGCCTGGACTCAGGCAATCCTGGGCTCAAACAATTCTCCTGCCTCAGCCTGCAGAGTGGCTAGAACTCTGGGCACACCCCCACCATGCTCAGCTAATTATTGTTATTTTTTTTTAGCAAAGGGGTCTCACTATGTTGCCCAGGCTGGTCTTGAACTCCTGGCCTCAAGCGATGCTCCCACCTCAGCCTCCCAAAGTGCTGGGATTACAGGCATGAGATACTGCACCTGGCCAAAGTCTATTTTATTAAAAGTACTCTGATTATGCCTATTTTCCAGATAATGTAACTGAGGCATAGTAACTTTCCCAAGCTGCCTGACTGCAGAATCCACAAGCTAACCCACTATGCTACACTGGCACAGCACATTAGAATCTTCAAACTGATGGGCAGGTGTGTGGGGAGGCTTCTGGAAGCATATGTATGTCGGCAGTGACACTTGATGGATGAACTTGGAGGGAGGAGGTGAAAGCCTAGAAAGCAGAGTTCGATAGTGAACATTCATAATGTTGACATTGAGTCATCAAGGAAAGGTGAAATTATGTTCAGGGCCCTCTGTTTTAGAACTTAGATGCTTGTATAATAAATTCTAGACATATTCTCATCAAAAATGGCATACGGTTCACATGTTTTCCCTGAGCAGCCGTGCTGCAGGGAGTGTGGAATGTCAGCTCCTGTCTGCCATGAGCATTGCCTGGGGACTTCTCCTTGCCTCCCAGGATTCCTGTAAGTGTCTCAGGAACTGTCACTCCTTCCAAACCCCTGCAGATTTGAAAGGCAAAGAGGTAGGCATTGGAATCTTGTGGTGAGAGGTTTCTATCAGAAGTCCCTTACAGACATGCAGTTGCATTTGAGACTGCATCCTCGAGGCCTCCGAGAGTGAAGACTGTGGTGGGAGCAGCTTGGAGGGAGGATCCGAGCCCATCAGCCCCTGACTTCTCACAGTCTTTGGCACACCTCTGGGCCACCACCCAGGAGCCCTCAGCAGGAGTGACACCAGGGCTCCTGGCCCCAGTCTTCACCTAGTTGTAGAAATGATGGCCAGCTCTGCAAAACTTGAACACACAGGGCACCTACACCTCCTGGTGTCGTGGCTGCAGCCAAATTCTGAGGAGACAGGCAGAGGGTGGGCGGCTCTGACCACCACTGTGAATACCAGAAACTGTTCAGGGCTCAGGAACCTTCACCTTAGCATCCAATTTGGCCCAACTCCTGATTCTCTAGAAGGGGTGGAAATTTTCTCCAACTTCTAGAGAACAGCTCCCATAGCCAAGCCCTCTCCCAGGGAAGGGTTAGTGCTGCCAGGCACCCTGCTGCCTGCCTCATTCTCTCCATTCCTAGACCAGGGGTCCCCACCTGGGCTGCAGAGCCTCAAAGGCCACACAGCTGTTGCAATATCTGGGTATCCTCATGCACCCCTAGCACTGTGTGTGGAGTGAATGAGGGTTAAACACCATGGGCTTTACCTCTGGGAGCCTTATTTTCCATATCTGTAAAACGGGAGAAAGTAAGAGTCATGGCTGGTGGTTTAAGGCCCAATAAACAGGAGCTCTTGCTATTCCTCCCCTCTCCTCCCCTCTCCTCCCCTCTCCTCCCCTGCCCTCCCCTCTCCTCTCCTTTCCTTTACGAGACAGAGTCTTGCTCTGTCACCCAGGCTGGAGTGCGATGACTCAATCTCAACTCACTGCAATCTCCACCTCCTGAGTTCAAGCAATTCTTATGCCTCAGCCTCCCGAGTAGCTGGGATTGCAGGTGAGTGCCACCATGCCTGGCTAATGTTTTGTGTTTTTAGTAGGGACAGGGTTTTGTTATGTTGGCCATACTGGTCTCAAACTCTTGGCCTCAA
>NW_012099987.1:2361481-2383772 GCF_000951045.1 Mandrillus leucophaeus
GAGGCAGAGGTTGCAGTGAGCTGAGATCGTGCCACCGCACTCCAGCCTGGATGACAGAGTAAGATTCCATCTCCAAAAAAAAAGAAAAAAAAAGAAAGAAAAGAAATGAACTATCAAGTCAAACTGGAATGCATATGAGTAAGTGAAAGCAGCCAGAATGAAAGGTTCTAACTGTATGACATTCTGGAAAAAGGCAAAATTATGGAGACAGTAAAAAAAATAAAAAAAAAATAAAAAAATAAAAAAAATCAGTGGATGCCAGCAGGTGGTGTGAGAGACGGATGAATACGCAGAGCGTGGAGGACTTTTAGGGCGAGGGAACCACTCTGTGTGATACTACAACAGTGGATCCATGTCATTAGACATTTGTCCAAACCCATAGAGTCTGCAACACCAAGAGTGAATCCTACTGTAAACTACACACTCTAGGTGATAATGATGTGTCAACACAGATGTATTGATTATGACAAATGTACTGCTCTGGTGGGGGGTTTGATAACGGGGGAGGCTGTGCTTGTGAGGGAATGGGGAGAGGGTAAATTGGGAATCTCTGTGGCTTCTGCCCAATTTTGCTGTGAACCTAAAACTGCTCTTAAAAAATAAGGTACATCAAAACAAACAAACAAACCAAAAAAAACAGGTACCAGTCCCCTTGAAGACTGACTGGACTGGATAAGTGTATGATGCCCCCAGCCACCACCACCCCCCAACCTAGCCTCACACACAGCTGTTGTTCCTCTAGGGAGCTTGTTCTCCAGCAAATGACAAAGATCCCTGAACCAGGCCCAGCCTGCCTTTGTGACAGTGTTGGGCAGAAGGGCCACAGCCCCAGAAGGAAATTCTGACTGTCCCCTCCAGTCCCCTCTCACCATCCTCCTGCTTGCCTCCCTGTTCCCCCCAAAAAACACTATTCCCCATGGTCACCAGGGCCCTCCCCCATCTCCATCCCTGCATTTGTCACATTGCATACCTGCAAGTCTCAAGCCTCCTGATAATAATGATGGCAGCACAGCTGTGGAGAAGGATGCACCTGCCCTCTGCCAGCCTCCTGGAGGAAGGCACGCTAATGTGAGTGAAGAACAAACCGGCACAGCCACGCCATGATCCAATAGTGTGCACACAAAGGCTCGCCTCAAAGCACGGCTCTCTGCTTGAGCCTCCTGATCATGCTCTTGGCTCCTGCCCGGAGCATCTAGGAGCAGATCTGATTCCAGCCTGGGGAGCCCAAGGTCTCCACTCTAAGCTTCATCTCCAACTCAGATTTACCAGAGCTGTGCGCTGGGGAGATGGAGTCTTGATCAGCCCAGACAATATTTCCCATTTTCATCTTTCTTCATTTGAGAACACAGCCAGGTTGGAGAACAAGCCAGGTAAACTAAAGCCTTGCCACCCAAAGTTTGGTAAGAAGATGGCTGTACCGGCAGTGACAGAAATGCAGAATCTCACCCAGCCCGCAAGACCTGCTGCATCCAAATCTGCCTTTAATAAGGCGATTTGTGGGTGCATTCAAGTGGCACAGCACTGGATAGAGAGTGGTTTTCAAACTCAGCTGCACACTGGAACTATCCGGGAAACTTAAAAAAAAATACTGATGCCTGGACCCACCCCAGAGATTCTGATTTTATTGATCAGGGAGGGAACCTGGGCTTTGGGATTTTTTAAAGCTCCCAGGGGATTCCAAAGTGTAGCCAGGGTTGAGAGCCCTCATTCTACACATACAATCTCTAACACTATCTTCTCTGTCCCTCAAACCCCTCATCGTGTTCTTCCCCTCCCAGTGCCCCTCTTATGGTGCCACCTCTTTCTCCAACCCCTTCTCACAGTATTTCCAATGCCCCAGGATGACTGATGCTAACTAGGTGTTAAGGATGTTGGGCCTGGAAGAGTAGTTCATACTAGGTGGTGAATGATCAACAGCCCTAATTTCCACGTGGTATGTCAGGGGGAGTCCTGGCTTAGGCTAGTCCATCATTGGTGACATCTGACCAGTCTGGGAATGTAAATGAAATGCTTTGGGCAGAGAGGGCTTTGCTGGTCGCCCTGGATTAGCTTTTTTTTATACAGCTAACCGTACTAAACAGGAAAGAGTTATGCATAGCATCGGTGAAAGTTTGCTACTAAATTTAGACAGTTCGGCAAATACGCCTGTGTGTCTATCTGTGCGGGTGTGCCCAAATCTCTGCGTCCTGCTAACATTTTTGTAGGAAAGAGAACAAAAGAAAGGAGAGTGAGTGAAGAGAGCACCTTCAGAAGCCAGGAACCAGGGCTGTGGGTGACAGGATCGCAGGGGCCCACCTTCACAAAGGAATGAAGCACTGTGTCTGCCACAGCTTTTGGTGACTTGGTGTCAATATCCCCACCCAAAACCCTCCCCTCATCCTCGTGAGCTGTCATGGGGAGGATCCAGAGACCCAGGGAAGAAAGAGGCTGGATCACACTTGTTTATCAGATGAGCAGTGGCCAAACAGAAGCCAGAAGCCCTGGCCACCCTCCCAGCCTGCTGGTGCACCTCTGGGCTGCACTCTGCGGGGAGAAACTGCAGGAGAGCAATGGCTGAAGCCCTGCGGGAGCAGCAGCCAGCTCCCAGGTGCCGGTGCCACCACGGTGCAGCCATCTGGGGGAAAGGCAAGGGAACCTGAGACACAGAGAGAAAGGGAGGCAGTCCAGAGCCAGGAGACCAATACAGAGAAAAGGGCAAAAACAGAATGAAAAAGAAAGAGAAGTGAAAGGAGAATAAAAGACAAAGAGTCAGACAGGAAGACACAGGGAGAGGCCAAGCCCCTCACGGCTGGGGCTGGGGCTCTGAGCTGGGAAGCCTTGGGACTTGGCTTTTTGCAGCAGTGAGGGGTGGCAGCAAGCCCCTGTTGCACCTGACAGCCAACTAAGGTGCAAATGAAAAGATCGCAGCGTGGGGCTGCTGGGGCCCTCAGCTCAGCTCCAGGGCGCTGGGCTCTGCCACTCACTGTCTCTCTGGGCTGACCCGGCAGAGAGATAATTTGCCCATGGCTAGAGGTGTCAGACTCTGAAGATGAGTGTGAAGCCTGTAGGTGACCTGCCCACAGGGATGTGTCCTGTGTGACTAATCCCAGGCAGAGGTGGGAATGGAATTCTGGCCGCTGCAGCCCCTTCTCCAAATCACATCCCTGTGAGGCAGTGGATGGAGTCCTGTCCTCACTCACGGCTGGGGGAGGGAGGCTTCAGCTGGGGGAGTAGGCTGACGGATCAAGGCCAGCAGGGACGGCCTGTCATCGTGGAGGGGTGGGGTTCACTGGGGAGGATGGCTGATGTTCTGTCTCGTACATCACAAATCCAACAAGCATTTCCCATGTCAGTAAAGGGCAGAAACTCTGGACCCAAGTTGTCCGAGTTGAATCCTGGCTCGGCTTCTCACTAGCTGGGTGACTCTGAGCTGGTTCCCTAATCTCTCCGTGCCTTACTTTCTTCTTGTATAAAATGGGAATAACAAATAGTAACGGTATCTAGCTGTGGTGGGGATTCGATAAGCATGTGACAAGCATTCAGCTCAATCCTGGCTGGCACATGTGCCTGTCACCAGCATCCTTGCCGCTGCTGTTCATCCAGGCCCTCTCCGTTCTCAGGGCCGGACCACGGGCTTAGGCAAAGCAGCAACCAAGGCAAGGGAGCTCCATGCTTCCATCCCACTGGGAGAGCCAAAAGCCACCCACGTGATTTCAGAGATGGAGTGCCGTGAAGGAAACAGAACAGGAGCCAGGATGGAGAGGGAGTGGGAAGGAGGGGCCCTGCAGCCCGCATGGTTGGGGGGCTTCCCTGTCTGTCAAGGGAGAAACGAAGTGACAAGAAGCAGGGAGCCAAGCAGAGTCCTGGGAAGAGTGTCCCAGGCAGAGGAACCAGCAGGCATAAAGGCCATGAGGTGGGCAAGAGCTGGATGTGTCAGGGAATAGAAGGAAGGTGGTGGCTGGAGCCATAGGCAGAGACTGGGTCGTGGAGGGCCTCGGAGGCATGACTGGGATGTGGGTTGGACTTGAAGTGAGTTGAAGGGTATTAACAGGACAGCAGCAGGGTCTGGTTGGCATTTTGTAAAGAGAACTGGCTTCTGGGAGGCAACTGGATTATAGGGGTGTTGGGGGGCAGTGAAAGCAAGAAGCAACCCTCTTGACAGCCTTAAGAGGTAAAATTTTTAGGATGAGGACACTGAGCGCTGCCACAGGGTGGAAAGGGGCAGAAGGGGGTGCAACCAACAGCTCCCTTCACTGAGTGCTTGCACCACACCAGGCTCTGCACCTTGGCGCTTTCACAGAAGAGGTGAAATTGCAAGCCCCAAGCCATCCAGCAGGTGCTGGGCCATGGCAGGCCCTGGCTGCTGCCTCCTAAGCCCACGCCCCATCCATGAAAGTGGCCCTCTGCTAGTGCTGAAGGGGGTGACAAGCAAGCCCCTGGGGGAGCCCTGGTTCTGAGTATGGCTGCAGAGCACATCTGCCCCCTGCCTCACTGCCACAGGAGTGGTTTATTCGATGTCACAGGCAGTGCTGGAGGAGAAACTATTTTGTGATATACTTGAGATCATTCATTGACATCAGCTGAGAAGATAGCTACCTATCCTAGCAAATGTTCAGTCTGGTATGATACTGTTCTATCACCTATCCCCATACTGAGAATTTGCGTCTTGCAAAAGGCAAGTGCTATGGATTCAAAGCACGGATTTGATTTTTTTCCATTTCACATGAACTTTGCAGCTGCATCTGAAAACCAATCAGTGTGGATGTGCTCAGACATGCTCCATGCACCACTCCTGCCATCTTCTCCCCTGGAAAGGGACTTCTCCTCATGTCTTTCCGTGAAGTGAGCCAGGTTCCTTAGGGGACTCAGCTTTGTCTATCTACTACTGATTAGGGTCTATCCTCTGTGCACTTACACACGAACTTGTAGATTTTTGGGTGGTAGAATTGCAAACCATTACTGTCTGGTAGAAAAAATAATCTCAGGGGTTAGTTTATTAACCCTGTCCAACATTAACCAATTTTGTATTGAACTTTGTAGTTTTATTTCTGTGTTCCCTGTTTTCACTGATGATAAGCTCTCAGCCCCCCAAATTCTCCTTGAAACAACTTTACCATCCTGCTGGTCCCTTCATTCATGAATTAAATATAAACTTTTGGCACATACCACTTTATGTTTGTATGACAGGCACATTTCTAGCTCATTTACAATCATACTTTGACCGTGTTTTTATCTTCATTTTGCAAATGAGAACACCGAGGCTGAGAGAAGCCAGGGAGCTGGCTGAAGCGCACAGAGCTCGTAGGAGCACGGGCAGGGCTTGGACCCCCCTCTGTCCAATGCCAAGCCCATGGGCTAAGTGTCCTTGCAGTTCCCAAGTTGAAAAGAGCCTTAGAAACGATCTAAACAAGTTCCAGTCTGTTACAGGCCAGAACAAACTCTGCGGCCAGGAGTGGCGAGAAGTCTTGCTCACAGTCACACACTAGTAAAGGTCAAAGGGCAACCTTGGCAGAAAGGAAGTTTTTCGGCTAACCATTGCCTCATCTTCTTACATTTATCTCAAGTCTTTGCTCAAACCAGGCCACCCACAAGGAGCAAGAAAGAGTGACTAGCACGCAGTGACATTTGTGAAGCCTGCCTTCACCTGCTTGCTGTCAAGGCAGCTCCGGCACAAGTCACTCCTGAGATTGTCAAGCAGGGTTCTGAGCTGGGGCCCCTGGAGGCTCTGAGGCCTCAAGGGTGGGCTGCCCAAGGTCTGTGCAGCCCCTAAAACTGTGTGCACATTGTGCTTATGTACATGGTACATCCGATTCTCAAAGGGATCTGAGACCCCAAAAATGTCACATACCCTGCTTTGAGAGACTGTCTCTAGAAGGCTCCTGTCAGAAGCAAATGAACTAACTGGGAAGAGACATGCGCTCATCTCCAAGCACTTGCATAGGTTAACCTGCTGAAGTGGGCCCAAGGATTTGTGAATATGAGAACAATGCGATTCAAAAGTCAGCCTTTGCGGCATCTCATTGGTCAAGCACCTGAAAGGCTCAGAAGCCGTAAGAGCATGTGTGAGAGGCTAAGGCCCAGAGACCTATCTACCTACATGGATGCTATTTCTGGTGGCAAAAGAGCAGCCAAGGGCCAGAGGGTCTCACCCAGCACAATGGGACTCTCCCCATGAAATCTTAGCTCCTTGAAGCAGGGATTCTTACCTGCTGTGTTGCCAATTATTCCAAAAGCTTCTGGAACAGAGACTGGTGTATAGTAGATGCTCAATAAATATTTCTTGACTGAATGATAATTGCCCAAAAGAAAAGAAATATGCCACTAACTGGTGATAACTATAAAATCCATGCCAAGGGCAAGACCCAAAAATGATAATAAAAATAGTAGTAACCAACACCTACTGAGCCCTTCGCAGTGTGCCAGGCTCTGTGCTAAGTGATCTGCACGCCTCCCCTATTTATCCCTCACAACAATTCCACGAGGCCACTGGACTATTGTTGGCTCCATTTCACATATGAGGAAAGTGAGGTTCAGAGAGGTTTTGGGATTTGCTTAAGGTTACACAGCTGGGAGTCCAGTCTATAACCTGGACCAGGTCTGCCTTAATCCACATCTTAACCACCGTACAAAAAACTGCCCTCCCCGGATTTATCAGAGAAGTGACAGAGGGAAAACCAGAGCAAAGAGAAAAAAACTGTGAAGTAGGGTGAGAAGAGGGCAGTGCGGCAGCCAGAAGGCATAACCTGTGTTGCAAAGTTCTCTAGAACAGCTTTTTTGAGACCCTGGGAGGGTGGTGGGTAGGGGAAGCGGAAAAGCAGCAAGATGTGGCAGAGGTTGCCAGGTGTTCCCAACCAAAATCCATTCTCCCCTTTTTCCTTCTTACAAGAACTGCAATTAGATTTGGCCACCCATGTGCCCAGAAAAACATTACATTTCCAACTTCCCTTGCATCTTGGAGTAGCCAAGGTTTAAGTAGAAGTTGCTGAACAAACTTCCAGGCAAATCTCTTTGAAGGAGGCTGACTCAGTTGGGAAATGTGCCCTTCCTTCACCACTTTCCTTCTTCTTCCTGCCTAAAGCCTGTATGAGGTGGCTGGAGTTCCAGCAGCCATCTTCAACCATGAGGTGACCTTGAGGATGGAAGATAAAGCTTAAGAATGTTGGAGCAAAAGATAGAAGGGTCCTGGGACTCTGACTCCCAGCTGGCTCTGGAGCTTCCATATTTTAATGTGAGAGAAAAACTCCCATATCTTAGTTGAAGTCATCTTTTTAAAAAGTTTTTATATTATGTAGAGCCAAACCCAATTCCAGCAGGCATAGAAGTCACCTTTGAGGAAAGACCAGCAGAGCTAGCAGTACCCAACATTCCATTTGCAGAAACACCGCCTTGCCAAGGCATGTGGAGGATGTGCAGGCACCTGTGGGTCTGACCACAGCAGAGAAGCAAAGCCCTGAGACGAAGGGAATAGGCCTCCCTCACACCCACACTCTCTCTTAGGCTGGTGACAAGGGAGAATTAGGAGGATACAAACAAGAAATGGCTGAAATGTGAGTGAGTGCCAAAGAAACCAGCAACGGCAAAGAGGGGTATTTTCAGAAGGTGACAAAAACCACCTAGGAAAGGGGTGCCCCAGTGCTAAGACTGACATTCACCTTCTGAAAAGGCAGCTGGGTCACCCGTCCCCAGAGGACCCCCTGCATCCTACGTAGAAGAAAGGCTAAGGCCACAAAAGCATGTTGACCTGTGGGAAGAATTCAAGGCAGCTAGAACCACAGCTGGGGCTGGAACCAGAACCTCCAGGGCCACCGCCAGGCCACAGGGGACCTTTGTGGGAATTAGAAAAAGGCCTCCCTTCTTCAAGATGCTTCTATTTATTTGGAAATTATCAAAATAAATGTGCAAATCTACATCTATAATCAGAATGGTGTCCTTTAGAGGTGTCACCCTTGGGCAGTTGCACAGCCTGAGCAACAGAACATGGTGACCCTGCATAGCTGTCTGGTCCCACCACGCCTCCACCGACTGTACGGCTCCAAAACTGGCCAAATTCTATGCTCCTAAGGATGTCTCAGCCTTATTAAGTGATGCTCCTAAGGATGTCTCAGCCTTATTAAGTGATGCTTATGTGAGGCCATGTGGCCCCTAATTAGGAAGACAGGAGGAATTTCCACTCTAAAAAATGATACAATGTCGAGTTTGGGCACCTGGGTTAAATAGTATTTGTAAGAAGAATGCAGCTGTGTGGAGCAGGCGACAGTGGCACTAGGACCAGAAATTGCCTGGTCTGATAAGCATCGAGCACAGTGCCTAGGGAGAAGTCAGAGTCTAATAAGAAGTCATGGAATGCATCAATCTATGACTAAATGAATGAAGGCATGAATATCTCTGAATTTTATTACAATTAATTAAAGCTACTTTATGTCATCTTATCAGTTTTTTCTCCCCTTGGGTGGAAGGAAGAACTTTTACAATTTATGGAATTATTTTAAACAACTAAATGCAAATGAGCACATCTCAATAAATTATTTAATTCTCCACTTTAATTCTCTACCCTACCCCTGTCCCAACTCCCAGAAAGAGAGATATAGACCGGGTGCAGTGGCTCATGCCTATAATCCCAGCACTCTGGGGGGCCGAGGCAGGTGGATCATCTGAGGTCAGGAGTTCGAGACCAGCCTGGCCAACATAGTGAAACCCTGTCTCTACTAAACATACAAAAATTAGTCAGGCATGGTAGTGGGCACCTTTAGTCCCAGCTACTAGGGAGACTAAAGCAGGAGAATCAGTTGAACCCAGAAGGCGGAGGTTGCAGTGAGCAGAGATCGCTCCAGTGCACTCCAGCCTGGGCGACAGAGCAAAACTCCTTCTCAAAAATGAAAAAAAGAGAAAGAAAGAAACCCAATTAAACTGCATCCATGCTTTCCAGCCAGCATGCAGCTGCTGATCTCACTACATCCTAATGCTGTTCTTATGGACCAGCCACTACTTCCCATGGAAGGTCCCTCTTCTTGGGGCTTCCTGGGGCCTTCCATGTCCATTTTGCACCTTGCTTCCTTGCATAGCTTCAGATGCCAACTCTGGGACAAGCAGGGAGAAGCTAATGTGTCCCAAATGAAGACAGGGATAGGACTGAATCCCGTGCCGGGGAATTCTCAGTGAGAACTGAAGTCCACCTGGCAAAGCCGATTGGTCCCTGAAGCTATTCCCCCGGGTTAGAAAAGCCACCACACCGCAGCAGGAAGAGAAGCAACTGCCGCACTTGTTGAACCTGCATCTGTGCCGGGCCCTATGACGGACATCACGTGGATGGAAAAAGGCTCCAGACCCTGGTTCAGAGGCCCTCGTTTCTTGCACCAGGTGTGTGACCTTGGGCGCGTCCCTCTGCCACTCTGGAATTCCGTGTTCCCATCTGAGGACACAGATGCTATCATCTCTAAAGCAGTGTTTCTCTACCACTAACGTGTACACAAATCCCCTGGGGACTTATTCAGACGGGCAGGTCTGGGGTGGGCATGAGCATCTGTGTTACCGGACCAGCTCCCTGCAGAAGTTGATGCCGCCAGCCACAGGGCACCCTTTGAGTTGAGAGGTGCAAGGTCCCTCCCGGATCTCACCTGGGGCTGTGCCTCCTCCCCAGTGGCCAAGCCGAGAAAGAATCTCTCACCCTGAGTGAGGCTGGCAGCTGTCCACCTACCTCCTGCCTCTGCCCTGGTGTGCCAGGCACTCTGATTTCAGGCACCGTTAGAATTTCACCCCAGCAAACAAAACAGCCAGCTGCGGCCCGAGCTTAGGGACCCAGACCGCTGCCTCCTGCTTTTCACTTTCCAAATGAAATTTGAGATGTCACTTGTTTTTTTAATCACAAAAAAGGCTGAGAAAAGAAAATAGATATTTCCTTCATGTCTGTCTCTGCTTCCTGCCCCCGCTCACCACTTGCCAGAAACTAGTCTTGACATCCTCTTGCCATCGCGCCCTCGAGCCCCCCCCACTGGCGCCCTGTTCCCCCAACCCCTCCTGCCCTCCCCACCGCTCTCTGAGCGCACCTCTGGCAGAGCTGCCTTGCCAGGCTTATTTTTAACAGCTCTGATTGAAGCCGGGAGCCCGCTGACATTTACACTCCCTCATCATTATCAGCTCGAAGCTTCCAGCAGCCAAGCTAAAAAGGCTTCATGGAGCCCGAGCAGGAGGGGCCGGGAATGAAATGTCAGCGGCTCCTCACTCCCACCTCTTGCGGAGCTGCTTCGCCACCTGCCCACAGCACAGCCCACCCGCCCCAGCTCGACCCCGAGACAGGGGAGGCGGAGAGCCCCCTTCCCCAGCAAACCCAGAAAAACCCAGGGGCCAGTGGTTTTCTCGCTTCTAGTAACCACATTTTCTCTCTCAAGAATCAGGGCACGTGGTGTGATTTAGAAATGCATGGGTGTGAAAAGACTCATAGAGGCAGAAAAATTAAATCCCATTTAGTTTTGTATTTAATGAGAGCCACCAACAAGCCCCTCCTGGGTGGCTTTACCCTCATTTGGACAAATTTAAACCGCCCAACCAGCTGTCTGCTGAACGTGCAGCCTTCCTGCTCCTCTCGGGAGTTCTGAACCAGCCAAAGCGCTCATTTTTTCTCAGGGATACTAGGAGGGCAAGATGAGAGTGCACAGTGCCTGGCACCCCAAAAGAGGCTGACTCTGCCCCCAGGCTCCTCACCAGCACCTGCCTCGCCTAGGCTGGGCTCCCACCCAAGGGCCTCCACGTCCTGCACACACACTCCTGCGTCTAACACTGCAACCACATCTCATCCTCGCAGCTACTATGCTGATGGGCCTGAGAAAGAGGATCCCAGAGCATGGAGTGTCTTGATGCTTTGCTGTCTCGGGAGAGATTCACTGTCATGTTTTATGTCTGCTAAGCAAGGTCAGAGTTCATGGGAATGCATCTGGCTCATTTGGAAACTTCAGTGGTAGAAGGTCTCAGAGACCACTAAATAATTTACTCCCAGGTCATGGAGGAAATAATTTTTACAGAGAAAGCATTTCCAACTCAACGCACTAAAAGGTCACTTCATTAAGATGGTGGAGGTGGGGTGGGAGTTTAGAGGTAAGAACGATGCTTCTGTGGGAGGAAAAACTAGCTGTTACAAGCATAGAAAGAACACCCACAGTTTAGATTTCTTTATTTATCAAAGATGTCTTGCCTTTCCTATATGGATGCTAATACAAAAGCAAACAATGTAAAACTTTTCATAGTGGGTGTTTTTTAAGTCTCAAGGAGCCCCCTCCAGGAAGTCTTCCCTGATTTACTCCACTCTGATCATTCATTCACTTTGCTATCCTGCAGCCCTCTGCTATATGTCTGGGTCTGCAATCTGCAGCCCCCAGCAAAATATTAAATTTCTCATTATTTCCACTATTCCAGGAAGGCCTTCCCCAGCCATACACAGTCTGTGGGCAGCCATCGGGCCTTGTACTTCTCTGCCATGCTATTCAGAGATATGGCAAGCTGTGTTTGCTTTGTTCAGAGTGCTTCCTTTCACTTCCACACGTACATTTGCAATCACCAGCCTAATGATTTTGTTAATGTTATCATTTTGATATTGCCATTTCAAATGAATCAGCAAACCCAGTTTATAGTTCAATCTGCAAAATTCTGATCGTGCTGCCAGCGACCAGGGTCAGGCAAAAAGAATAGCCTTGAACCATAACAGCTGGAACCACTGTTCCTCAAGTGCCTTCCACAGATAGGACAGTGGTGGGGTTGTGCAGGGAATGCAAACATGCATACAGGCACAGCCCTGCCCTAAGGAGTCCCGAGAAAACAGTGAGCAGGATGACCCTGGCGGCCAAGAGTTCTGGGGCTCTCGCTATGGGCCAGACATGTTGCTGAGTCCCATTTTCTGTTCACAAAAGCCCTACTGCTGCCCCCAACTCAGAGCTAGGGAAGAGAGGCTGAGGAAGTGGTAACTGGGATGAAGCCAAGCTGCTAGGCAGGGAGGGGCAGGGGCCGGGTTTTCAGTCAGAGAAGACACCCCTTGGCTGGAGGGACCTGGGAGAGGTGAGGGCTCCTAGGGTGATGGTGAGGACTTGGCGAGGCAAAGCCGGTGAGCAGAGGCAGGAAGCCCAGCGTGTGCTGGGACTAGAGCTGAAGAGCCTGGTGTCCAAGTGGTGTGCACAGAGAAACAAGTTAGGAGGTGCCTGAGCTGGGCAGGTGCCCAAGGCCTTTGAATGCCATGTAAGGGAGGGGAACTTGAACCCACAGCCACAGGACCGCTGAAGACTTGAAAACAAGAGCGAATCAGCGTGGTGTCTCAGGAAGACGACACCTAGCACCAAGTAGGATGGCTGGGAGAGGGGAAGGGCAGAGAAGAGTCCCTCGCGAGGCCACAATAGTCCTTACAGCACCAGTGATGGGGCTCCCAACTCCCAAATGGAGGGATCTGGCTTCCCCCAGAAAGGGACAATGCCTGGGGACATGGCGGGCAAGAGTATCACGTGGCTGTCAGTAGGAACTCCAGAGCTGGCCTCACCAAGTGACCCTGGACAGTTCACTCAGCCCCTCCCATCCCCAGTTTCCTGAGCAATAAAGCAGCAGGAAATGAGACCAGCTCCTCAGCAGGGGTGTCAGGGGACCGAGGGAGCGAGCATGTGTGATGTGCCCAGCCCAGCACCTGGTTCCCAGTGCCCCTCACCATTGTTAGCTGTCATGATTAACGTGAATAGCAACAAGAGGTTGGAGTGGAGGTGTGGGGGGTGTCCAGTTTGGGGGGATGCTGTGACTGCCCCTCCCTCAGGCCATTAGGAACGTGAGACAGGACTAAGAGAAGGGCCAGGGCTTGACTTTGGGGTTCCTGGGGAAAAGGGAAGGCTGAAGCTACAGGAGGGCCTGAGATCTCAGGAAGAGTTTCAAGGAAGAGATGCAGGCAGACGGGCACCGCCGCACCAGGCTGGCCTGCCCCAGCTCGGCCATCCAGAGCAGCAGGCTCAACACAGCTGAGCAGGGCTGCAGCCACCTTGGAGTTTCTAAAAGTCAAAACTGCACCAAGGGAAGAAGGGAAGAAGAGTCCAGGTGCTGCGGGAGGTGGGGTGGTGGGGAGGTGCGGCAGGCAGAGGCCAGGAGGAGAAGCTCCTGGATCTGTTGTACATCTGGGTAGGTGTCCGTCTGTCTGTCTCTGGCTGCTGCTGGCTCACCCAGTGTCCATCTCTGCCTGTGGCCCGGCCCTCTTTCTCTGCAGGTGTACATATGTGTGTGTCAGGTACGCAGGGAGTGGCGTGCTTCCAGTCTTTCCTTTCACTTATCCTTTTCGAGTAAATCCAGCTTGATGGTCCCCTGCCCTGACCTCGGAGCAGGGAAAGGCAGTCCCAGAAGGAGAGGGCAGCTCTGGCACCTTCTTGCCTGGGGGAGGCCAGAGACCCCGGGCAGTGGCCCCACAGCGTCTGGTTACCATGAAATGGAATTTATACATGAAAATCAGGAGAGAAGCCAGCCCAGGGCACACCAGTCACGGCTGTGACAGAACTGACAGCTAATTAGAAAGCTCCATTTGAGCCTTACGTTGAAAAGCCATTTAATAATTAAATGTCTTATCTGTATTTAAAATCTTCTGACAATATATACTTAGAGTATGGCCAGAGAACCAATTTTCTCACTTCCATCACCCTAGAAGACACAATATTTGAATCCAGGCATCTCCCCATTGACAATAAGTGACAAGATGTCACACGATTTGAATCAGGAAGTGTTCTAGTGTTGGAGACCCTTCCTGCTGGCTCTTGGATTGATACAGCACAGAGACTTCGACTCAGAAACATGTTTGGCATGAATACGCCCCTTCCCAAGTCATTGAGCTGGGACCGGGCACTCAGGGAGTGGGTGAGGGGACCGTCGGCCCCGTAAGGGAGGCACAGCAGGAGTGGTTCACCTGCATGCAGCCAGCAAAAGGTGCATTGATTGTGCAGCAATAATAAAATTTTTCTCCGGGTGCAGTGGCTCATACCTGTAATCCCAACACTTTGAGAGACCAAGGCAGGAGGATCACTTGAGGCCAGGAGTTCAAGATCAGCCTGGCCAACATGGTGAAACCCCATCTCTGCAAAAAAAAAAAAAAAAAAAAAAAAAAATTGAGCCAGGCTTGGTGGTGCACACCTGTAATCCCAGCTACTCGGGAGGCTGAAACAGGAGAATCACTTTAACCCGGGAGGCAGAGGCTGCAGTGAGCCGCAATCGTACCACTGCACTCCAGCCTGGGCAACAGAGTGAGACTCTGTCTCAAAAAACAAAAAATGTAAAACAATAATTGTTTATTCATCCATTAAAATAATGACCATAACAATAAAACCAATAATAAAAGTCAGTTCACTTTTCATTAGCATCACACACTGGCAATTTTAAGGCATGTCAGTGATACAGTACTCCTCCCCACCAGGGAGGGGCTCCCATTGCCACCCCTTGATATGCCACTGCCTCAGCCTTAGGTGACCACAAGGGCAAATGGCCTGGAAGCCACAGAGTTCCCTGGCTTGCTCAGGGAGGAGAGGAAAAGTGCTGCTGCATATTTCTGGGGACGGTGCCGACGCAGGCCGGTTTGGGCCCCACGGGTATTGTCTGCCCACCTACAAGAGCAGAAAACAGTAAGGGAATGGACCTCTCTGTGCATCAATGAAGCTGAACCCCTTCATGCTGGCACTGAGCCCTTAACGTTGCCAGTGTCCCCATGGTCCCCTGTGGAGGCCATGCAGCACTAGGGAGGGAGAGTAAATCCCAAAGGCACATTCAGAAGCCTCGCAAGGAGACCAGATACAGGTGAGAGAGAGTCACAGGCCTCCCGCTGGGGACACAGATGGAGTGCGTGCAGAGAAGAGTGGAGAGGGAGGCACCAGAACCAGCTTCCTGGGTCCTCTTCCTATTGGATGGAGTGCTCCTCCCCAGACAACCCAGAACACTGCTGTCCTCACATCCAGGACAACCTCTCAGGGAGCAGAAGGCTGTACCTCCATCTCCCCTCCCGGAAGCAAAACTTCTCTAGTTTCTCTTGCCAGCCAAAGAAGCTAGTGAACCCCTAGTGGGGGAGTGCACACACAAAGGAACTCAGACCCAGGGGGGAATTTAAACATGACCTAGTTCAACCCTCTCTTCTGGCAGATGAAAAGAATGCCCAGAGAGGTCAAGTGCCTTCTCTGGACTCACGCAGTTTGTTAGCTGGTGCTCTTCCCATCGCCCCCACCCACCATGCTGCTCGGAGCAATGTCGTGTCACAGAGCCATTGCAGTCAGCCTGCCCTCCTCTGACAGCTGTGCCAGGGAGGATGCGCTGCACATGCCTCCTGGCCTCAGACGGCAGCCTGGACTGGCTGTGAACAACCGAAGCATGGCCCCAGTATCAGGCAGCAGCAGCCCTGCTCTGGGAGTGGATATGTGTTTGCGTGTCTGGAGTGCTGAGTCACGCCTCTTGAGTCACAGCCAGTAAGACTAAATATCTCTCCCACGGTCTGATCACTGTTGGAACTGGCCTGAACTGTCATTAAATTCAGGAGTGTCATGGATCTTGGAAAATACTAATTGCTCCTGACCCAGCTGGGATCCTGCCCTCAGGGTGATCCCTATTCTCCTGGGATCAAATGTCACTTCTCAAAGGGTGGTCGTGGACCGGCAGGGTCAGCCTCACCTGGCAGCCTGTATGAGCAGAATCAGGCTCGTCCCGAACCTCCTGAATCAGGACCTGCATTGACACAAGATCCCAGGGTGATGTAGATGCACATTAAAACCTGTGAGGTGGCCGGGCGCGGTGGCTCATGCCTGTAATCCCAGCACTTTGGGAGGCCAAGGCAGGTGGATCACCTGAGGTCAGGAGTTCAAGACCAGCCTGACCAAAATGGTGAAACCCTGTCTCTACTAATAGTACAAAAATTCCCAAGCATGGCGGTGGGCACCCGTAGTCCCGGCTACTCAGGAGGCTGAAGCAGGAGAGTCGCTTGAACCCAGGAGGCGAAGGTTGCAGTGAGCCAAGATTGCACCATTGCGCTCCAGCCTGGGCGACAGAATGAGTAAAACTCCATCTCAAAAAAAAAAAAAAAGAAAAGAAAAGAAAAGAAAGAAAGAAAAAAAAAAAAAAAGCTTGTGAGGCACTGCAGGGACATGCAAAGGTGACAACCTTAGAGACTGCCAAAGCTCACTCTGGACACCATCAGAGGCCATCGCAGACCGTCCTTCACAAGATGTGTGTGTGACATGCTGCCATGATCACTCTGTAACAGTGGCACAGGGGAGGACGGGGGAGGCCCGGCTCAGCAGCAGCTCAGGGTACTGAGTCGTAGATGACAGCAAGCTCAATGTGCACCGTTGCGTGATGTCACAGTGCAGCCGCCAGGCTGGCAGATCTGCTTATATACAGTGTCCAGGGAGCACAGGCCCTGGGGCCCCACAAACCTGGGTCTGTGTGCCCACTCTTCATCAGCAGCCCCAGGACCAAGTGTGTTCAGGTCTCTGGAACTCACTTCCATATCTCCACTGTGATGTAAGGATGTGCACAGATCCTAAATATGAGAAGCTGGCAATCACCAGGTCCCTGGCAGGCGCTCAGAGTCTGAGCTACCATCAAAATCTAGGGTGCAGGGGGAGGCTAACTGCTGCTCTGAATACCCTAAGGAGGGCAGATCTGGGCCAGGTGACCAGGGCTTGCAAGTCCCAGGACAGCAGGTTGGGCTTGGTGCCCGGAAGAACTGATGAGCAGCTTCAGCCATGCAGGAGAGAGACTGTACGGGCAGCGACCTCTCCAACAGCCAGCGTCCAGCAAGGATAGATGCGAGTCCATCAGGGAGTCCAGGAGAGGGCTGGCTGCGTGCCTGGCAGAGCGATGAGATGGGGAGTCGGGGGCTTCTTCATTTCTGCTGCTCTGAGGTAACGCGGCCAGCCTTCTCCACGATCCAAACAAGGTCTCCTGCTTCCCCTCTCTTTGCAGAAGGACAGATCAGGACAAAGCCATGCTGGAGTGGGGGCCACACACCTGCCAAAAACCCCCAACACTCTTTTTCCCAGCAGCAGCTTCCAAGCAACTCCCGATGCCCTCCCACCTGCTAACCAGAAAGCAAACCACCATTGGTCTCCTTAGTAACGACTTCCAAGGCCCCTTGGTGAGGATTTTAACAAGCTTCCAGCTCTCTCCTAAAACTGCCTAATTTTTACAACAATCAGACTCCTTTTTTCTCCTCTAAACGTTTATTTTAGCACATCTGAAAAGCACACAGTGTGATTTCCAGACCCAAGTTAGACAGCGATTTCTTCATAAAGTACAACGCCCTCCATTAATGAACCCTCTGGGAATTAAGTTCCTTCTAACAAAACACTGTTCAAAATGAAGCTGGAAGAAAGCCTCACACAGCCCCTAAGACAGACGTGAGTGTTGTTGCCCAGTCACAACCATGACAAGGCAGTGTAGTTACACGGTAGGGTCAGAGGTGGGCAGTCTCCAGCCATTCCCAGCAGGTGACCTTGCCCGGTTACTTGATCTTCAACTTGGTTTCCTTGTCTGCCAGATGAGGATGATGACAGGCAACCCCCACGGCGGGAGTGCAGACTGCAGAACACTCACTCATGCAGTAACTACCTGCTGAGCAGCCCCTGTGCACCAGGCCTTGTTCCTGGGGCGGGGATACAGCAAGGAACACAGTCCTGCCCTGTGGAGCTCATATTCTGTGGCGTAGCGGGTGGAATTGAGTACCAAAGAGAAGAATCAAGCAGGTGAGGGGTAAAAGCACTGGGGATGCTGAGTGGGAGTTACCTTTTTCTAGGGTGGCGGGGAAGGTCTTTGAGCAAAGACCTAAAGGAAGAAGGGAGTGAGCCCCATGGGTGTCTAGGAGACAGAGTATTCTAGGCAGAGAGAACAGTCAGTGCCAAGGTCCGGAAGTAGGAATATGCTTGGTGTTCACAGAAAACCAAGGAGTCCAGGGTGGCTGGAGTGAGAAAGGGGAAAAGTAATCAAGAGTAGGGACTTTGGATGTCACTGTGATGAAGCAGTAGCCATCAGAGGGTTCCAAACAGAAGAGTGACCTACATTTAGAACATGATGCATGTAAGGCACCAGGAACGTGCCTTGCACACAGTAAGTGTTCAATTAACATCAGCAACTGTCATACACCTCAGTTTCTATCCAGTCACTCCACACAAAAGCAAATGTATGTGCCCACTCAAAACTCTTCAATAACACCCCGCTGCCTACTGAGGCATCCCAGACCCTTCAGTCTTGGATGCAAGCCTCTGTAACAAGGCCCAATCCACACCTCCAGCCCCCACCCCACCACACATGCCCAGCTACAGCCTCCCTCTCCCTGAGTCCACACATCTTCCCTCATCTTTGCTTTCACCTGTGCAAGTTCCTTCCTCCTGTCAGCACCTCTTGAAGTTCTACCCAATGTCACAACCCATCTCAAAGGCTGCCTCCTCCATGAACTCATCCCTCATGCTCCCAGAGGGGTGTCATGCCTCCCACAGATTGCCAAGCATGCTGGGTCACTCATGGATATCTCATCCTTGATGCTGGTCTCATCTTCCCAGCAAACCCCACCACCCACCCTTGTCACCACCCATGAGATGGTGACCTACCAAGCTTATCTGCGGGGCTTAGCCCCAGTGCTGAATAGGCCACTTTTAAATTCAGCTGAATAACACCAATAAATGTACGACTCCTATTTGGCCCCCTCCACGTGACAGAGACGTGACAGAGCCCCCTCCATGTAACAATACTCAGCCAAGACGCCGAGGGGGCAGAGGTGGCTCCTTCCAGTGTCCTAGGGACCAGCATAATTATAAATGGAAACAAGGGAGGTATGCCCCTTCCTTGACATAAAAAAGTCAGCAGGAAAAATAAATCTGACGACTGCTCAGTTCCATTCACCACTATCTCCGAACATAGATGCAGGTAAGTTATTTGACAAGATAAAAACAGGTCATGATGAAGAAGATGAGGAGATTCAAAAACACATACAAAAAGGCTGAGCCAGGGTGCCTGGTCACACTCAAGCTCTTTCGTGTGCAGAAAGGGCACCTTGTACACATAAATGACGCCCCAGGAGCAGCAAGAACCAGATGAAAGGGAACCCAAGGCCCTCCTTGCCAAGTCAGTGGCAGGGAGTACTCTGGCTACATCACAGGGGCCTCCAGTGACCGTGGTGTAATGAGAGCAGGGAACATAAATCACCATCCCTGTCTTTACAGAAAACATATCAAAGACTGCTGAACTCCCACATGATTTTCTGAAGCGGGCAGAAGAGATGGCAGATCAAACCAGGGTCAGAATCTTCCAGATGACTGCCTAACCAGATGTGGATAATCACAGGACCACAGGGCATTTCCGGAAGGGTCTTAATTAAGGAGCTCGAAGTGAAAATGGGGCCAGGACACATGAACTATTGTTAGCCGTGGCCCCTCTGGAGGCCACAGGTAACAACATTTCAAGCCACTTCACCAGGTTAGCCTCAGGCCAGACTCTGCCCAGGGCCAAGAACAAAACAGAGAAATTGACCAGCCAGAGAGACAAGCACACCCAGAATCTGGTCCGGAGGCCTCCGCCAAGGGCACCATCAGGTGGATGCTGGGAAAGGCATGCGGGAGGTCAGGATATAGGACAGAACCTCCAGGCAAGAAGGTCCTGCAGATGGTACCCATAGTGGTCATCCACTGGTTTTTGTTTTGTTTTGTTTTTGCCTGCAGCTTCTGCTCACCCTACTTCCCAGGGACTTCCCAGTAGTAACCCCAACTCTTGTCTGGAGATCTGCCCCTTCCCAACTCTGGTCTTGTGGTCAGGTGGAGATGACCAGCTCCAGGGCCAGCCCATCATTTCCCTGGCCATGAAGGCTAGTTCTAGATGGAAACAGAATCCTGTCAAAGCCATTATGATGGTGTGAGACTTCTGAGCCAGAGGCTAACATCATTTCTGGGGGACTTGGAGGTAAGGCAAGGCCAGAGCTGGAGCTGCTGTAAACATCTTGGGACATGAATGAAGAAGGGGAGAATCAGAAATCAGGCCTATGTGGAAGAGATTAGGGGAGGGAGAGAGACAGAGAGAATGAATGAATGAATGAATGAATGAATGAATGAATGAATGAATCTTGGCCCTGGTAGCATCATTTGAGCCCCTGATCAGGCCTCATCTGACTCAGGTCTGCCAGACTGCAAAGGAAGGAAGCTAATGGGTACTGAGTGTTTATTGCCTGGTGCAGTGCAAGTGTTACTGCATTTAGACCTTGCAATGACCCTGGGAGGTAGGCTTATTTGGGGGAAATCTTTATTTGTAAATAAGGAAACAAACTAAAGTGTTGGTTTTTTCTTTTAAACTTGCCCAATTAGGTCATTCACGCATAGTGGAGACAGAATCTAGAGACCAGGGATCAGCCCCAAGGCTATGATCTTTGAGCTGTGCCGCTCTACCCCTGAGCAGACAGGCCAGAGGTCCAGAGAGGGCTGTGCTGGCAGAGTTCATATTTTGATAACTGAACCCTAGAGTAAGACTGCCCTGGAAACGTCAGCTCAAGGGACTGACGGGCATAATGCTCTTTGGGAGAGAAATGCCACACCTGCAGCGACATGCATCCTAACACTCTCCAAGGACTGGGGAACCAGCGGAAGAGCAGCTGATACATGTCAAGGCACACAGTAATCCTGGGTAATCCATTCAGAGCTGGCAGTAATCGAAACTTTCTGTACAGCAGTGACTCTGAGCTATCAGTCACAATGCAAGAGGGAGCCTTGAGGGTCCTCCAGGATGTTTGCCGAGGGCACAGGCCCAAAGCCAGAAAAGGTACCCGACAGGAATACCACCAGGAAGATGTTGGAAACAAAAGACAAAGCACTCTACCTGGGGGAGGTACCCCTGCAGCTGGAGGGGCCTCCTGGAGACATGCTCACCTGAGCTGACTCACGTGCTGCTGAGGCTGGATGGAATGGCACATAGCAACATGCTTTGTCAGTGGTAACATGTTGTTATTTTAACTCTATGCTTAGTTTGTAAAGACTCACTCAGCCTCCTTTGTTAAATAAAACCCCGATCTCTCCCCAGGTAAGGCAGGGCAGCTGGCCAAGGAACGCCCCCTCTATTCCCCAGGCCTCCCCTTCTCCCCGGATACCTCACATCCTAACAGCATCACATGAGCCCCCAAAGCTCTGCTGATTCCCCTTGACACTGGAGCCCTCTTGGTCATGGACCAATTCCTGTTCTCAAAGACCTTTCTCTTTATGCCATAGAGGAATATTTGAAGAATACTAAAGAAAAACAAAGGAAATTGCAAGGAAATGCACAAGCAGCTTCCCCCAAGCTCCGGTTGGGAAAGTTCAGGTCCTGCCTTGCTGAGGCCCTGCAAAGGCTCAAAGACCCTGCCCCACCCCCACGTGCTGCCCTTTGAGCTGTGAGTAGGGTAGAGGACAGGGAGCCAACCCATTGGGGCAGGGAGCTCAAGCAGGAGCTGGGCCGGGGACAGGTAGGTGTCACCCCCACTACCCACCAACCACACTCGAGGCCCATGTCACCCACACAAAGGAGAAGAAGACAAACCGAGGGGTCACTAACCTGTGGGCAGGACCAGCAGCACTGCACGAAGAGAGATGAAAGGGGTGAGGCTCCGGTCCGGAGGTAAACACAATCCTAAGTGGCACACACACAAGTGCCCAGCTCTTCCCTGCCCCGAGGTATCTGCCCCAGAGTTCACTGCCTGGGCTGCCCTCCTTTCTTCCCATCTTCCCTCCCTTAGGAAGTCCTGTGACCCCTACCATCCTCCTCCTCTCTAGGGCTGGTTGTGCCGTCCCCTGGGGCGGCATCAGCATACCAGTGGTCGCCTCCGTGAGGACCTTCTGGAAGGTGCAGCAGGGGAGGTGGGTAGGAGGGTAGGCTCTCCTTGCTGCCTGGGTTTACATCCCAGCTTTGCCACTTCCTTTGTCATTTTAACCACATCACTTCACCTCTCCATGCCTCAGTTTCCTCCTCTGTGAAATAAGGGGAGTAACAGTGCTGAGGAGTGAATAAAATAGTTCCCAGGAAGCACTTGGCTCATGCAGTAAATGTGAGCTTTTATGCTTTTAACTTGTCCTTTTCCTCCACCAAATTGAGAGCTCTCGAGGGCCCAGGCTCCATGTCACCCCTCCCTGCAGTGCCCCCAGCACACCCCAACATCTACCTCCCCCATGGCAATGGTAGCAGCCACCCAATGGGGCCCTCACGAAAGGCCCAACATGGTATCTGCTGGTGGTTAAGAGCCAGGTGCAGTGGTTTATGCCTGTAATCCCAGCACTTTGGGAGGCTGAGGCGGGCGGATCACGAGGTCAATAGATCAAGACCATCCTGG
>NW_012099987.1:2384512-2400417 GCF_000951045.1 Mandrillus leucophaeus
TTTTTAGCGATAATGATGCCGGCACTCCTATCTGTAATGAGCAGTGAGTGCTCCGAGACCATCTGCAACCTCAGCTACTCTCTCCAGAGGTGCTTAAAGGAAGAAAGTAGGGCAGAAGGACTGCCTCCGAGATGCTCAGGGAGGAGAGGTGATCAGAAGAAGGTTCTGGAAACATCCCGACAGGAAACCTTCCCAGTGAGAAGCTGTGGGTTCCTGCTGCTCCCTGCATCTCTTGCTCTCTCTAACTCTGCCATCTTCCCTCTTCACCCCATTAGCCTTGTCAAACAGAGAGGAAGGGATGAAAGGATGAGTTTGGAAATTAACATTTCAAAGTAAATACTGGAAGAGTGCTGCCTGAGCCTTGGAGTGGCAGGTGCACAGAGGAGGGGTGAGGGACGGGTCTGGCGTGTGTGCTCTCCACAGCTTTTGTGCCTGATCAGTCATCTCATTTCCCTTCTGTAGCACATTAAAGAGAAACATCGCCGACAAACCTCTCAGTCCCCGCCAAGCTGTTGGGTGCAAGCTGAGCCAGCGGGCAGACACAGCCCGGTCCTCCTGGCTCTTCTCTTGCAAACCTCCATCAAATGGGCCAGAATTTGAGTGGGAAAGAACACTGTGTTCAGCTCAGTTTACTCATATACCACACCCAGGCAGTAGTTAGGACAGACCTCTAATGCCTTCCCAGAAGAGCCCAGAGCAAAGGGCCAATCCCATATTCATTGACCCACTGTCCATCCAATAATCACTGAAACTAGATTTTACCCTTAAAATATGTGTCGGCTCCTTCTCTGCCTATCATGGAATGAGGACATTCTGTGCCTGGGAAGAAGGCACAGAAACAATTCCACAGCTTGAAACCATATAGAGGTGCCAGTCCTTCACTCAATGTCTAATCAAACAGTTCCGATGACAGAGCCTCTCCTCATAGGCTTTACATTTGCAAAACGATCTGCTAAGACCCAGTGGAGTTGATGCACACGCCCATGACCTAGCAATTCCACTCCCAGGTATTCACCAAAGCAGCTCTCCCAACTGTGCACCAGGAAGCACCTGCCAGGATGTTCCAAGCATTATATGTAACTGAAAAACCTGAAAACAATCCAAATATACACCCAAAGGAAAGTGAGTCAATTGTTGGTAATGCCACATAATAGTGAAAAATGCATGAACCACAGTCCACATCATCATGGATGAATTTCAGAACTGTAATGTTGAGTCCAAAAAATAAAAATAAAACCAGGCTCTTAAAGGAATATACATAGTTTGGTTTCTTTATGAAAAAGTTGGAGAACAAGCAAAAGTTAAGCTAAGGCTTAGAAATATACATCTATGTAGCAATACCAAAAAGAAAATCAAGGAAGTTATAAACACAGAAGTCAGTACAGTTTCCCTCCGGAGCTGAGGCTGGGGTTGAGCTGGAGAGGGCATGGGACCTTCCTGCCGCTTTGCTATGCTCTTTTGCTTAAGTTCGGTGGTGAATTCATGGATACTCATTTTATTATTATGCTTTGCCACTAACATTTACATTAAGACACATTCTAAATTTTCTTTTGTTACCAAAAAAAATCATTTCTAAAGCATTATTTTCAAACAGAGGGTTGGCCGGGCGCGGTGGCTCATATCTGTAATCCCAGCACTTTGGGGTAAATATCCTGAGGTCAGGAGTTTGAGACCAGCTGGCCAACATGGTGAAAACCTATCTCTACTAAAAATATAAAAATTAGCCAGGCCTGGTGGCAGGCGCCTGTAATCCCAGCTACTCGGGAGGCTGAGGTAGGGGAATTGCTTGAACCTGGGAGGCGGAGGTTGCAGTGAGCCGGGATCGCACCACGGCACTCCAGACTGGGTGTCAGAGAGAGACTCTGTCTCAAAAAAAAAAAGAAGAAAAGAAAGAGGGCTGACCCTAATATAGGTAAGGACATCTGAAGGCAAAAAGGGACTCCAAATGCTTTAGTCGGCCAGCTGAGAGTCCGAGTCATTAAAAACCACAGAGACAAATGAACAATAATAGCTGTATTCACTGAGTGTCCATCATGTCATCGGCGCACGCTAGACTCTTTACAGAGATTATTCTAATTCTCACAGTCACTATGCAAGATGGGTGTCATTATCACCGTGGAAACCACAGTTCCGACAGGTGAAGTGACAAGGCCAGGGTCATCAAGCTGCTCCCGCCGCGGAGTGAGAAACCAAACATGCCCTGTCTGTCCACGCCTACAAAGACTGCGTCTTTCCATGATGCCAAGCAGCCTCTCAAATATTTATAGACATAAATGGTGAATGAACCAAAGCGCAATTCAATCCAACACATATTTATAAATATTTATAACCAAATGTTTTGCTTTGATAATGCCTATTCTCTGAAGTGCCTGGTGTCAGACAAACAGGGCTTTTGCTGCGGGAGCCGGCTGCAGCTCACCTGGGAGCGTTCGCTCGTTTCCATGAACACACGCTTATGTCTGCGCTCGCATCCATACCCAGATGGCCCACAGCCCTGTTACTCATACTCGTCAATTTAACACACCATGAAAATAAGACTCGGGTGCCCAGGGACCACAGGATGCTGTTTGTGAGGGAATTTGTGCCTCTCTGCTGCCTAAAATCTGCCAGAGGCTCCCCATCACTTTCAGGATTAAAGCCAAGCCCCTCAGCTGAATGGTGTGTCTTGGCTGAATGTGCCGAGCTTGCCCCTCCCTACTCGCACCTGCACCCTGACCTGACAGGTCAGCTCCATTTCTGGGTTCTCAAACATATCACGTTCCCTTCGCTGTCCAAGGCTACACAGGCTGTTCCCTCTGTCCTTCCCTTCTTCACCTCTCTCTTGGCCTAGTTAAGGTCTCCTGGACCCTCAGAGCCCAGCAATGATGCCCCCTCCTCCAGGAAGTCTCTGCCAAGCTTCACTGCCAGGCTCCACCACTCGCTGACAGAGTGCCCCATGGTACTCACCCCTCGGCACCAGCTCTCTCTGTTTTCTCCTCCATCCTCCCACGGTTCTGAGCTCCTCTTTCTGCATCCACAGCCTGCAGGCTGGGAGACATGAATTCAGAGCATACCATAAATAAAAGTGTGTGTCTCCTGGGCCTCAGGTCCCAGGACCACATAAAGCAATGGGCCAGGACAGATAATCCACACTCATGGGCAGGACCTGTGCTGAGCCTTCACAGCACTATCTGATTTAATCTTCACAACCACACTATGAGGTACTACCATCCCCATTTCACAGATGAGGCAACTGAGATTTAGAAAAGTCCAATATCAGGAACAAAACCATGCAATCTGTAACCCAAGACTGATTCCACAGCCCATGATCTGTTATTAATTGTTTTTTGTTTTGTTTTGTTTTTTTGAGATAGGGTCTCACTCTGTCAACCAGGCTGGAGCTCAGTGGCACAATCTCTTCAACCTCTGCCCCTTGGCTCAAGCAATCTTCCCACCTCAGCCTCCCAAGCAGCTGGGACCACAGGAACATGTCACTGCGCCCAGCAAATGTTTGTATTTTTTGTAGAGACAGGGTTTCACCATGTTGCCCAAGCTGGTGTCAAACTCCCAGACTCAAGCAATCCTCCCACCTTGGCCTTTCAAAGTGCTGGGATTACAGGCATGAGCCACCACGCCCAGCCCAGTTATTAAATGTTTTAAATAAGCAATTGGATGCCACTAGATCTTGAAATCAGAGGACTTTAGGCCTGAAAGGTATCTTGGAAAGCAATATCAAATTTAGTGGTCATTTTTGTGTCCCTGATCATTTTTTTCTAATCATCTACAAAGAAGCATTAATTGATTTCAATTATATATAATTTGATATACAGCCTCTTGCAACATCAAAGGATTGTTCATCCGAATCAGCTCTTCTGAACATTTTTCTTTCTTTTTTGGGTTTTTTTGTTTCTGTTTTTGAGACGGAGTTTCACTTGTTGCCCAGGCTGGAGTGCAGTGGCACTGCAACCTCTGTCTCCCAGGTTCAAGCGACTCTCCTGCCTCAGCCTTCCAAGAAGCTGGGATTACAGGCGTGTACCACCATACCCGGCTAATTTTGCATTTTTACTAGAGAAGGGGTTTCACTACGTTGATCAGGCTGGTCTCGAACTCCTGACCTCAGGTGATCCACCCACCTCAGTCTCCCAAAGTGCTGGGATTCCAGGCATGAGCCACCATGCTCAGCCCTGAACATTTTTCTTTTAGGATTTTTTTTTTTTTTAGACGGAGTTTTGCTCTTGTTGCCCAGGCTGGAGTGCAATGGTGCCATCTCGGCTCACCGCAACCTCTGCCTCCCGGGTTCAAGAGTTTCTCCTGCCTCAGCCTCCTGAGTAGCTGGGATTACAGGTATGCACCACCACACCTGGCTAATTTTGTATGTTTAGTAGAGACAGGGTTTCTCCATGTTGATCAGGCTGATGTGAGTTTTATGAGTGTTCCAAAGGGTGGCCTGATCTGGTATAAAGACACGCCTACCGTCACATGGTGAGTCTCACTAGACTCCCAGGGGGGCAGGGGTGGGAGTGAGGCATTGAGGGGAAGACATCCACCCCCCTACCAGGTGCCTAAAGCCACTCCAGCTCTCCCAGCCCCTCAAGATACTCAGGGACCGTCCTAGCAAGGTAGGGAGTGAGGACAAGGGACCCCGCAAAGGAGCACCCACCTGCCCAGCTTCTGACCACGTCACAGTGTAACTGTCTATGGTGGTAATGTTACAAGCCAGGGGAGCAAAGGACAATTCACCGCAACACTTAGGGTCAACATGGAGCAGCCACGGAGGCCCTGAGCCCCCTCAGAAGCACCCACTCCCACTCTGGGGCCTGCCCATGGGAGGCCAGCTGATGGAAAGGGGACCCAAGTGATCATAGAAACAGCAGAGGGAATTATTATTGCACATTCTGAAGTCTTCCTAGTAAGATCAAAAGTACTGGCTGGGTTAAGCAGATCACGTCTATAATCCCAGCACTTTGAGAGGCCAAGGCAGCAGGATCATTTGAGGCCAGGAGTTCAAGACCAGCCTGGGAAACAAGACCAGCCTGGGCAACAAAAATTTAAAAATTAATTGGGTGTGGTGATGCACACTTGTAGTCCCAGCTACTCTGGAGGCTGAAGTGGGAGGATCAGTTGAGCCCAAGTGGTTGAGGCTGCAGTGAGCCGTGACTGCACCCTGCACTCCAGCCTGGTGACAAAGTAAGACCCTGTCTCAGAGAGAGAAAAAAGGACAAAGTAGGTGATGGAGTCATCTACCTGGATACTTAGAGTCATCCCTTAGCTCAAGGAAGAGTCCTAAGGAAGCTCGTCTCCCCAGCATCTCTAACCAAAAAATAAAAATCTAAATCCAAGCCCTCACTAGCTGTGTAATGTTGGGCAAATTCTTGGCCACTCTGAATTTGTTTCCTCCTCTATGACATGGAGATAATAATAATTCCAGCTTCATGAAGCTGTTGAGAGGATTCTATAAGATAATGATGGAAAACCCTTAGCACATGATACATGGCACCTCGTGCTGTTGTGACGGTTCCTGCCGTGGCCCATGACAGTCTCTGCTGTCTGTCTTGTTCACCATCACTGCCTGGTGTCAGATTAGATGCTCAGCAAATAGCAGTGGCCTGGCAGAGCACAAAAGGGTCCTTCCCATTGTGACATCGGAGGCCATGTGAGCTTCAAGGAAACATTTGGATCATGGAGTCTGAAGGCTGGCCCAGCGCAGGGGCCCCTTCTCGGCTTATCCGTAAGGTTGGTTTAGGGGTTGCCCACCTGGGCTCTGCTTGACCTTGCCCAGGGCCAGAGAGCTCACTACGGCTTGAGGCTCAACATCCGCTCCCAGCCTGCTGTTCCTTGGAGTTGCCCTGAGACCTGCCTGCCAGTACTCATCCTACTTCTTCTGGAGAACAGAAAGTAAGCCCACTCATTCCCATGGCCCACATCCACACCTTCAAATCCTCTCAGCAGCTCTGGAGACCTGAAACCTCTCCAGTTTCTTCACTGACCCCTCACAGGTGCGGGGGCCAACTCTGGGTGCCTGTAAGTTTGGCAAACTTTCTCTGGAGATGAGGAGCATGGAGCCAGGTACCACAGTCCGAGAAGGGTGTGCCCAGCAGCCCTCAGCTCCCTGATGGCCCTCACTGACCACGTCTTCCAGGCCTGGAAGAGCCCTGGGCATCCTGACCCCTGAGTTCCTCCTATCTTTCTGTCACTGGGTCATTGCTGAGGGGAGGCTCAACAGCAACCACAGCACTGGGCACCTGAGCATCCTGGGTCCTTCCCTAGAAATCCAGTCCCCACCGAGGAGCCACCCGGCCTTCTCACTGTACTGTGAAAACGGTGTTTCTCTGCCCTTCCTTCTGAGGAGCCAAGGCTCAGAAAGGAAGCCTGTGTCAGATTCCAAGTCTTTTGAAAACAAAGAAAACATAGACTCCTCCCATGAGGACTGGGGCACCAGGGATAAAGGGAACCCTCCCATAAGGTCAAAGGGCTCTATCCTTGATGGGCAGAGTGTGAGAAGCAGAGGGCCGAGTTGACAGAGCACAGGCTCTGGAGTCAGACCTGCATCCAAGCCTTGGCTGTGCCAATTCACCTGCTGTGTGACCTTGGGCAAGCTGCCTGACCTCTCTGAGCTTTAGTGTAAAAGTAGAATCAACAAAATACGTTTCATGGGCTGTTGAAATATGAGAATGAAATAATGTATGGAGAGTCCTGCTGGCAGCCTGGGTCAGACAGGTACTGAATAAGTCTTCAATTATGATGAGAAAGGAGAAAAAGGAGGAGGAGGCAGCAGTAGGAGAGGAGAAAGAGAAGGAGGAGAGAGAGAAATAATAATTCAAATAATTCATCACCACCCCACTTCACTTCCTCCCTCCAGCTAGAGAGGACCGTCTCCTGAGCTAGCGGAAGCCCACTGCAAGGATTCCAGGTTCTTCTTCCTTAGGGCCTGTCCTGAGCCCTGGGGTCAACACTGCTCTCCCAGCTTCCCCAGAGGAGGGAAGAGTGGAGGCTGCTGATGAGAAACACCCACTACCCACAGGTCTAGCCCGGCATCCTGGGCCTCCTCCCTGAGCTGCTGACCAGGAGCCCATCCTGTCTCCTCTATGCCTGGCGGGCAGTGGGGTTTCTGTCCCCGGTCCAGCTCATTTCAGGAGGCAGTGGGGCTGGGGGCTGGGCATCCTGCCCAATTAACACTCTCAAGAATGCCAGCGAAGCAGCTGCTGTGCAGTCAGGCTCCCCAAGGAGAGGGGCCCAGGTGTTCCTGAGTCCTCTCTGGTGCAGGCTGGGGGTGGGAGAGCCTGTCACTAGGCCTGGCCCTCACCCCAGAGCATCTGGGCTCCCTCTGTAGGGGTGGGGAGCATCTGGCAGCCCACATCCCCTCCATCCCCAGCCCACCATGGAAACGAGAGGATGGGTGGGCTCTGGAGCTCCAAAGACCTGGCATTCGCTCCTGCCCGCCCCTTCCCCCGCCCATCAGCTTGTTACCTGTCTGTGAAATGACAACGCACTCTGCTGCCCACTGTTGCGAGGTAACAGGAAAGCATATGGTTTGGAACTTGGTCCGCAGTCAGTACCCAACACTGTTTTCTCTCCCTCCCTCCCCATCCCTAACTACAGTGGGTGGCAGAGACATGCCAATACCTTGCTTCATAGAGAGAGGAGAAAATGAAATCAGAAGAAAAAAAAAAGCAATTTTATCTCTGTGTTTCTACGAGACAGAGACTTAGAAAAACACTTGACATGAAGAGAAGTTCCAGGGACATGAGTTCCGACATCAAGGAGCCCTACCCTGAAAGATCTGAGAATAAAGCACGTGAAGTGGGCATGCAAAGAGCAAAGCAGGTACATTTAAAAAAAAAATACAGGGAAATGTAGGACAAAGAACAAGGTCTATTAAATAATTATAAGGAAAGATAGCTTCCTGTCTCTAATAACTTATTTGCTTAGAAAATTTGCTCTAAACATACTCTCCATGTCGATATTTGCTTGATGTTTGCTTGTATTTAGCTAGCTTAATAAAGGTGTTCGTCTTCGTGTTAACAACGAAAAAAAAGAAATACGACTATTCAAGGTTATAAATCCACGAGGGCGTGGATTTCCAGGAACAATCCTTGAGGCTCTATAGCATACTACTGCCACCTGGTGACAGTGTACCTAAATTGGAGGGGTAGGATTTGAGAGTATATAAATAATCTCTTTGGTTGCTGAGTCTAAAAAAGGCCATGAGGCTTGGGCCATGCAAGTGACCCACAGGCAAGTCACTCAGTTACCAGCAACTATTTTGAAAAATCAGTGAACTAAGATCCACTCCCGACTCTCCCTGAGGGCAACTCATATCCGAGTTACAACCTGAGTTCCTTCTCTATAAATGAAGGAGGGACCTAAAAGATCTCTGAAGTCACTGCCAGCTCTTATATTTGAATGTTCTGTAAACATTTTAGAAACCCCAGGGGGATCTGTCAAAATGCAGAGTTCTGGTTCCAGTCTCAGATTCTCAATAAGCAGGTCAGGGGTAAAGCTCTGAAATCTACATTTTTTAATAAGCATTCTCTAGTGTTTGAGCACGGCTATTCCAAATCTTTGCATTTACTATTTAAGATTCTGCTTTATTAAATCAAGATGTTTTGAGGTGTCTGGCCCCATCACAGTACCCTCACATTTCCTGAGGGCCTGAATATCACATAATACTCAGTGCAACTTTACAAGGACTGTATGGTATAAGAAGGTTTTAGGCCCATTTTGCTGATGGGGAAATTGAGGCTCAAAAAGGTGACACAAGCAACTTGAGGTCACAGGCTGAGTAAGCTGGAGCTGGGTTTGAACCCTCGGCTTTGCGTTCCCAAAGAACACAGGGCCTTCAGGACTTTGTCCTCCACTTCTTGGTGCAGCAGGACTTGGGGCACTGACCTAGCCATGGAGTCAGAGCCCACTCCCCACTTTTAAGGGCTTTCTGCAGGCTTTGGACACACTCCAGACTCCAGCCCATGCATCTCTTGGCCTCCCTTGGCATCTCCTGTGCCATCCATCAAAGTGCCCCTCTATCTCCAAAATGGCCATTGTAGGTTCTGACCTTCAACAGAAAAGGCGAAAGTATGACCAAACCTGTTCTCACCTCTTCTGCCCAGGAGAACACACATTCTTAAGGGGGAAGGAAACGTGGCTCGTCTTTCCTGCAACTGCTGCATCCACTTAAAAGACATACTGAATGATTCAAACCCCAGCTCCGTCACACACTAGCCATGTAACCTTGGGTTATTCCTGGTGAGGAAATTATTATTTCCTCACCAGAGAAAATGGAGATTAAAAAAAATCCTCTCTTACAGGATTGCTGTGGGGATTAAAAGAGACAGTACATGTAAAATGTTATTCATGACAATAAATGGTAGCTTAAAAACAAAAAGCATACACACACATGCACAACATACGGTTTGGAGAGAAAGGGAAATACATCCCTGCTCTGACATGTCTGTTTCACTCAGGCATGCACAACGTGACCCTGAAGCTGGAAGGTTCCACGCAGCCCAGCAGTGATGGGCCATTCAGGCAGGCACTGCCTGGGGTCTCTTAAGGGGCAGTGTTCTAGCCTGGGAAAAGGGTATCTGGCTAAAGTCAAAATTAGGAAGAGTTCTCTGTCCTCACCACCCCTCTCACCTTCCTGTAAACCCATGGGAAACTCCTCAGGGGAACCCCACCCTCACAGGGAGGTCAGGGGTCAGCTCATCGCCATCCTATTGGCACAGAAATGGTGGGCAGATCCCCCTTCCCCGATCCTCCCAGGTGGGGAGTGGGCTTATTTCTCTTTTAATGGAAAGGGGCGGGGAAAGCGAGTGGGTCTGGCCAGCCTGGCTGCTGCCTCCGTGTTCTTCAATTACAGGGACAAAATGATTTGATGCAGGAACCAAGTCGACATCTGGGTTCCAGTTAGCATCTGACATGGGGCCTTGCTAATTAATCTGGAAACATGAATTCACAATGGCTCAAATGCGAGCGCAGTCAGGGAGAAAGCCGGCTGATGGGCCGTGAACAGAAGGTGGGGTGCGGCGGGGCGGTGCGAGGAGGTCATCGGGAGGGTCTGGGAAGACTCAGGAGACGGTGCCTTCGGTTCACCCATCCTCCCTGGCTTTGCATCTGACCCCCAGGGACAGGCGGGAGGTGGCCCAGCAGCAGTGGGGAGGGCCCCGGTGGACGCCCACTCTATGTTGGCAGCCAGCAAGGAAGACAAAGAGACTCAAACATTTCACCCCATCAGCCAGATTAGTCCCTTCATTCTCACCTGGAGCAAATATGCCCAATGCTGGCAGACTGGCCCATCTTCCTGGGGCCTCCAATTCTTCTCACTCAGTCTTGAAAGTTTAGGAGGAAATACATTTACTTTTTTTTTAAAGGGATATATACATACACACATACGTATATGTACATAGATTCAAAAGTACTTACCCATTTAACAACTATTTATCTGTCTGTTACCTTCTAGTTGAGTCTTTATTAGGCCATGGAGCTAAGAGCTTTACAACACTACGACATTTAATCCTTATGAATACCCCTTGAAGTTTTATCTCCATTTTACGGTTGAGCAAAACAGGACTCAGAGAGGTCAAACTAGTTGCCTAGGACTGCACAGCTAGTAAGCGCAGGGTCAGATTCAGCCCAGGGTTGGGCAAGAAGACAGTGTGCCAGGCCTGCTCCCCACCACCACTTCCCTGTGACTGTTGAGCTCATCCCCAGCTGCCCAAATGAGTCCCAAACAGCTTTGGGGCTCCATGAGAAAGGCCCTGTGAGATTTATTCGAATACACAGCACTGCTGTCTGAAAAGTGTGTGTCCTCCTGATTCAAATCCACTGCTCACCTTTTACAGTTAAAGAAACAAAACTCCGGGCAGGCTCAAGGACTTGTGTCAGGGGTACTGGAGCCAAAACGCAGTTTCCTGACTCGCAATCCTGCTTCCCACGGTGTGCACGGGCAGCTCTGAGCGGCGGCGCAGTCCTTCCTGGCTCCACATTTTCACAGGCTTTACACCCTGCTGAGGGCGCAGGGCAAATGGCCCACCCTCTCTGTGCCTCCTCCCAGGATGTTCATGATGCTAAGCAGCCGACACCTCCGGAAGAGTTCGGCACAGTGCTCGGCACACTGCAAGTGCTCAGTAAATATTAGCTGTTCGCATCACTTTACCTCATTGCTCCATGGTACTAAGATAAAGGCCCCTATCAGCCACTGGACTCTGACTCTCTCTTCCTACCCTATGGGAGAAGCTGCCTGAAATGAGAGCCCATCCAAATAAAATGCTTACCACAGCTCCTGCCACGTAGAAGGATTCAGTCAAGCTTGACCAATATTGTCACGACTATTACTAGATTACCTGGACCGCCTTCTCTCTCCGGGCTCTGTCCCCCTGAAACTATTAGATGTCAAGACGGTCTCCCTGGCCTGGAAGTGCCAGCATCTCACACCTCTCTCTGGGCTGACAGTTGGCACTACTTTGCATTCCCTCCTTCTGTAGACCTATTCATTGCTCCCCAGTTTCCTTTGGCTTCTGAAAATTAATTATCAGTGATTTGTTAAGTTCATTAGCTCTGCCTCTCAACAGCATGGAAGGCCCGCCATCTGGACCCACATTTTCACTTTCATGCGCGTTGTTCCGTAATTACACAATAAGTGGTGTCACCCTGCGAAGCCACGCTGAAGGCAGTCGGCTTACCCCCTCCCTTCGGCAGACTTGGGAAATCTCTCACCAGGACAAGCTGATCTGTCCACCCTGCTCTTGAAGCTGCAGGGACCTTCAAATATGTGCACAGCCCTGCCAGCTTTCCCTTCTTAAACGCAAATGCACCCTGACTATGCACTGGGGCCTGTGGAGATGCCGTTCATATGGTCTCTTACTTAAGCCTTTAGTAACTCTGTGAGGTCACCATTATTAACCTAGTTACAGATTAGGAGACTGAGGCTCAGATGAAGTAACTCACCCAAAATAATGTATCGTTGTCCAGTAGTGGAGCCAAGATCTGAACCTAAGTCCTAATCACACACCAGTAAACCCTGAGGCTGAGTGCAGCACGATTCTGCAAGCCTACCCTTGCCTTCTTGCTACATCCAATTTCCCTCCTGCTTTCCTCTGCAGGACCTCTCGGACGTGTAGTTCTTACCTTAGCTCCATTCCATCTGCCCATTCCTGCCTCATCAGCTGCAGTCCCGCTCAACCCCATTGCTTTACCGATGCCAGATTCTTGACAGGATGGACACATATGGCTTAACGGGAAGAATATATTCTACTTATTGAGCACACACTACCTGATCATTGCTATAATATATTCCTGGATTACCTCATTTAATCCACACAGCAATCTTATCAGGCAAGTAACCACAGGAATTAACAAACACATTTTACAGATGGGAGACCAAGGTGTAGAAAGACTGAGCCACTGCCCACAGTCATCCAGTTAGTAGTTACGGAACCTTCGCTTGAAGCCAGGCATTCTGACTCTAGCGTCTACTTCTCCATCTCCCTAGCAAGGACAGAGCCAACTACATTTCTGAAAGGGAGGCTGCTACAGAGATAAGGATTCCAGCCACATGGAAGATGGGATCTCCCATGTCTTGAGATGAGTACCAACAGGTTCCCACAACTCCATTGTAGGCAACTGAAACCTTGTTTCAAGTAAACAGTAATCAGAAGGGAAGAGGATTCTTGCCTCATTCATTCAACAAACATTTACTGAATATCTAATAGATAGCAAGGGCCATTCTGGGTATTACAGATACAGAGAACACAGATGTGCACCCCAGCCCTCCAAGAGAAACAGACTCCTGTTGCAAAAAGGTGAAGCCACAGTGTCCAGAGAGCACGTGGCAGAGGAACCCCATCCAGCCCACAAGGTGAGGAGGGAAGCCTTGCTGGGTAAGTGGTGTTTCAGCTTAGACCCAGAGGATGACAGACATGGCCTGGACGATGTGTATGTGAGTGTGTGCGAGTGTGTTACACACTTGCATGTGCATCTGTCCAGGGAGGTACATACTCTGGGCCAAGAGAACAGTGTATGCAAGCCCAGAGTGGAGCCTGAGGAAGGCACATCTGAGAGGAGCTCAGAGAGCATCAGGGGAGCCCTTGTACTCATTCAGCAAATGTTTGCCAAACGCCAGTGATACTTCCTGGGAGCTCCTTGTCCGGAAGCTGCTTGCTAGTGCCAGCAAACTAGATCTGGCTTAGCAAGTCCGTCCTAGAGCTGCTTCTTCTCTGAGTTCCTCAGACAGCCTCCAAGTCTGTGCCTCACCTGCTCAGCAGCTTTATATTTCACCTATTTCACCTGTCTCTACCTTGAGGCTCATCCCCTCTGGCATCTCCAGGCCCTTTGACTCCAGTCCTCATCAACAGATGTCATTTATCCAGGAAAGAAAGGGGGCTAATGTTTGTGGAGGCCAGCCCTGCACAGGGAACCTTCAAACACCCTTCAAAGAACTCAACGAATATCCCCAAAACAGAGATGCTATTACTATCCCCACTTTACAGATGAAGAAACTGAGGCTTAGGGAACTGCAGTGACAGTTGCCGCACGTCACAGATCTTGTCATGCTCTTCCCAAAGACATGATCTTCAGAAGTCAACGCCCGGCCTTCCCTAAAGGGATTGCCAAAAAGTCACACATGTCAAATAGTTTTCCCCTAAAAATCTGACACCTTTTATCAGCACACCACAGTTTTGCAAAACAATAGACTCCTTCAAAATTCCTGTGGAATGTAAAATTGTGAGCCCTCTAGCCAGAGAAGAAGTAGAGCAACCTCCCTTCATTTGGCAAAGAATGCTAAGCATGGGGAGACTGGGCCATTCCTTTCCTCCAGAATGTCTGAACCACCCTCAAACAATTTCAGAACAAGCCCAATACTAGGCAAATTTGGAGGCAGGCCGAGCGCAGTGATTCATGCCTGTAATCCCAGCACTTCGGGAGGCCGAGGCAGGTGGATCATTTGCGGTCAAGATCACTTTGAGACCAGCCTGGCCAACATGGCGAAACCCCGTCTCTACTAAAAATACAAAAATTAGCTGGGCATGGTGGTAGGCGCCTGTAATCCCAGCCACTCAGGAGGGTGAAGCAGGAGAATCACTTGAACCTGGGAGGTGGAGGTTGCAGTGAGCTCAGATTGCATCACTGCACTCCAGTCTGGGCGACAGGGCAAGACTCTGTCTGGAAAAAAAAAAAAAAAATTGGAGACAGAGTAGAAACATAGTGCAGTGACCCAGTCACAAGATTCAACAGCTGGCAACTGAAACACAAGAAGGGTCCACGGCAGAGCCACAAAGCTTCAGCTCTCAAGCAGAGGGACCAGCCGTCACGTGGAGTAGGATGTGTTCCAAGGAGTCCTCAAATCCCTCCATCAGACATTGTTGCCTGAATAAACAGTACTCTCTTCACATGTATGCAGGCTCAGGGGATGAGTGAAAAACAAACCCACTTAACAGCATTATGCAGCGGAAGCCTCGGGGGTGAGACCACACAGGAGTTCACTTTCTGCATGATACAGCTTTGGGATATATGAATCTTATCCTGAGTATGCATAACCTTATACATTTTTAAATAATCTAAATATGAAACATGCTATGAAATTCAAGGTAGCTCTTGTCCCTGCACATTTTCTTAAAAGACACATGCTCAAAATCCAACCAAAACCTGACAGGGCAGGGGAGAGGAGGACTACGAAGCCCTTTGACATTCAAAAGTACCCTTTGGCCCGGGGAAGGTTGGGCCCCAGGGAGGGGATCTGTCAGCCCCGTGCTCCACCTCAGCATGGTGGCTGCCCTCCCTCGAGCCTTGCTATTCCAAGGTTGAGGCCATTTCATGCCTTATCAATAATTCATGGGTACAAACAATAATGCCAGCTGGATCTCCTCTGTGGATGGAGAGGGGCCTCGGCAGAGGCTGCAGGATAAACCTCTAACCATCTAGGAGCAAATGTCCACTGGGGTGCGCACCCGGCTTCCCAGGGGGAGATGAGACTTAGAAGCACTTTAAGAATCAATTCCAGCCTGAGAGGGCTAAGCTTTGCAGACAGTCTCGAAGGAACCCACATGTTCCACTCAGAGCCAATGGCACCCCTGGGAATACAGAGCATGGGGTCCCCTCCCCACCTAGGAGCACTAGGTATACCTAGTCCAGCCCTTGGACAGAGAAGCAGCATGGACATTAGAAGCATCACTCAACCAGGAGAGGGAAAATTAGGTTCTAGTCTCAGCTCTGCCACTTACCCGCTGTGTGACCCAACATAAGTTGCTTAACCTCTCTGAGCTTCAGTGTACTCTTAATAAAATGAAGATGGAATAGAGAAATAGGCAAAGGATTCAAACAGGTAGTTTAACAGAAAAAGAACACAAATGGCCTTAAAAGCATTAAAATGGGATGTTCAACCACACTCATAATTAAAGAAATATAGGTTAAAACAAGGTGTATTTCACCCCATCAAACTGGCAAAGTGAAAAATGTCAATAATGTCCAATACTAGAGAAGGTGTGGAGAAACAGAGCTTCTTGTATACTGTGAAGGTGGAACAGCCCTTCTAGACAGCAACTGGGCAATAGGCATCATAATGAAAAATGCATCTTTTCTTTGACTGAGCACCTCCATTTCTAGGAGTTGGTCCTACTGATCTCGCCATATGAGAACACAGAGTCAAACAAGGATGTTTCTTTGTAACAATGTTTATGAGAGGAAAAAGGCTGAAAACAATGCGATGTCCCTCCATGAAATACATATAATAAGACTGTGTAAGCCTGAGCAACATGGCAGAAATCCTGTCTCTAGAAAAAATACAAAAATTAGCCCGGCCTGGTGGTGCACACCTGTGGTGCCCTACTCGGAAGGCTGAGGTGGGAGAATCACTTGAGCTCAGGAGGAGGAGGTTACAGTGAGCCAAGATCACATCACTGCACTCCAGCCTGGGTGACAAAGCAAGACCCTGT
>NW_012099987.1:2400527-2431693 GCF_000951045.1 Mandrillus leucophaeus
AAAAATACAAAAATTAGACGGGCATGGTGGTGCATGCCTGTAATCCCAGCTACTCAGGAGGCTGAGGAAGAAGAATCATTTGAACCCAGGAGGCAGAGGTTGCGGTGAGCCAAGATTGCACCACTGCACTCCAGCCTGGGCGACAAAGCAAGACTCTGTCTCAAAAAGGAAAAAAAAAAAAGAGAGAGAGAGAGCCTGAGTCCGTGGTGCTAAGAACAGGAAGACCAGCTGTAGATGTGCTGATATACAGCGGTCTCTTAGCTCTACAGGAGGGAAATAAATAGGTAAGCTCCCATTTTGAAGAAAGAGAGAGAGAATATCTGTGTTTTTAGATGCAGAGAACATTTCAGGAAGTCTCCACATGAAGCTATTTTAGTAGCTGTCTCTGGGAAGGGGACCTCGAGATCTGAAATAGGACGGAGACTCCTGTTCATTTTATATGTCTCCGTCTTATTTAATTTTTTAAACTAGGTATTAGATTTTTAATAACTTTCAGATGTAAAGGTTCTGTTTCGCTTACACAGGAAGCACCTTGGCTGTGTGACAATTTAATGCAGCTGATATGAGAGAGGGCTATAAACTGTAACAGATGTGCGCGTGCACATGGGACACGTGGGACATGGGTGTCTCTTAGAGAAGAAGATCCCACAGGGCGAACAGTGAATCGGATGCAGTGCCCACTGCTTTTTAGAGTTCACGCCACATTCATCCCCAGAGGAGTTTGAGGAGCCACCAAAAGTATCAGAGTCCAAACTGGCCTTTATCCGAGAGGTTCAGGGTGGTGGAGATGAGGCTTTAAAAGCTTCCCAGGAACCAAACCTCTTCACTGATACATTTTACCTGATGAACCATCTTCCAGACCAGAGACTGGTTCTCAAAGAGCAGGTCTGAGGGATACACAAGGGTTTTGTTTGTCGACTGACAGATTCCAACACCAGCCCATAAGCTCCACCTTTACAGCCGGGGCAGGAGGCATTTCCCAGCCTCACTGAAGCCTAGCTGGGCGCTCAGTGCACACTTGTGGAATACATGAATGAGCGGCTGGTCTCGAGCAGTTCCTGAGCATCCACAGGCTGTTAGATCTGGAAGAACTTTCCAGAAGAAGCCCCTCAGTCCCACGTATGGGTGTGACTTGCTCAAGACTCACAGCAACAAGAGACAGAACCCAGGCTCAAGCCCAAGACCTATGACCCTCGCTTGGCACTTCCTGCCCTTCTCACCTCCCTGAGCATGCACAGATGTCACCTTTTTCCAGATACAACATACGGCCAAACACTCCTCCCATCTACGCCATTCTCAGGCTTTAAAGGTTTTGAAGGCCGGGCATGGTGGCTCACGCCTGTAATCCCAGCACTTTGGGAGGCTGAGGCGGGTGGATCACAAGTTCAGGAAATCGAGACCATCCTGGCTAACACGGTGAAACCCTATCTCTACTAAAAAAATATTTTTAAAAGATTAGCTGGGCGTGGTGGCAGGCACCTGTAGTCCCAGCTACTTGGGAGACTGAGGCAGGAGAATGGCATGAACCTGGGAGGCAGAGTTGGCAGTGAGCCGAGATTGTGCCACTGAACTCCAGCCTGGGTGACACAGCGAGACTCCATCTCAAAAAAAAAAAAAGGTTTTGAAGTTGGTTTCCAGTCTGACATTTCTGTAAAGTATCCAAACCAATCAGACTCATCAGCCAAGCCTTACAGTTTAAAAGAGAAAAGGGCTCTTCCCGCCCTATGCTGTCCGTAACTTAGGACAATGTCACTGCAGTACCTGCCAGACGCAGGAAGACACAACTCACTCCCTCCTTAGGAAGTGAACTCAGGATCTCTCCTGGACAGGGCCAGGTCACTCAAGATGTGCAGAAGCAGCCTGACCAGCAAGGACCTCATCAGGAACCACATCCTCTGGGTACAAAGATGAGCCAAACAGCCTCCAAGACCTCACCTCTATGTGTGCAAGTTCCACTCTAAAAATAAGCACTCACTAGAGCATCAGGGACCATGCGTCGGCCCATGGTGGCCTCAGCACCAATCAGTGTGCAGGGAGGACTCCAGCAAAGTAAGAAAGCACAGCGGGGAAATCAGCAGCCTTGGGGCCGCTCCCAACTCTGCTCCTACCCGGCTATGACTCCAAGGAACTCCCGTCCCAGGCCTCACTGTCCTCATCTGCAAAGACAGGACATGAATTAGAACCTCTCTCAGGTTCTTTCCAGTTCATATATGACTAAAGCAATGATTCTTCGGGGACGAGACGTAGAAACCCCAGAGGCAAAGCTTTTTCATGAATTGACAAGCAGCCGCTCAGAACAGGCCCAGCTCCCACACTGGCCTCCAAGAAGCCCCTGGGAACCCACCATGCAGGGTCAGGGAGCGAATGCACCACCGAGCCCCTGCTCTCAGGCCTTGCATTGATGTCTTCTTCCCGCCCTTCCTGCGGTCAGCCCCCTCGGCCCCTCTGCCTCTTGTAAGTGAGGCTGGCCTCAGCCCTGGCCCTCTTCTCCCCTCCTCGGTCCATGCTGCTTCCTCTCACCAGACCTCTACAGTCCCAGGGCCCTGTCCCTCCCCTTCCCTGCAAGCCTGAGCCAGAGAGTCCCAGGGGGCTCTTCATCACATTTGAGAAACAAACCTTTTGAACAAATGTGGGTAATCATAAAGACGGGCCCAGCAGGACAAGCAGGAGTGTTCTCTCTCCTGGCACGATGCCCCCACCATGGCTAGAAGCACACGTGTGTACGCACACACACTCCCCAAATCCCACTCCTCTTCAGCAAACAGTTGTGAGCAAAAACCAGGAGACACCCCACCAGCTCACCTCCACAAAGTTAACTTCCCAGAATGGGTCTTCCCCACCTCCCTTGGGCTCTGGGAGCAGGAGTTTAATAGGCCCCTCCTGCCCTGATGCCCACAACCTGCATTGTGTGTGCAGGATCCACAGAAAGTATTGCAGCAAAGAAAGGCACGCCTGGAGCCCAGAACCCAAAGCCCGGGCTGGCGGTGGTTGCTAAGAGACAGAGGATGCCCAGCTGGAATCGTGACTGAGGTTTCTTATTTGTGCAAGAGCAAGATGAAGAGGAAAGGAGAGGACATGTTTGCTGTGATGAATTGCGGCCTCCACCAGATCCTGCCGGAGGGAGAAAAGATCTCACTTAGGATCATACTCAATGATGCTCAGGCCCTCCAGCCTTCCAGCAGCAGAACAAGCTATAAGCCCCATTCCTTCACTGTTCCTTAAATATCTGCCCTGGAAAACTAAGACAAAAAAAATCTTAGGAAAGAAAAGTTAGCTATTTTATTTTGTAAGGTGCAGTGCGGTGGAGGAGCAAACCCAAAGTGAGGCGCAGACTGACTCCATTTAGTCCCAGCTTCTCTGCTTCCTGCTGTGTGTCCTTGGGGAAATTGCTTAACCTCCCTGTGCCTCAGTTTTCACTTATGTTAAAGAAGCTAATATGGCTGGGTGCGGTGGCTCATGTCTGTAATCCCAGCACTTTGGGAGACCTAGGTGGGCAGATCACCTGAGGTCAGGAGTTCGAGACCAGTCTGAGCAACATAGCGAAACCCCTTCTCTACTAAAAATACAAAAATGAGTCAGGTGTGGTGGTGCGCGGCTGTAATCCCAGCTACTCGGGAGGCTGAGGCAAGAGAATCACTTGAACTTCTGGGGCAGAGGTTGCAGTGAGCTGAAGTCACACCACTGACAAAGCAAGACTCTGTCGAAGAAGAAGAAGGAGAAGGAGAAGGAGAAGGGGAAGAAGAAGAAGCAGCAGCAGCAGCAGCTAATATAAGTTCCTCACAGTGTGTTGTGAGGATTAAGTTCAGTACCCATCACAGTGCCTGATCTCAGTTAGGACCCACGCATGTTCACTGTTACTAGACATGGACTGTCGCAGCCGGAGCATCTAGCACAACTCCTTATTCTAAGATGAGTCGTCGAAGCTGCAGAATGGCCCTAACCAGGGGAGAGAGGGTCATTTCCATGCTGCTCCGACATACCCTCCCTCCTCTGCCCTGGGAGGACCTGTGGCCCATCTCACCAGCCTCCCAAGCAGGCATCCCAGGCCAGCACTCTGCAGCCCCAGCTCTGCTCTCTTCACTCCCTCATCCTGCACACAGGCCCTGAGCACCTCACCATCGGGTAGCAGGCATGGAGTGAAAACAATGTGGACACGGCCCTGCTCCCCCGACCCCACCCAAGCTTACTGCTGATGGAGGCTTCACAGCCAACACACACTCAGCCCCTTCCTGCCCCCAGCCAGACCATTTCTCAAGAACAAGGCGGCCCCTCTCCACAAAACCCACAACTACTCACCCGGCTCTCGGGTCCTGGCATCGTTCCTAGATCCCAAAGCGGGTGAAGGCAAAGAGAAGAGGAAAAACAGAAGGAAATGACCTCTTCTGGCAGGGCAGTCTCTCTGCCGCCAGGAACAGGAGCCAAGTTCAGGGAAAGGGGAGGTTTGGGACAGCACCCTGAGTGGGCTGAAGAACAAAATTCCTAAATCTTAAATCAAGCACGTGCTCAGATGCAGGGATTTACTGGCATTAAAAAGTCTGGCCGGTACGGCAATTCCTCAAAAATTAAACATAGAATCACCACATGATCCAGCAATTCCACTCTGGGTACATACCCAAGGAGAATGTACAGGGACTCAAACAGATACTTGTACACCTGTGTTCATGGAAGTATTATTCACAACAGCCAAAAGGTAGAAGCAGCCTCAGTGTTCATCCACAGATAAATGGATAACAAGCATGGTATTTAATGTGGAATATTATTCAGCCTTAAAAAGGAGGCACATTCTGACATATGCCACAATGTGGATGAACCTTGATGACATTATGCCACGTGAAATAAGCCAGTCGCGAAAAGACAAACATTGTATCATCTCACTTATCCAAGGTCCCCAGCATGGTCAAATTCATGGAAACAGAAAGTAGAATGGTGGTTGCCAGGGGCTGGGCTCTGGAGCCTGACTGCCTAGGTTCAAGTCCTGGCTCTTCTTCTTTCTAGGTGTGTGATATTGAGCAAGTTACTTAACCTCTCTGTGCCTCAGTTTCTCCATCGGTAAAATAAGGATAGCTGCACTTATACTTCGTAGGGCTACTGGGAAGATTAAATGAGTTAATATGTGTCAAGCATTTAGAACATCACAAGGTGCATAAAAACACCACATCAGCACCGCTATTGTTTTTGATGGGGGAGGGGGTTGCCATTTGGTCCATGGTCTGGATGTCTGCGAACATTTCTGTCCTCCTTTCTTCTTCCCTGGATTTGCTCAGGGAACATGCCCTGGGATCTGGATCCCCAAAGAGTCCATGGTTCCCTGAGCAGGCAGGACCTTGGCCACGTGGACATTCTCAATCTTGGTCACGAAACTGTGGTGGCTGGGACATAGAATGGAGCCCGTGGGGCCCAAGCACACCCCGCCAGGTGAGGCCGACACCATGGAGCAGGCCGAGCAAGGGCATTGTGGGCAGCATGATCCCGCCCTTCCCCATCGGTTGGCACCAAAGGAGGGTACTTCCTTCTGCCCTTAACAGCCACACAGGCCAGAAACAGCCTTCTCCTTCCTGCACAGCTGTCCATCCAGGGCCCATGGGACGCTTCTAATGCCCTTTAAAATTCCGCCAGCATCTCTCACCACACACACTCTCATCAAAAACAGGCCCATTGAAGCAGCTAATTCAAACACATTCGCCTGGGTGCTGACAGCTTCTGGTGGATGTGAAGCCACAAACAAGGCCTTTCTTCAGGCCGCACCCACCCAGCCCTGGACCAGGGGGTGGGGAGTGACCAGTAGTACTACAGGCACACAGGCCCATGCCTCTGCCAGCCATGCTGGGCATGCCAACAACACACTCACCACATTCACAAGCACTCATTGACACCCCACTACCAGCCAGGCCCCGGAGACCCCTGTGAACAGCAGATGTGAGTTCCGCCCTCTGGAGGCTGTGACGTTTCCCAATGGCTCCACCATCGTAAAGGCAGAGAACTGGAGCCCAGCTGTCCCAAGCACAGAGCTTCTTGAAGGTCTCTCGTTTTATCTTAAATGTTCTAGCCAATTCTGCATTTTACTCCTTAATGCCCCATTTGTTTTCCGATAGTCATGATAATAACAGCCACAAACATAAACTGAGACATGCCAAGTTTCAGGCGCCATGCAGAGCTCTTTGTGTGTATCACTGCCTTTGCTAAACCCAGCCTATGCGTGGGGACTAAGAATCCGCATGCTGCCAATGAGAACACTAAAGCAAAAGAGGTTAGGCAACGTGCCCACGTGGCAGAGCTGGGCTTGGAACCCAGCCTGGCCCCCAAGTCCACTCCTTTAACAGCTGTATAAGTGAAATATGTAGAACTATTTTTAATCACTTAACTGCCCATCCCCCAAATGTTTAAAGTAGAAATGAAGCTCCAGGACGATGCCCCATTGAAGCCCTGTGGCTGCATGCCCCAGGCTCACTGCCCAGGACCCCTGGGGTGTCCAAACTCCTGCAGATCCCTGCCTTCAAGGTTCAGGTTCTAGGCACTGCAAACTGAGGTGCCCCTCTGCCAGCCACAGCCTCCTCCTTTGGCTTCCCAGACCCTGGCCCCTGCAGGCTTCAGTCTGGCCCCTCTGTAGGCTCAGGTAACCCAGGGTCCCAGACAAAGCCAACTCAAGGATCCCCTGCAATCTCAGTCTCTCCCCTCCCCACCAGGTGACAGATTTTAGGATTGTAGCACTCATTCTTTCCCATGGTGACCCTTCCCAGCTCCGATGTCTGAGAGTCCTCTTGGTTCTCTGAGCCTCAAACCACCTCCAGAACTGCCCCCATGCAACAGGTGCCTGTCCACAGTCAGATGGCCAAGATGTGGTACCCAAGTTGTCCAGCTGATTGCCACCTTGGCTGCCATCCCAGGTTATCAACTCAGTCATCCGCCCATTGCCACCACCCTCTTCTGAGCCTTGGGCCCTGTCCCTAAACTCCAACAGAATCTAAAATGCCAAGGGCCCCAGCATTTCCAGGGGTCACCCACCCCCGTTTTTCACTGTGTATTCCCCTACCTTTGGAGGGTCCAGTTACCACTAGGCCCCCCACACATCTGCCAGGATGCTGGAGCTTCCTGTGCCTCTGAGATGCTACACCTTGTCGACTGCCTCAATCTCCAGGGCCAGTGGGGCCAGCACTCCTGGCTCCTAGCCTATCCCCTTCCCTGCCTGGATGGAGGCCTTCTTCACAAGAGGGAGCACAGCTACAGCTACACTGTCAGGCAGCTGAAGATGAGCATCTTTGGGGGGTATGAAATGGATCACTGGCAGCCCCACATCCGGGGCAGGCTCCCCTGAGGTTTAGATGAAAACAGTCACTGGTCATAAAGTAAATTCAGGTGAGCCTGGAAATTGGGGAGTTGCATGCTCATGGCAGCTTTATCACAAGAGCCAGAGTGGGAGCCACCCAAGTGTCCATGCACAGTGGAAGGGATGAACAAAATGTATACAGACAATGGAATATTATTCAGCTTAAAAAAAAGGAGGGGGGGAAATCCTGACACACGCTACAACAGGGATGAGCCTTGAGGACATTATGCTAAGTGAAATAAGCCAGTCATAAAAAGACACACGCTGGGCCAAACCGGTGGCTCATACCTGTAATCCCAGCCTTTGGGAGGCCAAGGTGGGAAACCTGTAATCCCAGCCTTTGGGAGGCCAAGGTGGGAAGATGGCTCGAGCCCAGGAGTGTGAAACCAGCCTGGGCAACATAGGGAGATCCCATCTCTAATATTTTTTTAAAAAACTTATTTTTAAGACAAACACTATGATTCCACTTCTATGAGGTCCCTGGAGCTGTCAACTTTATAGAGACAGAAAGTAGAATGGTGGCTGCCAGGGACTGGCAGGCGGGGCAATGGGAGTTATCATTTAATGGCAATAGAGTTTCAGTTTTATAAAGTCAAAATGTTCTGGAGATCGGTTCCACAATGAGGCAAACTTAACATTACTGAACGGTACACTTAAAAATCATTATGATGGTAAATTTTATGTTATGTGTATTTAACCACAATTTAAATTTTTTTAATAAAATAAAAGTGAAACAAGGACTATTTTGCAAGTAGATTACATATAATTACATATCCATCACCTCTATTTACTTGGAATCACATTCATGAGAGGTTGTGCTGAAAGGTTTGGGGAGGGAAGGATCTGGATGTTTCGTGGGCCTGCTAAAAACTCACTCCAGCGCCACCCCCAGGTCCTGTATCCCCTGCTCAGCGTCTGGTCCCCTGGGTCACTCTGAATTGCCATCATTTCTGGACAGCCTTGTACCCTTGCTGTATTGGATTTGGATTGTTTCTTTGCTGTCACTGTGCTGCTGGGCTATCTGGCCACGGAGCAGACACCCCATTAAGCTGCTGCGTGTTTCCTGGGGCGCTATCAGGCCTACCTCCCAGCGAGCGGCCCCTGAACCTTGGTCAGATTCCTTGCAGGTCTTCTGCTATCTCAAGAGGCTGGGGCGGCCTCACTTCCTCTCCCCAAAGAGGTGTGTTTGCTCTGCTCTGGGTGGGGGATCATTAGCTCACCCCATCCCGTGCCACCCACCTCCTCCCACAGCCCTTGTGTCCCCACAGTCACAGCCACAGTTGCGTGACAAATGACTAAGGAGGTCTTGGGGACGCCATCTCATTCTGCAGGCATTATTGTGCCTGACCTAAACCCAAATACCCAGGCCCCAGTCTCCTGGGTGACACCTGAAGGCCGCGGTTTCCTGGCAACCAGGAACAATGGCCCCTGGGAAAAGCACACACAGTTTGGGAAAGGGCGGCCTGTTCTCTCTGCGCCCCTGGGTAGGAGGAGACCACTTACGTGGGCCGAGTCTCCATTCAAGCCTGAGGGTGGGGGCCTCGGAGCCCACCTGCCCACCCTAAGCCCGAGCTGCAGATCTCTCCCACCTGGGTGCTGTGAGCGCCTCTTCATGGGACAAAAGCCTCTCTGAGCCCACCCCTGGCTCTCCTCTCCCTCGGCAGCCATCCCTCCACGCCAGGCCCAAGTCTGGACTTCGTTCCCCCAGAGCTGATTCAAGGTGTTCAGGCTCCTGTTTGGGGGACTTCTGTTTGTCACCTTTTGCCTGCAGAAATGACATGCTCTTTCCCCTTTGATTTTTTGGGGCCAGCTTCCCAGTTTGATCACGTGGTTCTGGATAAGGGGCGAGGACGCAGGTTTTGCCATCAGGCAGTCCTTTGGATGAACCTCCCTCCCAGCCACTCACCCACTCGCTGTGTGACCTGGGCAAGCCACCAAACGAGGAGTCTCCTCTCGTGCAGCTCATATTGACTTCCATCCCCAACAGGACCCACCAGCTCTGAAAAACAGAGACCACAGCCTTTTTTCTCACCACCATACCCCCAGAGACCAGAATGAGGCAGAAACAGAAATATTTGTTGAGTGTGTTACAAATGAAAAATTGAAGATCTGACCTAGGAAAAGCCAGAGGCCTACGGGCCCAGCCGGGCCCTCGAAGGCACGGACTCATGAACGGGACCCAGCAGGCACAGCCAGGCAGGCTGGGGAGCCAGCGGCGCATGCTCCCTTCCCCATCACCTGACCGTGTGCCTGCGTCTTCATCTGTCCGTAACAGGTCAGCCAGTTAACATGGTTCTAAAATACTTAGGCCCGGTGTCCACTCACTGCACAACTCCATCAGTGTCTCCCTGAAAGAGGAGGGACTGGACATGCAATTCTACCCTCCTCCCTAGAAGGGAGGCCTCTTCAAGAGAACAGCAGACCTGAAGAGCCAGGGCGACAGAACAGCATTCCTTTGGGAGGTAGAGAGCAACAAGCAGAAATCCATGAAAACCTGCAATCAGCAAGGGGAAGTGGGGCAAGCTCAGCGTCCTGGGAACTGGAGGCCAAGCAACAGTGAGGAAGCCAGGGTGGAAGCAGCTTCCCGCTGGGCAGCCTGAGGCCTGGAGAGGTAACCCCGGGGGGCTGCAGTGAGTACCCACAGCTCAGGCACTCCCCAGCCCTCAGGGCAGCTCTCACTGGATGCTGTGCTCAGGTGTCTCCCCCAGAGGGGCTTCTCAGCCAAGTGGAGGAGGGGCTACAAAAGGGGATTTAAACAGCCACGTTTTCCGAAAAGGACAATGACAGACACCAGGTTGGGGAGTGGGTCCTCTGTTAAAACCACTTCTCTTGGGCATAAGAAGAGATCATTCTATTTTACCTGCTTCATAGAAAAACACCCCAGGAGCTGACACACTGTGCTCTGGGGAGGGATAAAGAAGGGACGGCGGTTGGAAAGGCACCCTGGACCCCTGGGTGGGCTCCTGGATTCCTGGGGTCCTTGGAGTGATGATGGAATTTAACATTAGGACGGGGCCCTCGGGCTGGCTAACCTGAGATGTCAGCATCTGCATTTGGCATTGGTGATAAATAAAGAATGGCAACACACTCATAAAGCCATATTCTAAAGTCACTATAAATCCTTATAGAATGTACAGTACCAAGAGTGAACGCTTGTGTCAACTCTGGCCTTGGGTGATGCTGTGTCACCTTGTCCCTTCATCCATTGTAATAGGTGCACCCCTCTGCGGGGAGAGGCTGTACCCACGGGAGGGCAGGGGGTGTGTGGGGAATCTCTGTGTCTTCTATTTGGTGTTGCTGTGAACCTAAAACCATTCTTTAAAAATAAAGCTTTTTTTAAGTGGCTTTACCATGAAGCTAAGGAAACTCATATTTCAAGGCCACTCACTTGCATTGGCCTCTTCTACAGTGTGAGTAGGTCACCATCAATGTGTCCATATGCTATTATAATATTGTAAATCGTGTCATATAATCTTTTTGTATCCTTACTTTTAGAAATCCCCCATCAAAACACAAAACAAAGTAAAACACAACAAAAAGCTTCAGGGTCCTGCCCACAAAACAAACAAAAGCAAACAACCCAGTTCCTTACATGAAAATAAAAAGCAAACCATCTCTGTCCAGCATTTTATAGAATACTGATGAGCATGACCGGGCCCTCCCTGAAAGCCAGGAAATGAGCAGAAATGAGTGATCCTTCCACGTTTAACAAAGCTCCTAACCGCAGAGCTTGCAAGATTTGAAGGCACACTGTCGGTGTGTAGGAGGCAACACTATGTCCTTGTGGCGTGATGACACATGCCTGGGGGCAGTGGCCGGGTCACTGGGAACACCTCTCAACCTAGGTCCCTTCTGGATGTGAGCTGATATTAACAATGGAGACAGGGGATCAGAACAGATTGAACAGGGACAAGTCCTCCCTGTTAGAGTCAAAACGGATAACTGTCAAGGTCTCACCCTCAACAAAGACGGACGCTCTTGGAGTTAAATGAGCTGGAAAAACCAGCAAGCATCCCTCCAACCTGGACTTCACACCAAGCAGGGCTGCAGTGAGGTCAAACAAGAGAAAAAGGAAGCTCTTTGCAGATTTAATCACAATTCTTTTATCAGCATTAAAAACAACCAGTTTTATTTTAGTTTATTTCTTTAAAAACAATGTGTTCCTCTTCCTAAATAATAAAGGAAATCCTTTATATAGTCAGGAAACATTAGCTATTAACTGAAGCACTTTGGAGAGAGACATCTTCGAGGCTCACTCCTCTCTTGCTAGAATGAATTCCACAAACTTGATATCCAGACCAAATTTCCAGAATCTCAGCCACATTTGGTGCCTGATTCTCTTTGTTTGGGGGGGAAAAAATCTACAAATAATCAGAAAACCACATCTGGAAAATTTTGCTCTAACATATTCTAAGTACAGGATGAGGATTAAGATGCTGGAAATGTAATGGTTTTTTTTGTTGTTGTTGTTGTTCCCCACATATTCTACTGTTAGACGGACTCTGACTTAACTATTAAGAAAAATACAAATTTAATGTTTCTTTTCCTTCCTTCCTTCCTTTCTCTCTCCCTTTCTTCTTTCCTTCCTCCCTTCCTTCCTTCCTTCCTTCCTTCCTCTCTCTCTCTCTCTCTCTCTCTCTGTCTCCTTCTCTTTCTTTCTTTCCATCTTTCCTTCTTTCTTTCAGACAAGGTCTCACTCTATGCCCAGGCTGGAGTGCAGGGGCAGAATCTGGGCTCACTGCAGCCTCAACTGCCCAGGCTCAAGTGATCCTCCCACCTCAGCCTCCCAAGTAGCTGGGATTACAGGTGTGCCCCACCACGCCCAGCTAAGTTTTGTATTTTCTGTAGAGACAGGGTTTCGTCATGTTGTCCAGGCTGGCTGCTTAATGTTTCTTGATGGTTTACCACATGTTGGGCCCCATTAACAGCATCTCATTTAATATGTGCTCAACAATTTGAGATTGGTTCTTACTATGCCCTTTTTCCACATAAGAAAACTGAGTCTAAACAAGATTAAGCAACCTGCCAGGTCCCCTAGTCAGTAAGTAGCAGAGCTATTGGATTCCAGAGTCTAAACTCAACTTCCCCATTGTAACTGATTCCCAATTAAGATTACAGTTGATCCTTGAACAACATGGGTTTGAACTGCCTGGGTCCACTTACATTGGATTTTTTTTCAGCCAGAGGCAGATGGGAAATACAGTATTTGCAGGTTATGAAACCTGTGTATACCAAGGGCTGGCATTTTATATACACGTGTTCCATAGTGCTGACTGCAGAACCAATCTACCAAGTACACCAGTGGCCAATTGTACTTGGGTAGCACTAGAGAATACTACATGCGAAGTCCAGATGGAAGCTACACAGTGGCCCCCTACTTAAAGGCCTCCGGGTCACCTGTGCCTTCAGCAATGTATAGCGGACACCTGCATTCACCTCCACCATCAACAGATGGCGCTTATCAGCAAGGGATGCACTCTTGCAGGGAGGCTGGGGACAGTCATCATGGTCTGGTCTGTGGTCAATGTTCAAATGACCAGTTGTCCACAGCCTTCACTTCGGGACGACTGAGGTCTCACGCCATGTCCAGCTGGCTGGGAAAGATGCTACTAAAAATCATCAGTACATGAGTTCCGGGCCTTGCTTATACAAGTCTACGGTAAGGATCTGCCCAAAATGATTTCCTGTCCTTTGTTTCCTATAAATGGAGTTGTGACTTGTAGGAAACTGGTTTGTTTTTTTCTAGTTGCCTTTAGAGGAACAAGACATTCAGACACCCAGGTGTGGGGACCAAATTTGAATATATGTGAGACAGAGGAAGATGAGGAGGGTGATTATGCTGGAACAGCTGTATAACTGATATGTGTGCATCTGTGCCTGTGAAATACAATGTTTCACTATTTGTTTCCTTTTACATTCCAATTTTTTCCATTTCATGGATGGGAACCAGGAGGGAAAAAGTCAGGCTGCCAACCAGTCATCAAATTCTCACAGCTTACATCACCCACTTGAGAATCAGCAACCCGCAGCACCACCAGTCAACACTCTGCCTAAGCCCAAGACCATATCTAATCCACCCTGATATTCCCTGTGCCCGACAAATGACTGCACGCGGCAGGCTTGTAATGAGTTGGTCGGGTGGATGAATGCATCCATGCATCTGGAGAGGGAAGCAGAGCCCAGGGTCCTCACAGCCAAGTCAGGGAGAGTGAGGCTGGAAAGGAGGGCTGCCTCTCAGCCAGGCATCAGGCTGGGGGCCATCTCAAGAATTCAGTCGCCTTCAGGAGGGACACTCACCATGGGAAACTGGAGGTACTCAGGAGTCTAAGACCAGCTGCTACTTTGCAAACATCAGCCAGGAATCGCATTAAGGATTCACGATCCTGGGGCCAGGAGCCTTGGAGGAGAAAGAGGCTCCCATCAAACGGGGCATCCCCATTCTCTTCTTTCCTAAATGTTTTCTAAGCACTGTGGAGAGGAGAGCTGGTCACACACACAAAGAAAGGGAAATACATAAAAAGCGGCTTTGCTTTTTTGTTTTGGTTTCTAAGAAAAGAGTATTATCAACTTGATCAAGAACCAATTGCTCTGTGACAGACGGGGAACCAAAACCCCCGTCAACAAGCACACTATTCTGAACTCTGGGACACCCCTGGTTGTTTGGGGAACCTCATGGAAGCCGTAAAAGTCCAAATCCAAACTGCCAAATGGCTTCCTCCAAAAGCCCCCAGGTAATAAATACTGTCCCCTTTAGAGCTGACATGTCCAAAGGATTCTCCTAGAAATGGTGTGCAGAGTTCCGGGGGCCTGGATGAATAGGAAAACCCGGTCTTTGGGTCCCCTACAAGGGCACTGCGCGTCAGTGTGCACATAGGGCACTGGGCCCTTGGCACCAGCCGAACAGTTGGGGACTCTCGAAATCGGCAAAGCCTCTCACAAGGTGGGTGCCCTTGGGGGTCCAACCACAGGGTCTCAGCAAGGTGCCCGTCACCCCTCACTATGAATGGGTAGGCAGCAGCAACAGAAGCCTCTGCTTTGTGCTGATTTCTGGCACTTAGCCCGAGGCTCCCCTCTTCCTCTCTGTCTTTCCAGGGGCCTTGCAGGGCAATGAAACCCCCGCATGGCTTTTCCTCTTCCCGCCATCCCTCACCCTAACCACGGCCCTGGGAGCGGGAACAGCTCCGGCTCTGGCCATGGGGAGGGTGAAAGAGTGGCCCCTGTCTCCCTGCCAAGGCGGGTGTCTCGCCACCAGAATTTATGTGCCAGCATTCCTCGTACCAGCTTTTCCCAGGTTACCTCCCTACCCATTACTACCCCATTAGTTGCCATGTGTTTTCCCCTCACTGTCACCAGCCCACACTGCCTCTTTGTTACCCTGCAGCTCTCAGGCGGGCCCCTCCCCAACAAGGGGCTAAGCTTCAACTTCGAATTGTGAAATATTTCCTCCCTCTCTCCTGTTCCCCTCCCACCACCCTCCTTGGGCCCCAGAGCCTTTAGTAAAACAAACCCGCCAAAGGGAATTCTCCGCTGTGTTTGCACAGCACGAGTGGGCCCCCGAGTTGCCTGGAGCCCCTCATTCTCCATAAACACACTTCCCTTCCTTATTGGTATTCAGTCAATACCTTCCTTTCTAACCCTTCCCTGCTTGGCCTCCGAGATCGGCCGACAGAAGGGCCTTTGTTGAAGGAGCAGAGGGGTACAAACACCAGGGCCCCGAAGACAACTGCGTGGACTTCAAAGGGGGAAATGACTCATTGCTCAGCGGGCGATGGCTGGGTGGGGGCAGCCCAGGGGAGAATGGGCTCCTCAGCACCTCTGGTTTTGCCCAGGGATAAACCTCCTGTGTCTCTTTACAAATCAGACATCATTTCCAAAGCGATTGGTTGATTTTTATTGTTCCAAATTTGACTCTGAAATGTGGGCCAGAATATGAGGTCTGGTAAATATTTTGTTACACAGCTCACTGGAACCGCTTTGCTGGAGGGGATGCCTTCCAACACTGACGCTTGGGCTAAGGGACTTCCAGGCTTCCACCAGCTGCCAGTTGCTTATGCCTGTGAGCAGATTAACCATCCGAAACACCGCTTGAATCGGCTTCTCCCCTGCTCACAAGTCCTCCTTGGCTCCCTTGTTGGAGGCTCCGCATCTAAAAGCACCCCGAGGCTATCAAGCCCTGGCTACCCACAACAGCTCCAGCATGCAGTTCTGGCAGATGCAGATTCAGCCCCTCCCTGAACTCTTCCAAGAACGAGGTGACAAACACAGCAGCCCACCCTTCAGCAGCCAGCTCGTGTCTAGGAAGCCTGCCTCGTGCAGAATAACATCCACTTCCACCCCTGGACCCAGCTTCTGGAACAAATCTGCTCCCTTGTCCTCATGACAGCCCTTCACATAGATTTGAAAATTACTCTCAGGGTTCCTCTACATTTTCTTTTCATCGCAACAAACAGCCCCAGGCCCCTTGACTCTATCCCATATGAAATGGTTTCCAGATGGCTCCCAGTGTTAGCCGCCCTCCTCCAAACATGTTCAGAGACCTCCCCAAAGCACACACGATAAAACAGATCCTGGTTCTGAACACTGTTCTCTGGATGTGCTTGAATCACCACAGACTAGAACAGGACTGTCCCCTTCCCTGGAGAGGATACTTTGCCTCTATTAATTCAAACTGAGACTATACTCTTTTAGCCACCTTAGTGCATTGTGTTGTGTTGTATTGTATTGTATTGTATTGTGTTGTGTTGTGTTGCGTTGTGTTGCGTTGTGTTGCGTTGCGTTGCGTTGCGTTGCGTTGCGTTGTGTTGTGTTGTGCTGTATTGTACTAGACAGGATCTCACTAAGTCATGCAGGTTGAAATGCAGTGGCATGCTGATGGTTCACTGCATCCTCAAACTCCTGGGCTCAAGCAATCCTCCTGCTTCAGCCCCCCAGCCTCCCAGTAGTTGGGACTACAGGTGTGTACTGCCACACCCAGCTAATTTTTTTGTTTTTGTAGAGTAAGGGTCCCTCATCTCTGGTCCTTGGCTGGTCTCCAACTCCTGGACTCAAGTGATCCTACTACCTGGGCCTCCCAAAATGCTGAGATTACAGGCATGAGACACCATGCCTGGCCTCTTAGCATACTCTTGACTTATCCTCAGCTTGAAGTCATCAGCCCTTTCACAACAAATACTGCCAAACCAGATCTCTCTTCTTATTTAAAAAAAAAAAAAAAAGTTGGAAGACTCACACTTCCTGCTTTCAAAACTTACTACAAAGCTACAGTAATCAAAAGAATATGGTACTGGCATAAAGACAGACAAATAGACTCACAGAATAGAATAGACAGCCCAAAAACAAACCTTTGCATGTATATGTGGACAAAGGTGTCGAAATCATTCAATGAAGAAAAGACAGTCTCTTCAACAAATGATGCTGGGAAAACTGAATATCCCCATGCAAAAGAATGAAGTTGGATCCTTATCTGATACCATATACAAAAATGAATTCAAAATGGATCAAAGACCTAAATGTAAGAACTAAAACTAAAACACCTAGAAGAAAACATAGAAGGAAAGCTTCATGACATTGGACTTGGCAGTGCTTTCTTGGATATGACACCAAAAGCATAGAAAACAAAAGCAAAATAGAAAAATGAGACTACATCAAACTTAAAACCATGTTTGTCAAAGGACACAGTCAAAAGAATGGAAAGGCAACTTATGGAATGGAATAAAATATTTGCAAATCATATATCTGATAAGGGGTTACTATCTAGAATATATAAAGAACTGCTGCAACTTAACAACAAAAAAATCAAACAACCCAATTAAAAAGCAGGCAAAAGACTTGAATAGAAATTTCTCCAAAGATGATATGCAAATAACCAACATAACTAATCATGTTGTGCTCAACACAACTAAGATGTGCAAACTAATCATCAGAGAAATGCAAATCAAAACCATGATGACATATCACCTTATTAGGAGGGCTACTATTTTAAAAAAGAGAGAAAATAACATGTTGGCAAGGATGTGGAGAAATTGGAATCCTTATGCACTGATGGTGGGAATGTGAAATGGTGCAGCTGCTATGGAAAGCAGTATGACACTTACTCAAAAAATTAAAAATAGAATTACCATATGATCCAGTCATTCCACTCTGGGTGTATATCCAAAAGAATCAAAAGCAGGGTCTCAAAGAGGTACTTGTATACCCATGTTCATAGCAGCACTATTTCACAATATCCAAGAGGTGCCAGTAACCCAGCTGTCCATCACAGATGAATGGATAACCAAATTGTGGGGTATACATATAATGGAATACTATCCAGCCTTAAAATGTAAAGAAGTTCTGATGCATGCTACAGCATGGATGAACCTTGAGGACATGATGTTAAGTGAAATAAGGCAGGCACAAAAAGACAAATGCCATGTGATTCCATTCATATGAGGTATCTAAAGTAGTCAAATTTATAGACACAGAAAATAGAATGGTACCTACCTGAGGCTGTGGGGAGAAGGGAATGGAGGAACTCTAGAAGGGGTATAGACTTTCAGTTTTGCAAAATGACAAAGTTCTGGGGATCTGTTTAACACAAATGTGAACATACTTAACACTACTGAACTGGACACTTAAAAAGAGTTAAGACAGTAAGCTTTATATGTTTTTATCACAATTTTAGAAAAGCCACTACTGACGAGAGGTAGGACAGTCTAGAACTGGAAAAAAAGGAGGGATGGGGTTTGGGTTTCAGTGAAGCAGAACAGAGTTGCAGATACATCAGTGAATGCTGAAGAGTCTTTGTGAATATGAACATTAACACTTCATTTACGTACAACAACCTCTGCTGCCTCCATGAACTTCTAATGCCAAGATAACCTGAAGTCCCAAAGTAACGAAACTATGTACATGTTCTAGGAAGGACTTTTGACGCTTAGAGGTTCAATGTTAAAGTTAAGATTAGATTAAGCAGGCTGGGCGCAGTGGCTCACACCTATAATCCCAGCACTTCGAGAGGCTGAGGCGGGCAGATCACCTGAAGTCAGGAGTTTGAGACCAGCCTGGCCAACATGGTGAAACCCTGTCTCTACTAAAAATACAAAAATTAGCTGGGCATGGTGGCGGGTGCCTGTAGTCCCAGGTACTCAGGAGGCTGAGGCATAAGAATCTCTTGAACCTGGGAGACGGAGGTTGCAGTGAGCCAAGATCGCACCATTGCACTCCAGTCTGGGCGACAGAGTGAGACTCCATCTCAAAAAAAAAAAAAAAAAAAAAAAAGATTAGGTTAGGCAGAGATCTATTCCAGTTAAGAATTCATGAAAAAGGTAAGACACTGTATCCAGGTGTTTATTTCTTCAAATCTTGCTCTGTTATAGATCAAGAATTTAAGGGTAATAAGTTCTAATTCATGTTAATATTCATGCCAAGTTAATCTAATGAAGAACTCTACATTTAAAGCCAACTCTTGGGGAATGCATTCAGAGAAAGAGGCTGTAGCCATTCTTCTTCCAGTGTATAAAGTCACTATCCCATTTTCAGTCTATAAACCAAAGAAAGGAGAGACTTCAGGAGTAAAGTTCTTAGGCAGCAGGCTAAGCTGCCTGCCAAATCCTGAGTGCACTGAGGCAAGATGCAAAGGGAGCGATAAGAAGCTCTGTACCCCGCAGAGAAGACAGGCAGTGGAACTGAGGGCAGGCCCCGCCGAGTCAGAGACAAACAGGGAGGCAACCTGCAGGCTCCCGGGCCCAGCCTGCAACCTCCCGCTGAAGCCGGGATGAAGCGGGAGCCGGCAACCCCCCAGCCAAAACGAATTCGTGAGAACTTCTAGGACAGCAAATTGTCCTCTGCATTCAAGCAATGCGGCAGGATGGGACATGTCCGCCCACCCCTCTATCGCTTGCAATGGTTTGGGTGATGATCATAATCGCAATACCTACACTACATGCTCCATACAATCACCCCCAATCGTCATAACACCCCCAACACTTTACAGATGAGGAAATAGACACAGAGAGGTTAGGTAACTTGTCCAGAGCCCCACAAATAATCAGTACCCAGGACCACTGGAGGAAAAGAGAGGACTCAAAGCCAAGGAGCCTAACTACCGACCGGAAGAGCCAGCAGAGCTGCCTCTGGGGTGCTCCTGGACTGGGGTGGTATGTGGGGGCATGTACAGTATTATTATTAAACGATGTACAGTATTATTATCAGTTTTTGAGACAGAGTCTCACTCTGTCACCCAGGCTGGAGTGCAATGGTGCGGTCTCTGCTCACTGCAACCTCCGCGTCCCAGGTTCAAACGATTTTCCCGCCTCAGCTTCCCAAGTAGCTGGGACTACAGGCACCTGCCACCACACCCAGGTAATTTTTGTATTATTGGTAGAGACAGGGCTTCACCATGTTGGCCAAGATGGTCTCGAACTCCTGACCTCACAACCCGCCCTCCTTAGCCTCCCAAAGTGCTGGGATTACAGGCGTGAGCCACTGCGCCTAACCTATTTTTATGCTGTCCATTTTTCCTAAATGGCAAGCACTTCCTTTCAGATGAGCATCCACCTCAGCAGGCTCTGGTCAGGCCCAATTCTGATGTGAGAAGCCTGACCCCTCTCTGCCAGGCTGTGGTCCACTCTCGTATGCAGGATCCATGTGAGGGTCCACTCGTGACAGGCCACTCATCAGTTCCAACAAATGGCCAGATAAAGGTCAGCATGTGGCTGGACCCAAGATGACTGAGGGAAAAAGAGCCAGAGATTAAGACTTGGGTATGGGGTTATCAGCTCCTTACCTTCCCTTTATTCCCCTCTCCCTACTCCAAAGCTCCTGCAAGAGGAGGAGACACTCAGAGCTCCTCTGAGACAAGGATAAGGCTTCTCCAAGATGCTCCACGTAAACGCTGGGGCCAAAGCCAGACAGACTGCGGCAGTGAGGGCCACAGCATGGGATGGAGAAAGTGGGGCAGGAACAGGCCCAGATGCACAAGACAGCAGTTCCCAGCCATGTCACCAAAAAGACGCCTTTTGATACTTTTCCCACCCCACCCCAAACCCAACATTTGAAAGATCTGAGCTATTATATTTATTAATAATGTATCTTCCCATATTTGTATTACTCAACAGCTGATCAATCAACTGTGACCCAGGGTTTCTCATTAGCATCAGAGAGCCAGCGTTGCACCACCAAACTGATTCCAAACTATAGGATTCCAGCCCCAAATCAAAGACTACATTGGAGTGATCACATTTTGCCTTAGGGCACACACTGCAAAGAGCTTGAGGAAGCCCATCGTTACTTCTTTGAGTTCCTCAAGATCCACTGATGCCTGGCTGAAAATTACAAGTACAAACCTGGGTCATGGCTTAAGGGAAGGGCCTAACTAGGTGGTGGTGATTCCTGGCCCATCCTAACCAAAAACTGAGTTAGTCAAACCCTACCATGTACAAGTCACCACCGCATCCCTGAGTCCAGCCTGGCACAAACTCATGCCCGTCTCCACCCACTGAAAGGACCATGCTTCCTCTTGGATCCCCTCCTCCCATGACTCCCTCCTCAAGCTTTCCCTGCCTCCCAGGAAACAGGGGCCTTCTTTAGGGCTCTGTGACTACCCCCACAGAGAGGTACCCCAGCCTCCTCCATTGAACACCCCCCAGTAGATTTTATTTATCCTGCAAGCCAGCACTAAACCCTAAATAACTGTCTTCGTGTTTCTGGACCACAAGTCCAGGCCAATCACAGGTCGAGGAAAACAGAAGTCAGCTGAAAAGTTCTGAGTCTACAAAATCCATGAAGCTGCAGCCCAGCACAGACCCATAGAGCCCCAAGCCCCGAAATCAGACAGCAAGGAACGGGCAGCTCTGGTCACGCCCCTTTCTCAGCCTTCGAGACAGTGTTTGCCACCAGAAAGAAACCACACTTGCCAGCCTGCTAACCCCACTTGTGCTGGGGAAACAAGAACGACCCTGCCTGAGCCTCTGTCCAATCTGGTGGAGAAGGCAGGGCAAAGAGATATGAGGAGAATCGTCGGGGCTCTGACAGAGGCTCAAGCAACTGCTAAGAGGGCACTGAGAGGTGGAGGCAACCTACTGTCCATCAACAGCTGAATGAATCAACAAAATGTGGTCTATCCAAATAGTGGAATATTATCCAGCCATTAAAAAGAATGATATACCGATATGTGCCACAATGTGGATAGACCTCAAAAATGCTATGTTAAGTGAAATAAGCCAGTCACAGAGGGCAAATCCTGTATGATTCCATGTCTGTGATGTACTGAGAACAGGCAAAGTCACAGGGCCAGAAGAGAAGTAGCCAGGAGCTGCAGGGAGGTAGATGAGGAGCTATTGCTTAATGGGCACAGAGTTTATGTTGGGGATAATGGAAACATTTTGGGTATAGATAGTGATGATGGTTACACAACATTGTGAATGTACTTAATGCCACTAAACTGCACTTACACAGAGCTGAAATGATAAATTATGTCTATTTTACCATGATTTTTAAAAAGTGTTACAAAGGAAAAAAAAGAGGGCACTGGGAAGGCAACAACCAATTCTTTCTGGGGAGGGAGGAAGCTGTGATGGGAAGGTGGCATTTCAAGCAACCTGTGGGAGACCCAGGCGAGGCAGAGGTGGGCTCATCTGTCCCTCTTATTCATGGCTGAGGTTCAGAGAGGTGGGAGGAGGGGAAGGAGGCCTTTGTAGGGGGTGACTGAGGCTCACTCTCCACTAAGTCACTCCGCTCTTCAAGAATACTCCACGGTTCACTGTCCCTATCGCCCATCCAAACTCTTCACTCCAGAACATTCTAGGTCTAGAGCCCATCTACACTTGCTTCCAGGCTGAGCTCACACAACACTCTAGAACCGTGTGGCCCCTGCTCACAGAGAATTGCATTCCCACCCCTGTGTCTGCACAGCTGCTCCTTCCACTGGAGTCCCGTTCTTCCTCTTCACCCTCCTGCGTCTCCCATACCCTTCAATACCTTGAAATCCACCTTCCCAGAAGACTCATGAGCAGTCTCCTTCTTCTTCCTGTTTCTCCATATTCTCCCATTTTCTACAATGAAAAGGGTGTACAGCATGGTGAAGAAGAGCACACCCTCTGGGGTGACACTCCCTGTACTCCAAGCCTGGATCTGCCAACAACTAGCTATGCAACCAGTTTACTTAACCTGTGCCTCAATTCTCCCGCCTGTAAAAATGGGAAAATAATAGCACCCATTGCATAGGACCGTGACAATTAAAATGAGAAAATCCACATAAAGTTTTTGGGACATGAGTGCTTAACAAACAGTAACTATATATTGCTTTGGTATTAGACTTTTTTTTTTTTTTGCAGGGTCTTGCTCTGTCACCCAGACTGGAGTGCAGTGGCACAATCGTAACTCATTATAACCTCAAACTCCTGGGCTCAAGCGATCCTCACACCTCGACTCCTGAGTAGCTGGGACTACAGGTGCATGTCACTACACCTAGCTATTTTTTCTTATTTTTTGCAGAGACGGGGTCTTGCTATGCTGCCCAGGCTGGCCTTGAACTCCTGGCCACAAGCAATTATCCCATGTCAGCCTCCCACAGTGTTGGGATTATAAGCGTGAGCCACTATGCCTGGCCTAAACTTTATTTTTTTTTTAATTTTGCATGTTAGCTCAATCTTTAAATGCCTTATTTAACTAGAAAACTAAATCCCTTATCTCCTATCTTTCTCTGCTTTTCTCTATTTTTCAAATGTTCACTCTCTAGCAAAATTATTTTCATAATTTTTTATTTTAAAATTGTATTCTTCCAAAGAATTTTTTTTATTTTAATATGTTTTAATTGACAAATAATGTTTGTATAATTTTTGAAATGATTTTCTAAAATCCTCAACTCCCTAAAAGTTATTCATAAGACCCCGCTCCTGCATGCACGCCTCTCTATTCAGAATCTTCTCAATGGTTACAAATTCCATTTGTCTCACACTGATTTTTGTAATGCTGTAGGAGAGGACCAGTGGCTTTTCATGCCTTTGAGCCCCTGTAAATGCAGGGCACCCCGCCTTTGCCGGGCATTCTCTCGGGATGACCCACTGACCGCTCGCCACCCCCCGTGGCCCTCCTTCAGGCCCCGGGCTCCCTCGGATGTCCACATTTATAAAACCCTGTGTGGTTCTTAGCCAGCAGGGGCAGAGCCGGATTCAAAGCCCACAGCCGGGCACCAGGGCTGTGTCTAGGACATTCATCCATGCTGGGCGCATCAGCCCGCTCTGGCAAGTGGATGTCAATCTGAGGCCGGCCGCCCTCTTCCCGGAGACTCCCGTGCCGGCCCAGTGGGACGCTCGCCTCTTTCACTTGAGCCTTGACAGCAGGCACAGATTTAATGATTGGAAAGCACTTCGAGAATCCAGAGTGCTCCATAATTGCCAACTCATAATCCCCAAATTGTTCTCTGTGTGGCTGCAGGAGGTGAAGCGTCTGTGCTTGGGGCCTTCGCTTACTTAGCATGGCTCTCACACTGAACCGGGTGGGGCAGAAGCAAAGAGGAGCTCTACCCAAAAGGAAGCCCCTCCTAAGACTCACCATGCCTGATGGGGAGCAAGGCTTCTCAAGCATGAGCCGGATAAAGAGGGGTTTGATGATGATGCAGATTCCTGGGCCCTTCCACACTGACTGACTCAGAATCTCTAACGAGTGTGACCCTGGGAATCTGAATTTTAATGAACTCCCCACTGAGACTCTTAATCATACTCTAGTTCAAGGACTAACAGTTGGACGGTAAGTATGTGTGTTTGGGGTCAGGTGGGCCTGGGTTTGAATCTCAGCTCTGATTCTTACTGTCTGAGACTTCCACAAGCTTCTTAATACTAGGCCTATGAGATGTTAAAAGGTATTCCCTGCAAAAATAAATTTTTTTAGATTCACGGTCAGATATGTTTGGAAGACACAACACTCCACTTCTGCCCTGGGAGCTGTACGGTGCACATAAGCGTGTTAAACGGGCTGAATAGTCCTTGACAAAGGACTCTGCTTGGCCCAGCTCTTCCCCAAATTGTCTAACCAAGGAAGCTCCTTTTTACCGTTAATGCCAGGAACATCTTAATATCTTGAAGGACAAAGCTAGTGAAATTCCTTTCTGGGAAAAGGGAAGTCTAAGGAGTGATGGACAGCCATCTTAAGGAACCCCCAGGGGACTCTGGCAGGAAGGAGGCACTGGCTGGGGAGGGGCGGCTGGGAGCCCCCTTCTCGTGTGCTGGTGTCTCGGGGCACTCCTGGCTCGGTTCTGCAGCTCTGCTGCCTGGCATGGATGCATCACAACAGCGAGGTCACCTTCCTGCTTTGGGTAATTTCCCTCGGAGGCAAGACAGATCCATTTTTAACAGCTCTTCATTTCAGCGGAGAATGCCCTCCTGCCTCTGATGGGGGTTGGGGACCGAGATGGGAAGGGAAGCTTTGTTCTTCTGACCGGTGCTGACAGTTTAATTAAACCCAGCTTGAGACAGGGTCGATAGGGTCAGGCATTCTTCAACAGGGCTCCTGTGAATCTCACATCCACGCCTCTCCAACCACCAGGGCCCTGTTAATGAGTTATGGTGGTCCTTACAGCAGGGATATAAATAAGGGGAAATAAATGCCCTGGGCTGCCCTTAATCACCCACCCCCACCCCTTCCAGGCTCAACAGAGACACAAAAGGTCAATCTTGTCGGGACATATATTGGTTTCAAGGCTAAAACGAAGCCCAGAGGAACTGGGTTTCCAGAAGTGGCTTCTGGATGAGGAGGAGATCAGCAAGAGCAGGGCTACACAGCAGCAGAGATCCTCCCCAGATCAGAGGCCAAGGAGGAGGCCTGCGTGGTGGGCGGACACCCTGCTCCCCACCTGAACCTGGTGAAGACTGAGTTTAACTACTGTGAGAAGCAATCAGGTTTCCAGCATATCCCTCTAACCCTCAACTTGACACCTGTGTATGCCCATGAACACAACATCTCCACATCCTCTGAGGGTTCGCTGTCAGGAGATGGAGCTGACCCCCAAACCCAGGTAACCTGCCACCAGGGTATACCTGCCCCCCGCCGGCAGGAGATATAGGTCCAGCCAGTGCAGCACCTGCCCCTCCCACTCCAACCCACTAATAGGTCAGAGGGTGGCAGGCTGCTCTCAAAAAGCACTGATGATAGACCTGTCACCTCCCAAGAGGCAGGGCTACACTCATCCATCTTACGCAGACATCACTCCCAGGGTTCACAGTACCCAATACAGAGCCTGGCCCACAGGAGGCCCTCAGGAACTGTTGGATCAGTGGGTGGTGAGTAGCAGATGGAAGGTGAGGAGGAGTGAATACAGGGGTGGAGGAAGGTGAGGAGGAGTTGGGGGATAGATGGGTCTCTGGGTTTATAGGTGGGTTGGTAGATGCGTAAGTGGGGGGAGGGGGAGGGTTGATGAATGGGGGTGGGAGAGTGGATGGATAGGCAGGTGGTGAGTGGGTGGGGAGTGCTGGATGGGAGAATGGATGGGAGGGGATGGGGGATGGAGTGACAGGTCAGGAGTAGGGAGAGAGATGGGTGGGTTGACTGATGGATTGGTAGATGGTGGGAGGGTAGATGGGAGGTGAAGGGCAGTGGTTGATAACTAGGTGGATGGACAGATGGGTGGACGGGTGGAGGAGGTGGGTGGGTGAGGAGGTGAGGGGTGGTATGTAAGGATGAGCTTTACTGTCAGACACACTGGGGTTCACATTTGGCTTAGCCCCTTGGGTATGTCACAAACCCGCCGAGCTTGCATTTCTTTATCTACAAAATTCGGGAAGTGCTGACCTTGTAGAGATGTTCTCATGATGAAATCAGGTATATTTGTAAGTTGCTCAGCATGAGCCTGGCACACAATAACCTTCCATTCTTTCTAACCATTACTGTGATGATTGCAGTCCCTGAGACCTTTCATGAGGCCCTGGGAGAGCGAGGCAGTGAAGGATGTCATGGGGCAGGTTCACTTCTGCAGTGGGGTGGGGGAAGAGGGTGTGCTCTCTTCTGAAGAGGTGTGAATGCTGCTGTGCAGAAACTCCAGCCCCACCCTCAATGGGGGCATCCCTGAGGAAGTACAGAATGCATCTGTAATTTCAGGGCACCAAGAAATGCCTCCAGGGCAGTATCACCTACTTGCTCCATGTTTGCTCTCCCCAGCCTGCTCAGGAAAGTGCCCAAGAGGACAGAAAGCAGATCTCCCACATACTCAGCCCAGGCACTGACTCTGCCAAGGCCATGGCCCTCCTGCCCACCACATGCCAGCCTCCCTCCACAGCCTCCTCAGGGTGTCTCTGCAGCGGCACCTAAGCCCTTCAAGGAAAAAAAAAAAAAAAAACCTGCTGGGGGAAGGTCCCTGCAAATTGAGGGGATGGTTGTGAGTTATGAGTGGTGAGGTTGAGTTGGCACAAGGGACGGAGGAAGCCGACATCAATACGGGACACAGGTCCAGGTGCAGGTCACCCCAGGGCTGCACCACCCTCCAAAGTAGCCCCGATGTGGACTCATTTGACATTTCCTGGGCACCTCCTGCATGCCACAGCGTTCACATCTGACACAAGAGAGTGTCACAGCTCTCTTTCTCACATCAGTCCCATGAGGCAGCCAGCCCTTACTATCTGTATCTCACAGAAGAGCAAAGAGGCTCGGTTAAAGGAAGCGCTGCAACATCATATCACAGGCATTCACTTCACCTCAGACAACACAGGCTTTTCACTTCTTATTTAAAAACTGGGAGGTTTCCTACCATAAACATAACACACGCTTCTTAGAGAACATCTGGGCCACAGAAGAGCAAAAAGCCACCCACAGACAATCCCTGTTGGCATCTTCCAGGTATGTTTTCACACGTTATTTAGAGTGATTTATCAAGTGGTCATATTGTCAATGCAGTTTGGAATCCTGGCTTTTTATATCAAACACATTTATCTACATTACTTGACATCTTTCAAAAAGGCCATTTTTGATGACTGTATAAATATTCCATCAAGTAGATACATCATCATTTACTTCATCATGCCCCCAGCGTTGGCCATATATGTTATTTCCATATTCTTTTCATTATTCTATATTTCAATATTCTAAATAATACAGCAACGAACACGTCTGTGCTCATGTTTTATTATTTCTTTAGGGCAGATCCCCAAATACGAGATTCCTAGGTCAAGGTTTAAGACCATTTTCAGGCTCTTCAGGGCCCCTAGAAGGCCTGGTGTCTAATTCCAACCCTATCATCAAGTTGCTTTGTGGTCCAAGGCAAATCACCTCTCTGAGCCATAGATCCTGCAATGGACAGACTAACCCCACAGCAGGGGAATTATCAGTGCAGAATAACCCCTAACAGGATTTTAACTTCTGGAGGCCACACAGACAAAATCAACTGAAATGTGGGCTGTGCCACCACCTACAGACTTGGTGACCACGCCTTACCCAGCACATTTGGTCTCTCTCAAACCCATTTTCATGCTGATTTAGCATAACAGCCTGTGCATGAAAGTCCATAATTTGCTCCAGATGGGAAGGATTAGTAACAGATCCCTCCAAAGCAAAGGGGAGGTCAACAAGTGAGAGACCAGGAATGCCAGGCACTGCCTTCTAAGGGAATAGGTCCCACCTCCAGCTCCCGAGATAGGGTGGACACCATAGTGTCACCGCACCAGTGGATCCCACAATCCCCGCCAACAGCTCACTGGTCTGGTGTGACCTCTTGACCTAAGATGGGCCAATCAGATTCTTTCTCCAAGAAACCCAGAATTGGGGCCTAAGACACTGTGTGGATCTGAGCTCTGAGGTCACAGGAAGTAGAGGCGAATTGGCACCATGGCTGACCCGAGTCATGATGGAACCGAGATGCTGCTGATGAGCCCAGAACACTGGTTTGCAGGGAAGAGCAGGACAATAAAGCAGATATTCAGAAAGAACTAGAAACGGCCCTCACATCTCAGTGCGGGTCCCTGGGAGGGCCAGCTGGATCTCACTTCCTGCTCTGGGAGCCTGGAAGCCTGCCAGCTGTGCCCCTACAAAACCCCACCTCCACCTTTACTATCACCAGCCGGCAGGGTATTCTGTTTCTGGAACCAAGCGTGCCGAGTACTCCTCGGCCAGACCAACTCCAGGAGTTAACAGAGATACTTTAGAATGCCAGGTGCTCAGGTCAATAGAATGGGCCAGGGCGGATGCATACACAGTAATATTAGAAGAATATTAACAAGTAGATCTTTAAACACTCGCTCCTCTATCCTTCCCTATAACCATCTCCAAGGTGACCCGGTGAGTCCAGACACCAGGGACAAACAACCAGATGAATAAGGTTTGTTGAATCATTTCCCCCAGACAGTGCCCATTTTGAGATGGCCTGACCTGGAGGCCACCAAATGCCTTGGCCTCAGTGGAAACTAAGCAGGGCACACTGTGTGGGAGTCCTCCCAGAGCCCTGCAGGACTGCAGGGCTTGCCTCTTGGTTTGCATGCCTTGCTTACAGATGAGGTTAAGAAATGTCAAGGGGAGAGCTAACGAAAAGAGTCTGCCTTCACCCAAATCCTGCTATGCTCCTGGATGAGAAATGTTTCCTGCTAACAGTCAAGGACCTGATGCGTGGAAAGAAAAGGCAGTAAGTGTTAGGGAGAAGTTCTGGCTCTAGAGCCTAGAAACACCCTCCAAAGGGCCACCAAGACTTCCACTGCCCTTCTGGAAGTCCCTCTGTTGGCTGCCAACCAGCCCCTTCCCCAAAGTAGCTGACCTGGGACCACTGCAATGAGGATACCCAATGTGTCTAGAGGCCTCTGCTCCCAACCCCATAGGGTGCCAAGAGCAGATGTCACACAGACTGCTGTCCTCTGCAATGGCTTTTTGCTCCTTGAATTAATCTCCTTGTGCCAGCCTTTGGTATAGAATCTGGCTATTTAATACTCGTTAAAATGTAGATGTCCTTTCCTCTAGGACTCCTGTAAAATATGAAACCATGAAGAGGGCAGGGCTAGGAGTCAGAGGGCTCCATCCTGACTCTCGGGAAGTCACTTCCTCTTTCCAACCAGTCCCACTGGCAGTAACACTGGGATACATTGCTTGCCTCACAGCCACATGTGTCAGACAAGACATCAAGCACAGGAGCACCCACTTCACCGAGGGGCTATTTGCTCACCCTGAGTTATCAGGGGCATGATGGATGAACATCCACTGAGGGCCAGCTGCAGGCTTGGTTATGTTACATGCACAGTCCCAGTTCAGACTCTTGCTAGCCCTACCATGTATGGGTAACAGAAATGGGCTCTGAGCAATTAAACCACCCAAAGTTATGTCTTGAAAAGCCCAGGACCACCTGACCCTTGACTTTCTGCTTCCTAGGCCACCTTCCATTCCAGAGGGGATCCAAGTTTCCCAGACACAGGCCAAGGAGGCAGCCAAGTTGTCACTTTCCTCAGGAAGGAACACAGGGGTGTGCAAGGCACCAAAGTCCAAAGAGAAGGGTGGACTCAAGTAAAGAAGGGAGGGAGTCCCCTGTAGAGCTATCCTTTACCCCCAAGGGCAGGTGGAAGGTTATGACAAAAGAAGTTAGCTCCCCCCTAAAAATGAATATGGCTGGAGATGATCTCAAGTAAAGGGCTGGAAGTTGGTGGATTCAGATTCACATGATGCATCCTGGAGACTTTAAAATCAACGAGGGAGAGTGAAAGCGGGCACACAGAGCTTGATGGCAACCATACAGTATACATATGCCCCGATCCCAGCAAGGTGGAGGGCAGCGGATCACTATGGGAAGGAGAAGGGAGCCAAGGAGGCAAATCATGCCAGGAGAGCAAGGACAAAAGCTTGAAAGGTTAAGAGGACATAGGAGGGGAAAAGAATTGCACAATTGAGACCAAGAGAAAAGACATTCAAGACGAATTTTTGCAGAAAGGCAGAGCTGTAATAACACTTGCAAGTAAGCAGAGAAAGAACAGCAGAGAGAAAACAGGAGCTGCTGGGGCCAAGGCAGGGCAAGGCCAGCTGCCTGCATGTGGCCAGCAACAGCATGGTCCACATAGACCAGTGCATGGCCCACAGGTTCAACAGACATTACCATGGAGGCACCTGCTGGGAAGAATCTTCTGCCTTTCACAATGAAGTAGGGAAAAATTAATGCCTGGCACAGAATGGATTGGGCAACCTATCAGTTACAGGAAAACTGGAGAAGGCCCAACTCAAGCCCAAGGGTGGTGACAAAGACCAGCAAAAGAGATCATCACTAAAGGTCACTGTGGAGTGGTCTCCAGACCAGGACGAGGAAGCAACAGGAAGTGATCAGAAAGACCATTCCAACAGACTAAAAATTAGAGTTCCATTGTAAAGATAAAAGCTTGGCCAGGTGCGGTGGCTCACACCTGTAATCCCAGCACTTTGGAAGGCTGAGGCTGGTGGATTGCTTGAGCCCAGGAGTTTGAGACCAGCCTGGGCAACATGGCAAAACCCTGTCTCTACAAAAAAATTTAAAAATTAGCCAGGCGTGGTAGTGCACACCTGGAATCCCAGCTACTCTGGAGGCTGAGGTGGGAGGATCGCTTGAGCCCAGAAGGTTGAGGCTGCAGTAAGACAAGATTGTGCAACTGTATTCAGCCTGGGTGACAGAGCAACATCTCATCTCAAAAATAAATAAAAGTTTGAAGGTAAGATCAACAACAAATTCTGGAGATCACTGGGCTTGGAGAGAGGTCTAGAAATCACGGCAGAGGCAGAAAGAACTAGCTGTGTTTAATCAGAGGAGACAAAATCAAGCCCCCGACTCTAGGAGCCCATGGTCAGACCCCTTAGCACTCAGGTAACCTAGGTTGCCACCTCCCACCCAACCCACACCCCTCAGTCTTCCCTACATTGCTTATTACCCCTTTGTCTACCT
>NW_012099987.1:2431743-2433661 GCF_000951045.1 Mandrillus leucophaeus
AAGGTTGAGGCTGCAGTAAGACAAGATTGTGCAACTGTATTCAGCCTGGGTGACAGAGCAACATCTCATCTCAAAAATAAATAAAAGTTTGAAGGTAAGATCAACAACAAATTCTGGAGATCACTGGGCTTGGAGAGAGGTCTAGAAATCATGGCAGAGGCAGAAAGAACTAGCTGTGTTTAATCAGAGGAGACAAAATCAAGCCCCCGACTCTAGGAGCCCATGGTCAGACCCCTTAGCACTCAGGTAACCTAGGTTGCCACCTCCCACCCAACCCACACCCCTCAGTCTTCCCTACATTGCTTATTACCCCTTTGTCTACCTAGGTACTGACCCATAAGCTCCTTCAGGGACTATCCCAGTAGTGCCGTGCCAGGCATGCAGAAGGCCCCGCCAGTGGTTCTTAAGGTTATTAATGACAATAATTAAGGGAAATAAAAAACCTCACAACTCAAAATTCAAAAACCTGACAGCTCTTCAAAAGCTAGGTAGTTATAGAAAGCAAAGCTAAGAAAAATATAAGTTACTGGAGAGCAGATTCAGGGCCCAGAGTTAAAAATTTTCTAATTTACTTATTTGTCCAGCGATAGAGTTGATTGTTTGCAGAAGTGCTGAGCTCCCCATCACTAGAGGTAGCCAAGCAAAGACTGCGGTACCATATGCTAAGGAGCTGCAGAAAAGATTCCTTAGATAATCTAAAAGGTCTTGTCCAACCCAATTCCCATAAAACAAAATATATGGCAGAAAAATTACAGACACATGTGGCAAATCATGGTGCAGCAGAATTAGCAACTATCCTTTAAACTTGAAAGAAGTACACTGACAGCAAATAAAAATACGACCATGGTTACTAACCTTACAGACCTCATGACCCTAAAAGGTAGAAAGAGCTGAAAACAGAAATAGGTTCAAGAAGGGGTTAGTTGAATGAATAAATATTCAGCTCCAGGCTGGTTACCAAAGGCGCAGTGAGAGATGTGTAAGAATGAGCCCCTGTAAAGGCTGGCATCACCGTCCACAAGCGTGCCTGCTGGCAAAACACCCTTGTACCCACACCATCAGCGGCAGCTCACACATCTGGATGAACTGTGGGTTCTTCCAAGTGCTTGCGATGGAGAAATACCCTGCACAGCACCTTCCTACAGAAAGGGCCTGGCCTTTGATGCCCTGGACCATTCCTGCCAGGGGAGGAGCACGGGGGCAAGGTCATGAGAACATCCAGGCCCCACTGACCGAACACTGTGCCTCCCACAGGGTGAGAGACAAAACCACAGGGAGAACTTTCTGGCCACAGAACGTCACTCACAGTCTTGACAAAGCCTGGTTATTCTGGAACAGCAGTTCTGGTAACATGTGCAGCTGGTTTCGGTTCAGTCGCCTAAAAAAGAGAAGAAGAATTGGAAATCACCTAGACGGCCAGGAAATCCAAAGGACTTCTCAGAAAGCACCAGACGGATTCAGAAGCAGAATGTCCAGCGTTCAAATCCTAACAGGGTCCATGTGGCATCCCAGGGAAATTACCTTCTCTGGGCCTCAGTTCTTCATCTGTAAAGTGGAGATTCCACCACCCAGCATGTGGGGAGGATAAGAACAGAGCGTTTGTGGAAGCCCCTCACCAGCACCTCTCCTTCCACTATTTCTTCCCATAGCCGTCATCATCATCACTTCACATTTGCAAGCCCCGTGTGGTTTCTAAGGCACTGATTCCAATGCTATCTCCCTCTGTGAGTTGGAAACCTGACTACACTTGAAATGGGAGACATACCCTAATGGCCACACAGCCCTGATTTCATCCACATTTGGTTTAACAGAGGTTTCCCTTTTTTTTATTGTTTGCTTTGGGTCTTTTTTCAAAATGAAAATAGCAGCCAGGCACGGTGGCTCACAACTGTAATCCCAGCACTTTGGGAGGCCAAGG
>NW_012099987.1:2434246-2436236 GCF_000951045.1 Mandrillus leucophaeus
CCCAACACTTGGCGGGGCTGAATGAGAGGACTGCTCGAGGCCAGGGGCTTCAGATTTGCATGGGTAACAAAGAGAAATAACAAAGAGAAACCTCATCTCTACAAAAAAATACAAAAAAGCTAACTGGGAAAGTAGCCCAGGCCTGTAGCCCCAGGGATGTCTGAGGGGTCTTAGAACCAATCCCCCATGGATACCAAGGGACAACTGTATGATAAGCCATCTCAGCCAAAAGCTTTCTTCCAGAGGGAAGGGGAAAACCTTAATTCCACGTAGCCAGCAGTAACTGGTCTGTGGTTACCTCCTAGAAGGTCGTCCTTCATCTAATATGTGAGAAAGGCCATTGCCACCACATTGGGCACTGCCATGTTCCCCATGGTACAGACAATTAAATCAACTTTTGGAGACCCACTGGAAGTTTACTTTTAAGGGCAGGCTCCTAGGGAAACACTTCATTGCCTTGGGGGGAAAGAAAACACCAATACAATCCTTAAAGCAACAGGAGTAGACATCAGATAGCTCCAAATTCTTTATCCTTGGTCCAGTAAATTAATCCTGTATTTACACTGACTGATAACCACTGGTTTGGTTTTGTTTTCTCCCCAAGACTTTCTCATTTTTCTGACTTCCGCTTCTGAAAATTATTTAGGAGGAAAATGATTCGATGCCTAGCTTAAAATGGAAAATTAAAGGACACTAAAGAAGGGACTCCACATGGCGAGGGACATGAAGGTTACTGAGAATGGTAACAGTAGTCGTGGCCACCGTCATAATCAGCCCTTACTATGTGCCAGGCAAGCGGCAAACGCATTAGGGGCATGAGCTCATCGCAGGCGGGAAAGCAGAACATAAAGGTGGGCCTCTTTCTCCTGAAAGTGACAACAGCACTTTGCATTCATGCACTCACCCTGTGACTCCCAACAAACACCCCCTACAAAGGTTTCCTGCCACCACTTTGCCACGTGGCTTGGCGCTTCATAGGTACCCAAGATAGGTTTGCTGACTTTGTTGAGTTGCTCATCTTTGAAAGATGAGAGAATAGGGACACCAAGACGTAAGTGACTCGCCCAAGCCATTACTGAATGGTAGATGTGGGATCCTGAAGCTTGCCGTTCTCTGCTCCCCATCCTGGCTGCTCCCATGGTACGATCCTGGCCACTGTACGGTGCCAGGCCGGTTCCCAGAGTGACCGGGCACACTCCACTCCTCTCCAGCTGCAGACCCGCTGAGGCCACAATGTCCTGATCCCTCACGGCCAGCTCAACTGCACACTGCTGCATCTACACTGGAGTTTGTAACTGCTCATAAGAACCAGTTATGTCCACTCCCAAACCTGTTTATGCCAGAGGCACTTGTCATTCTAACTCTGTAATTTAATTACCTATTATATAAATGAATAAAATGCTAGTGGAAAAAGAATCATCTCTATGAAAACTAAGTGGAATGCTTTAGAAAGATTCGATGAAAGGAAAGCCGATAATTAAACGGCTCTTGAATTAAGTAAAAGACGGTGGCGGAGGGGGGTGGGTGAGTGTCACTTTAAAAATCAGGAATACTTCCCCAGATTGCTCCCAAGGCCCTTTGGAAAATCTCTCTCCACCTTCTAAAAACCAAAACCAAAAATCATAAACATGGTATATGTGTGTGATTTAGGCGAGGCAAACAACACAGAAAGAACTCCAGTGTTTCACACCAAAGAGAAAGACCTCGGCCAAAAAAAAAGAAGAGGGGTTAGTAAATGCACATTTCCATGTTTTAACATCAAATGAAATGTCTAAGGTGTGTGTGGGGTTTTGCGGTTGTTGTTGCTGTTTTTGAGACAGAGTCTTGCTCTGTCGCCCAGGCTGGACTGCAGCAGCATGATCTCGGCTCACCGCAACCTCTGCCTCCTGGGTTCAAGTGATTCTCCTGCCAGAGCCTCTGGAGTAGCTGGGATTACAGGCATGTACCACTGTGCCTGGCTAATTTGCATATTTTTAGTACAGGCAGGGTT
>NW_012099987.1:2437191-2438460 GCF_000951045.1 Mandrillus leucophaeus
TAAAACAACAGTTTTAGTTGGTTTTTTCAGTTGGTTTTTTTTTAGTTTTAGGCTCTACTAAAAATATAAAAAATTAGCTGGGCGTGGTGGCAGGCACCTGTAATCCCAGCTACTCGGGAGGCTGAGGTAGGAGAATCGCTTGAACCCAAGAGGCAGAGATTGCAGTGAGTCGAGATCATGCCACTGCACTCCAGCCCGGGCAACAAGAGTGAAACTCTGTCTCCAAAAAAAAAAAAAAACAAAACAGAAAGGTGAGGTATCAGGTCATCTTCATTAAGAGCTCAGACTTTGAAGGCAAAATGATCTGGGTTCTAATCCCTTCTTCTGTACAACTGGGGACAAGTGACTTAATCTCTGTGTACCTCCCTTTCTCATCTGTGAAATACCACTTAGAGCAGTGTTGTTTTAAGGATTAAATGAGATAATATAAGGCAAAGAGCTGCCCCAGGTGCCTGGCACAGAGTGGTGGTAGCTATAATCATAATAATAAACTTGTCATAAGAAAATTGATTAAAAGAGAAAAACACAAAGAATAAAAATAAAGTTACCTATAATCCACCACTCACTATAATGAGAGTCAGTGGTTCCAGTTGTCTTCTTCCTCCTGTATTCTATCCACATGCAAATTGATTTTAGTAATACTATTGTCATTTTCTATCTTTTCCATTTAACATTATATTGCAAGCACATTCCCATGGCCTTAACTGTTCTTCAGAAATGTGATTTTATATCTTATGTATCCACTAGAATGAATTTCCAATTTTTTCCTATTGAAATAACGTGCAATGGCTGGGTGCGGTGGCTCATGCCTGTAATCCTAGCACTTTGGGAGGCTGAGGCAGGTGGATCACCTGAGGTCAGGAGTTCAAGACCAGCCTCGCCAACATGGTGAAACCCCATCTCTACTAAAAATACAAAAACAATTAGCCAGGCGTGGTGGCGTGCACCTGTAGTCCCAGCTACTCGGGAGGCTGAGGCAGGAGAATCGTTTGAACCCGGGAGGTGGAGGTTGTGGTGAGCCGAGATCATGCCACTGCACTCCAGCCTGATAGACACAGCAAGACTTGGTCTCAAAAATAAATAAATAAATAAATAAACAAATAAATAATAAAATGCAATTCATATCCTGATATATAATTTTTAGCCATGTTTCTGATTATTTCCTTAAAATAAAACGGACTTTCTGGTTCAAAGAGCATGAACTTTAGGACTCTTAACACCTACAGCCAGTCCACTTTCAGAAGGAAGCGATCGGCGACCACCGTGACT
>NW_012099987.1:2438510-2440275 GCF_000951045.1 Mandrillus leucophaeus
TGAGAGAATAGGGACACCAAGACGTAAGTGACTCGCCCAAGCCATTACTGAATGGTAGATGTGGGATCCTGAAGCTTGCCGTTCTCTGCTCCCCATCCTGGCTGCTCCCATGGTACGATCCTGGCCACTGTACGGTGCCAGGCCGGTTCCCAGAGTGACCGGGCACACTCCACTCCTCTCCAGCTGCAGACCCACTGAGGCCACAATGTCCTGATCCCTCACGGCCAGCTCAACTGCACACTGCTGCATCTACACTGGAGTTTGTAACTGCTCACAAGAACCAGTTATGTCCACTCCCAAACCTGTTTATGCCAGAGGCACTTGTCATTCTAACTCTGTAATTTAATTACCTATTATATAAATGAATAAAATGCTAGTGGAAAAAGAATCATCTCTATGAAAACTAAGTGGAATGCTTTAGAAAGATTCGATGAAAGGAAAGCCGATAATTAAACGGCTCTTGAATTAAGTAAAAGACGGTGGCGGAGGGGGGTGGGTGAGTGTCACTTTAAAAATCAGGAATACTTCCCCAGATTGCTCCCAAGGCCCTTTGGAAAATCTCTCTCCACCTTCTAAAAACCAAAACCAAAAATCATAAACATGGTATATGTGTGTGGTTTAGGCGAGGCAAACAACACAGAAAGAACTCCAGTGTTTCACACCAAAGAGAAAGACCTCGGCCAAAAAAAAAGAAGAGGGGTTAGTAAATGCACATTTCTATGTTTTAACATCAAATGAAATGTCTAAGGTGTGTGTGGGGTTTTGTGGTTGTTGTTGCTGTTTTTGAGACAGAGTCTTGCTCTGTCGCCCAGGCTGGACTGCAGCAGCATGATCTCGGCTCACCGCAACCTCTGCCTCCTGGGTTCAAGTGATTCTCCTGCCAGAGCCTCTGGAGTAGCTGGGATTACAGGCACGTACCACTGTGCCTGGCTAATTTGCATATTTTTAGTACAGGCAGGGTTTCACCATGTTGGCCAGGCTGGTCTCAAACTCCTGACCTCAAGTGATCCACGCCCCACCTTGGCCTCCCAAAGTGCTGGGATTACAGGCATGAGCCACGGCGCCTGGCTGGTATGTGTGGTTTTTAATGACTCTGCACTTTAATCACCTTTTACGATTAACTGATGCAACACTGGTCTCCAACAACTCAGTGGGAGGCCACTGAACTGACCACTCCAGAAGGTGCCTGCAGGGCTGAAGTTGCCACTCACCCACTGGGGTCATGTCTCAACCCCCCAGACCCTTTCCCTCCTCCCCTCCTTCCCGGCACCGGAGGTGGAGCCAGGTTGGGTCAGGTCCAGATCAGCCCCTCATAGCCAGGTCATTAACATGTATTTTGTTCTAAGTCTTCTAAAGAAAACAAATGCAGCATTTGACATCTGGTCTAGCTGTGGGCTTCTTATCATTTCGTTTGAGGCCTGGATGTGGAGCACAAAAGAAAGATCGCCTTGCTTTCTTCCAGGCTGTAGGAGGGCAAAGAGGCAATCGTATTCTTTTCCTTTTATTTAATATCTTATTTTCTTTAATATAAAAATGAAAGGGCTGGGCACAGTGGATCAGGCCTGTAATCCCAGCACTTTGGGAGGCTGAGGCGGGCGGATCTCCTGAGGTCAGGAGTTCAAGACCAGCCTGCCCAACATGGTAAAACATACTAAAACAACAGTTTTAGTTGGTTTTTTCAGTTGGTTTTTTTTTAGTTTTAGGCTCTACTAAAAATATAAAAAATTAGCTGGGCGTGGTGGCAGGCACCTGTAATCCCAGCTAC
>NW_012099987.1:2441610-2445225 GCF_000951045.1 Mandrillus leucophaeus
TCTGATTATTTCCTTAAAATAAAACGGACTTTCTGGTTCAAAGAGCATGAACTTTAGGACTCTTAACACCTACAGCCAGTCCACTTTCAGAAGGAAGCGATCGGCGACCACCGTGACTGAGTGCCCATCCCCCACCTCACCCCGCCATGTTTCTTTTTTTCATCGTTGCCAAACTGAAATGCAAAACTTGATCAAGACCCATTTTCAAACTTAAAAGCCCTATTCAGCAACAAACCATGTGAATCAGAACACGCCTCCACCTTCACATTTCTGGACTGTGGCCCTGTGCACCTAAGACACCAATCTCCCAGGGCTTCCCTGATGGGTCCCCTTGGCACACCACGGCTTCCTTTAAGGACACACAAATCAATGAACAGCAGTTATGTCAGGATGAGATGACAGGAAAAAATTTCACTTCCTCTGTATTATTATGTAAATTTTTTGCCATCACATATCTTCAGGGAAAAACAACAGGGACAGTTGCATGGAGAACGTGGGGTGGGGACCCACACCAGGTTTCTCTGTGACCATGCCTTGTGACCACTTTCACAGCTGCAGCTGCTCCTGGCTCCATCCGCTGGTGGAGGCAGGCTGGGCGTGGGGTCCCCTCCCCTGAGTGCCCCTCATCCCCGGCAGCAGCTTGGCCTGCCAGTTCCCTCACGTGCCAGCCCCCCGCCCTCCTGGCCCGCACCCTGCCAGGACTCACAGCCGCTCCAGCTCCTTCATGTCATCAAAAGCCCCGCGTTCCACTGCTCCAATCTGGTTCTCCATCAGCTGCCTGGGGAAGCAAAGAGACAAGGACAGCTACAGGGTGTGGGACAAGGGCTGCTAGCAACAGCTGGCATGACGGAGGGGCAGAGGCAACCTCTGCCAGGGCAGCATTGGCAAGGGAGTAAGACAGGAGCCATGCCCAAGCCTCACACAGGCCTACGCCTGGCCTGAGCAGACCCAATTTCCTTACACCTTTGCAAATTCGCCGACATGGGCTCCTCAGGGTTCCCAGCATCTTACCTCACTGCAAAATACACTTGCAACCCCCAACCCTCTGAAGTTGCCTGCCAGGGCAGAAGGCCGCGGGGCACCCGAGCACCATCTCTCCGCTCCAATCAGGCTCCAGGGAGCAAGGCCCAGCAGCAGGCAGCACAGGCTGGCTTGAGCTGCTGGCGCACGTGCCCTGGCCTCTTTGGGCCCTGAAGGCACATGTCCAAGGGACAGAACAGGGGGGACCGGCCAGTATCAGGGGGAGGGGAGCCTGTGCCAACTGGGCAGAGCCCACACAGGCAGCAACACACTCTACAATTGGCAGACAACACCCTCTCTGCCTGTACCCCCACCCCGCCTGGCCCCATCTGCTGAAGACAAGAGTGGGGTGCCCACGCCAACTGAACCACCTGGCTCTGTGGGACTCTGCGTCCCCTTGCCGCCAACGTGCCCTGAAACCCAGAGCATCCGGCTGGTGGGGCAGCATTTTTCACCAACAGATTGACTGTTGCCTGATAACTTTTGAGATAGTCAAGTATGTTTTTCCCACTGCATCTGTCCCTCTCCACCCGCAAGCAAGTGGCTTGCGTGCCCCTGCATGGGCCTCAGACGACGTTGGGGGCAGGGCGGGGGGGAGAAACGCCACCAGACACTTCTCTTTCTCTGCTTTGTTTCCAAAAGCCTGAAGTGTGAGAGGCTCCCTCTGGAGGCCTGGGGGCAGAGGGGAGGGGAATCCCTGGAGAGAGCGTGCGCTTCCCCAGACTCAGAAGGGACACACCCAGAGCCTGGGAAGGGGCAGAGGTCAGGGGGTTCTGGAGCAGATCCCTACCCAGCAGCTTGTCAGCTCTGACCTCAGAGACGGTTGGTCATGAGGTCCCTGCTCCTCCAAAGACCCTCAGAACTGCAGAGGCGGGAGTTCTGAAAGAACTGAGGTCCTAGGATCCCTGCACTACCCCGAGAGCACAGGACGTCAGATCTTACGGTGAGTTAAGACTCAAGACTGAACATCACCCCACCCGACACCCCTCAGGATGTCTTGCCAGGACCGACTCCACAGTGGAGGGGCCCAGCCAGTCCACCACCCTACCACCCACAGCCAGGGCCCTGCCCAGGACCACCGTGGCATTGCCGGGGGTGGGGTGGGAGGGAGCACCCCATACTCACAGCACCCGCAGCTGCTTGAGCCCCACAAAGTCATTCTTGTGGATCCGAGTGATGTTGTTGCCATTGAGTTCCCTGGAGGAAGAAGGAGAGAAGGAAGCAGTGAAGTGAGCAGGGTGAGCCCCCAGGCCAGGGGCTCTGCTCCAGGTGCCCGCCCCCCTGGATCAGCCAGTCATCTCATCAGTGGGGCTGGGGGCTTCTGTGAGTTGAGTCTGTGTCGAGGCCCAACAAGCTGGGCCCTCTTTGCAGCTGACGTCCAACCCGCTGGAACTGCAGGGCACAGGGCACATCACTGGGAGTGCTGTGGAAACCGAAAACGTGGTTTCTGCCACTAATGCAGCTCGGTCTAGTTGGAGAGATGAGACATTCACCCAGGGAAGAATGTGGAAACTAGTCAAGGAGAGAGGCTATTCAGGTAGAATCCTCGCTAAGCCTCAGTTTCCTTATCTATAAAATGGGGACGACAACTGTGTCTAACTTACAGGGTCAGCACAGGGTATAAGCAAGTAAAGGGCATGGCCTGTGCTTGCAAAGGGCCCCATGGGGACACCAGTGTTATCGTCTGGTGGCACTGGCTCCTGCGAGCTGTCCATATTCTGAGCAGGAGACAGCAAGGAGGGCTACGCAATTTTAAAGGACTGAGGAAACGGAACTCAAGCTGAGGCTCCAAGACAAGGAAGAACTGCACACGACCGGGAGGGAGCAGACGTGCCCCGAGGACCACACTGCATCAGGCCTGGAGTAGCTGAGGGGTGAAGCGGGCAGCAGACAGCCAGAGAGTTGGAAGCTGTGAGAAGCAGGGCTGGGGGAAGGCGGGCCAGATTACAGAAGGCTGGAGACAACAAGCAGAGAAGAAACCGAGGGCCAGCGGAGGCTCTGGGTCAGGGGGATGGGGGGCCTGCCAGGAGGCCAGTCCTGCAGCAGTGAGCAGGAGGGTGGCCAGGAAGGGAGGCCACCCCCACCATCTGGGTCCTGGGGCCAGGCCTACAGCTCCTCCTCTCACCCCATGCCGGGCTGCCGGGCCCCTCCTTCCTTCCAAGGCCACCTTGGACCCACCTGAAGAGCTGTCTGCCCCACCCAGCCTCACTCAGCCTCACCAAGGCAGGCCATTCCAGGAGTGAGGCTCTCCCTACCCCAGAAAGCTCCCCCACTGAGCCCCACACAGCAGAATCTCCCTCAGGCCTCACTCCAGCTGTCCCCTCTGCCATCTATCTCCCTGGGGCAGCTCCCGCTTGCCTCCACCTCTTCCTTAACACTGTCATGCTCACACATGCGCACGCGCAGGCGCACACACACGCCCCATGTTCACCTGCAGCCCAGTCTTCTCACTTAGCCAACTTTAGTCAAAAGTTCTGGGTACGGCCAAGAGCTCAACCCAAGTCCAAGCTACTTTGAGAAACAAAGTCCCTGTCCTCCAGGAGTTTAGAAATTGTTTGGTCTGGCCGGATGCAGCGGCTCACACTTGTAATCCCA
>NW_012099987.1:2445655-2452531 GCF_000951045.1 Mandrillus leucophaeus
GGTCTGGGTGATGTTCTAGGGTTGCTTCCACTAAGATCAACAACACATGGATTCCTTTTCTGCACCATCTAGGAACTGGAGTTACGCACACCTTCACACCATGCAGAAAAATAGTAACTGTGCTCATCTTACAGATGAGAGTGGCTCTAAGAGGCTAGGTGCCTTCCCAAGGTCACCTGCTGGTAATTGACAGAACAGAAATCTGAACCCACGGCCATCTGACCCACGGGCCAGGCTTTTTCTACCAGGTCAGGCTGTCTCAACATTCAACGCATCCTCTCGCTGCCCATCCCGTGGGCCTAGCTCCTGATCCTCAGAAGCAGCTGCAAAAACTCATTCCCTGCTCCTCATCACTTTCCTAACAGGATCTCTCAGAGGGGCCTGAGGCCTTTCCAAGCTAACACAAGCCATTGGTGAGAGCCCCTGACTGAGCTGCCTCCCCACCCTAAATGCTGCAGGGACACCTTCTCCAAATGAGATGGCTCTGCTCAATGTAAAGGTCATTTTTCAATGAACTAAATATTATTTCCTGAAACAGCCACTCTGAGCCTCACTGTGTTGCACCCCAACCTGCTCCCTCTGTACCCCGGCCTTTCTTCAAATACTGAGAATGTCATCATGAAGCCCTTTAAAAGTGGTTCTCTTCCCAAGCAGGGCTGGTTTTCTTTGGGTTGAAATCTTTATCCCCAAACCTAAAACCAAAAGGCATTTTTGGTTGTTGTTTTTCTATTATAAAAATATGTCAGCATTGATTATAAGAGGAAAAATCTTAAACAAGTTAAATGGACATTAGTAGAGCATTGCTTGGTTGAATTCAGCACATCTGCGAAACTGCCATCTGTCATGCAGCCATTTAAAACGGCACAGATCTGCTTGTCTTGACAAAGAAAGTTGTGCATGACACAGAACATGGGAAAAGGTCACAAGACAACCCTTTTCTACGAACCTGCTTGATATGGTTTGGCTGTGTCCCCACCCAAATCTCATCTTGAATTGTAGCTCCCATAATCCCCATGTGTCATAGGAGGGACCCGGTGGGAGGTAATTGAATCGTCTGAGCAGGTCTTTCCCGTGCTGTTCTCGTGATAGTGAATAAGTCTCACGAGATCTGATGGTTTTATAAAGGACCGTTCTCCTGCACTTCTCCTTGCTCCCACCATGTGAAGAAGGATGTGTTTGCTTCCCCTTCCACCATGATTGTAAGTTTCCTGAGACCTCCCTAGCCATGTGGAACTGTGAGTCAATTAAACCTCTATCCTTTATGAATTACCCAGTCTCAGCTATGTCTTTATTAGCAGTGTGAGAATGGACTAACACACTGCTTATGTAGAAACACACACACACACACACACGAATACAGAATGAGCTGGGGGCTGTGTGCCACATAGTAATGGCTGTCACCGCTAAGTGGTAGGACTCAAGGTGACCTCAGTTTCTTTTTTATACTTTTCTGCAGTGTTTTTATTTTTTTAAAGACATCTGTTTTTATAAACAAACATAATATCCAACATATAATATCCATAATAGCCAACATATAAATAAAAGTTATTGCATATAAAAATAAGAGTGCTATGCACATTACTGAATATTTTTCCATTTCCAAAACAAAGAAAAAAGTTAAAGTCATACGTAATCCCATCACTAAGAAATAACTCCTTTTAATGTTCTGAAATATTTGCCCTCAAGCCTGTTTTTGTTGGAAACTACTTTTATATACTTAAGATAATTCAACAAATGTTTACAGAAGACTTACTATGTGCAAAGTGTTTTGCAAGGTTCTGAAGAGGATGAATGAGACATAAATGTTACCCCCTCCTTCTACAATATCATACGCTGTGTGTCTTCCACCTAAGATTCCGATCGGCCATGAAGTGTCCCTTCATTTGGATATATCAAGTTACTGGACCACTCCCTCCCTGATTCCCTGTGACTGGTATCCCTGGGCTGGTTAGATATTGTCCAAATATAAATTATTGCATAAAGGTTGATGAGCATTTGGGAGGAATACATTCCTGTAAATGCAATTACTTGGTCAAAATCATGAAAAATCTGATGAATTTTACATATCATTCATCACTCATTCATTTTCACGGCAACTAAAGCAATTGACTATGATAATTATTCCCATTTCACAGATGGCAAAATTGAGGCAAAGACAAACACTGACTTATCTGAACAAGGCAGGACCCAAAATGGAACTCAAGAATCCCTGAGGATGGAATTCCCACTAAGGCAGGACAGAGGTGGAGAGGACATTCTGATGACACCCCACATTAGCACACCTCTCTTCTTACCCTTTTGTACCAGCCCCCACAGTGCAGGTGCAGGGGTGCATTACTTAGTCCCACTCCTGTTTCTCACTTCCTACACCCCACTCCACACAAGACCTAAGACAAGCAGGGAGAAAAAGACAACAGCACAGACAGCAAGGCAAGCACAGCCTCTCCCTTGGGGACCCTGCTTCCGGGACAGAATGTCAAAAGAGGCCCAAGCCCATCCCAGCCTGCCCCCATCAGCCTTGCTGTCTAACGCAGAGCTTAATGCCTCCTCTCAGGGGAGAGCCCCTCACCCCAGCCTGCAGCCTGAGAGCTCTCACTAAGCTCCCAGGTCTGACGGCTGCTGCCTAAGGAGGTATTATTGCCACTTAGGCTGAGAAAGTGACCTCCACGGGGTAGCCCACCCTCTCTCCCACCAGGATCAAGTTCACAACCTAAGCCAGCCACTTCCCCTCATCAAAGGTTGCTAGAATAAGGCAAGGAGGACATTTTCCTGTCGCATCTGATTCCTCCAATGGGAGGTCCTCAATGTTGCCACGGAATCCCCTCCCCCAGCAAGCTGCCAGGGGAGACTGGGAGATGCTGCTAGGACCTTAAGCCCAGGGCAGCCAGGACAGCTGGTGGAGTGGGCCCACTCGGGCAGGTCCCAGCCTCAAGTCTCAGGAAGATCCCAAGATCCAGAGCCCACCTGGGCTCCCTGAGGTTTTGCCACTAGAGCCCACACCTGCCACTTCTTCCTGGGCACCAACTGTGTTCAGGCTCCAGGCCTGACCCTAAGCATGCTTCATCTCATTTCACTCTCATTTCACAACCTATAACGGCAGTCATACGCTCTCCAACTTGCTGAGGAGGAAACTGAGGCACGGATGCATGAAGCAACTTGCATGGTGCTACACGGCTAATAAGTGGTGGGGCAGGATCAGACCCCAGCCAGTGTGATTCCACGTTCTGTCTCCTATGTCACAAGTCCTCATGTTGCTGGACTCTCCCTCTGTCCCCTCATCCCATGCCCTCACCTCGAGTGGCTATGCCTTGGACAGAGCTGAAGAACATAACTTGAGGGCTTTGTAGAGGACACGGCTGCACTGGGGCTCCATAAAGAGACCAGGTGCTCTGCCTACACAACAATTTCGGGGGCTCCCCCGCCAGGCTGAGCTAAGTGTTCTTAGTCGCCAAGAGTGTGGGCTCTGGAGCCAGACCATCCGGCTTCAAATTCCTGCTCCACCATTACACTGGCTGTGTGACCTTGGGCACGTAAGTTAGCTTTTCTATGCCTCAGTTTCCCCATTTATAAAATGAGGATGATCGTAAGACCCACCACTTGGAGATGTGGTGAGGTTTAAATGTCTTGATATTTCTAAAACACAAGAATAATGCCCGGCACACAATCTGTGCTCTCAACAGCATTATTACCTGCTGCGATTATCTTGACTACTGTCACTGCTGTGATTTTCCTCCAGGACTATGGCTCCACCAGGAGGTGGCGTCCCCTGGCTCAGCTCCAGCCGGTGCTGGACTGGCAGGGCCAAGTTGAACTGGGAAGAGTCACTCACTTCCCTGCAGGACCCAGGAAGCTGAAGACCAGGGAACACACCCTAAGACGGTTCTCCCTCTTCCAAAAGTCATGAGTTTACACCCATCCTTCTCCCCAAGGAGGAAAAATGCTCAGTGGCAAACGGCCCTGATTTCCCTCCATTCCTGTGTGGTCCTAGCCTAAAAGGAAAACCTCGGTGGCAAAAGATTTTGGAGAAAATCCTCCGAAGCAAAGTTACCAAGGAAAAAACAAAAACACACAAGGATGTCTTGAATCCTCTCAGGAAACAAGAATTTGATCCCCAGTCACTGGGTATTTGTGAGGAACCAAAAGAAACCCTGGGATTTCCTGGGGCTGCAGGAATAAACTCCCTGGGCCCCTCATGGGCTGTTCTGGGGGCTCCTGGCACCAGCTTCGCAATTTCTCACCCTGGAGCTCCAGCCACTCCTGTTACTTCAGGGACTAGAACGTTCCTTCCTCATCACAGCCTGTGGAGGATGGCTCACCACCTTGTGGTGAAAGGTGAGAGGCTCACCCTTCCTGCAGGGAAGAAAGAAAGAAAAAGAAAGAAAGAAAGAAAGGAGAGAGAGAAAGAGAGAAAGAAAGAAACAAACAAACAAACAAAGAACGAACGCACGCACGCTATCACCGAATAAGACAAGCCTGCTCGGGAACGGTACACCCAGCTCTTTGCTTTGAAATCTTACCCTGGCCGAGGCTGCGGCGCTGAGAGTCTACAGAGTCAGACAGAGAGAACGGAGGAAAGAAAGAAATTCCCTCCCCAGCCACTGCCTAGACAGCAGTAAACGGGCCCACAGAGGCCTAACACCCCAACCTGCAGGCTGGCCCAGGTGCATTTCCCACATCCCACCCGCCAGCTTCCACACCCGCCCCACGCCTCTGTCCTCAAGCCCAAGCCCTGCAGCGCCGCCTCACAGGCTCCCCACGTTCACCTTGGCCCCCCTCCAATCTGCTCTCCAAGCCACAGCCAGAGTGGTCTTTTCAAGATGCAAATCTGATCATGTCACTCCGCACTTAAAGCCTTCAATGGATCTCCATTGCTCTTGGAATCAAGACAAATCTTCTTAGTGGCCGGGCGCGGTGGCTCATGCCTGTAATCCCAGGACTTTGGGAGGCTGAGGCAAGTGGATCACCTGAGGTCAGGAGTTAGAGACCAGCCTGGCCAACATGGCAAAACCTGTCTCTACTAAAAATACAAAAATTAGCAGGGCATGGTGGCAGGTGCCTGTAATCCCAGCTACTTGGGAGGCTGAGCCAGGAAAATCGCTTGAACCCAGGAGGTGGAGGTTGTAGTGAGTCAAGATTATGCCACTGCACTCCAGCCTGGGTGACAGGGCAAAACTCCACCTTACAAAAAAAAAAAAAAAAATTCTCCTTACCGTGAACTACAAGCTCCTGAGTGGTCTGTTCTGTGCCCACCAACCCAGCCCGCCCCATGCTCCTTCTGACTTCCTACTCCCTCTGCCTAGAATGCTCCTTCCTTCCTCTTTGCCTATGAACTCCAATTGGCAAACCTTCCTATCACAGGCCCACAGAGCGCCCTGACCCTCTCCTTTGTAGCACAAATCAGAGCCAATTGTTTTTTGCTTTTGTTTTTGTTTTTTTTTTTGAGATAGAATCTGTCACCCAGGCCAGAGTGCAGTGGTGTAATCTCAGCTCACTGCAACCTCTACCTCCCAGGCTGAAGCTATTCTCAGGTACCCACCACCATACCCAGCTAAATTTTTTTGCATTTTTAGTAGAGGCAGGGTTTCACCATGTTGGCCAGGCTGGTCTCCAACTCCTGACCTCAAATGATCCAACTGCCTCGGCCTCCCAAAGTGCTGGGATTACAAGCCTGAGCCACCTTCCCCAGTCAGAGTCAATTTATACTGATTTGGAGGATTCCCTGACTGATGTCCCAGTCTCCACATGAGATTAGAAGCAACCTGGGGACACAGACTATGTTTTATTGCTATTGTACACCCAGGGTGCAACACAGAACATGGCACATGATAGATGTTTCAATAAGTATTTCTTGAATACAGGAAAGAATTTGCATTAAAATTGACATTTTAAATAGCATTAGTTGAGCGGGTTTTCCATGTTTCTTTGTCTCCCTACTCCAAAAATAAACGCACACACATTAAGAAATGCTCTCCCCAGCCAGGCATGACAGCTCACTCCTATAATCCTAGTGCTTTGGGACTCCAAGAGAGGAGAATTGCTTGAGATCATCCTGGGTGACACAGCAAGACCCCATCTCTACAAATAAAATTTTATTTTAATTAGCCAGGCATGGTCATCTCAGCTACTTGGGAGGCTGAGGTAGGAGGATCACTTGAGCCCAGGAGGTTGAGGCTGCAATGAGCTATGATTGCACCACTATACTACAGCCTGGGCAAGAGAGCAAGAACCCTGCTAAAAGAAAAAGAAAAAAAGAAAGAGAGAGAGAGAAAGGAGGGAGGGAGAGGGAGAGAGAGAGAGAGAAATTTAGAAAGAGAGAAATAGGAAAAGAAATGTTCTCCCCAAATGGACATCACCCCAAAAGAGCTCCACGCAGAGGATGCTCCCATGTTACCAACAATCTCCTCTCTTCCAGGTCCTTCCATTCTCATAAGTGAGCCCAATATGAGCAAGGAAATCGCGTCCTTAGGGTCCAAGCTGCTAAGTGAGACAGCTGGGTGATTCCAGACACCCTCAGGAGGAAAGAGGAAAGGACGGGTTGTCTTCCTCCTGCTCGGGGGTGGTCTCAGTCTTCAGGAGAGCCAGGGTAGCCGGTGGAATGGGGCAGGTCCCTTCCACGGGGCAGCACTGGCCTGGCTGCTTCATAAACATGAGCTCCACATACTTCTCACAACAACCCTTGGAAGTAGGCGTCTTTCGCATCACCTTACAGACGAGGAAATGGAGCCTACAGGTTGAGTGTCAGTCAGAGCTGGGAAGCCAATCCAAGTGGTTCAGTCTTTGGGCCAAATAACTCAGGCCTTGAAGGCACAGGCCTGGGCTGGAATCCCAGCGCCACCCTTTTTTTTTTTTTTTTTAAACACAGGGTCTCACTCTGTA
>NW_012099987.1:2452581-2465550 GCF_000951045.1 Mandrillus leucophaeus
CTGAAGCTATTCTCAGGTACCCACCACCATACCCAGCTAAATTTTTTTGCATTTTTAGTAGAGGCAGGGTTTCACCATGTTGGCCAGGCTGGTCTCCAACTCCTGACCTCAAATGATCCAACTGCCTCGGCCTCCCAAAGTGCTGGGATTACAAGCCTGAGCCACCTTCCCCAGTCAGAGTCAATTTATACTGATTTGGAGGATTCCCTGACTGATGTCCCAGTCTCCACATGAGATTAGAAGCAACCTGGGGACACAGACTATGTTTTATTGCTATTGTACACCCAGGGTGCAACACAGAACATGGCACATGATAGATGTTTCAATAAGTATTTCTTGAATACAGGAAAGAATTTGCATTAAAATTGACATTTTAAATAGCATTAGTTGAGCGGGTTTTCCATGTTTCTTTGTCTCCCTACTCCAAAAATAAACACACACACATTAAGAAATGCTCTCCCCAGCCAGGCATGACAGCTCACTCCTATAATCCTAGTGCTTTGGGACTCCAAGAGAGGAGAATTGCTTGAGATCATCCTGGGTGACACAGCAAGACCCCATCTCTACAAATAAAATTTTATTTTAATTAGCCAGGCATGGTCATCTCAGCTACTTGGGAGGCTGAGGTAGGAGGATCACTTGAGCCCAGGAGGTTGAGGCTGCAATGAGCTATGATTGCACCACTATACTACAGCCTGGGCAAGAGAGCAAGAACCCTGCTAAAAGAAAAAGAAAAAAAGAAAGAGAGAGAGAGAAAGGAGGGAGGGAGAGGGAGAGAGAGAGAGAGAAATTTAGAAAGAGAGAAATAGGAAAAGAAATGTTCTCCCCAAATGGACATCACCCCAAAAGAGCTCCACGCAGAGGATGCTCCCATGTTACCAACAACCTCCTCTCTTCCAGGTCCTTCCATTCTCATAAGTGAGCCCAATATGAGCAAGGAAATCGCGTCCTTAGGGTCCAAGCTGCTAAGTGAGACAGCTGGGTGATTCCAGACACCCTCAGGAGGAAAGAGGAAAGGACGGGTTGTCTTCCTCCTGCTCGGGGTTGGTCTCAGTCTTCAGGAGAGCCAGGGTAGCTGGTGGAATGGGGCAGGTCCCTTCCACGGGGCAGCACTGGCCTGGCTGCTTCATAAACATGAGCTCCACGTACTTCTCACAACAACGCTTGGAAGTAGGCGTCTTTCACATCACCTTACAGACGAGGAAATGGAGCCTACAGATTGAGTGTCAGTCAGAGCTGGGAAGCCAATCCAAGTGGTTCAGTCTTTGGGCCAAAAACTCAGGCCTTGAAGGCACAGGCCTGGGCTGGAATCCCAGCTCCACCCTTTTTTTTTTTTTTTTTTTTTTTTTTTTTTTTTTAAACACAGGGTCTCACTCTGTAGCCCAGGCTAGAGAGCAGGGGCATGATCACAGCTCACTGCAGCCTTGACTGCCCAGGCTCAAGAAGGGGTAACAAGGATCTGACAAAGCCAGCATTGACCTCAAGCAGCGGTGAGGCAGGAGGGCCTGAGGCCCCAGCGGGTGCAGCCTGGGGTTTCCAGGAATTGAGGTTGATGGGGAAGAAGGGGGTCACAGAGGGATCTGTGAGCACAGCTGCAAGCCTTGGTAGGTATTGGAGGACTCTGAAGTCCTGGAGACCTGAGCCCAGAAGGGCAGAGTGAGCACACAATCTGACCCCAAGGAAAGGGTAGCTGTGGCTCCCGAAGGGCGAAGGCCTCTGGCCAGCCTGCCTTGGCCTACAGGGTAGAAGAATAATTATTCCTCAGCCCTTTAATAGGAAAATACCAGCCCCCCAGCTGCAGGGCTTCCACTCTGCTCCCCCATTCCCTTCAATATCAGTGCTTCCTTCTGGCCTGGAGCAGCCTAGAGCTCAGCAAGCTCTTCCCCTGCCCCAGCACATGTACCAGGCTCCCTGTCCGAACAGCCTTCAGGCCTCCAGTCAAACGCCCTCCTCTAAACCAGCTTCCCCAGGTGCCCACTTATCTCCTCTGGAGCTCGGACAGCCATCGGAGTTGCAGGTCAATAGGAAGTCCTTTGTCTAAGGCCAGTTTCCCAGCTACCTGTAAGGGGAGAGGCCGCAGCTGGTTTGCTCACTGCTGTATCCCCGGCACCTGTGAGGATACCTGGCACATAGTAGGTGCTCACTGAATACAGGCTGCCAGAACAACCCTGCCCACTGAGCCCAGGGGCTGCTGGCATACCATGGTCGAGGCCTTGCACGCACTCCCGTCAGCCAGCTGGGCCTTCCCCACATCCTCAGGCCTCAGTAGGTGAGGAGTCAGGGCTCCCAGCATCCCAGTTCTCCAACCCACCAGTCTGAGCCACAGCCAGACACCAACTCCAGCCTGGGACCACCCTCTGACATGTGATCAGTGGGGAAGCCCCAAGGAGGAGGAGGCAGGGACCCCATGCCAGGGCCCATTTGCTACCGATCCACTCCACCCTTGCGCCTGGGCTCCTGGGGACCCATCTTGTTTCCTTGGCTGGAGAAACAGCAATTGCTACAGTAGTATCCCAACCAAGCCAGCTCATTTAAGCCTCACAGCAGTGCCTGGCTCAGAGGCTCCTTGTCAGTCTTGACTGACAGATGAGGGCACTGAGGCCTAAAGAGTTTAGATGACCTGTTTCAGGTCACCCAGCTGGTTGAGGAGCAGGACTTGAGCTCTGGCACATCTGACCCCAGGACCCAACTCTTTTAAAAAAAAAAAAAAAAAATTTAGTTGTTAATTGTAGTAAAAATATACATAATATAAAACCTACCATCTTAATCATTTTTAAGTGCATAGTTAGTTCTGTAGTGTACTGTACTACTTTAAAATGTATATATTCAGATTGTTGTGCAAACCAATCTCCAGAACTTTTTCACCTGCAAAGTGCAACTCTATGCTACAGAGCTCCCCCATTCTCCACCAGTCCCTGGCAACTGCCCTTCTACCGTCTGTCTCTGAATGTGACTCCTCTGGGTACCTCAGATATGTGAGATCGTAGTGTTTGTCGTTTTATGACTGGCTTTTTCACCCAGCACAATGTCCTCAAGGTTCATCCATGTTGTAGCATGTGTCAGAATGTCCTTTTTTAAGGCTGAATCATACTCTATTCTATATATAGAAACCACTCTGCATTCAGTTCTTTTGGGTATTTACTTGGAAGTGAAATTGCTGGGTCATATAGTGATTCTATTGTTAATTTTTTGAGGAATCGCCATACTGTTTTCCACACTAGCTGCACCATTTCACATTCCCAGCAACAGTGTGCACATCCTTGTCAACACTTATTTTCTGTTTTTTTGACAGTCGCAATCCTAGTGGGTGTGAGGTAGTCAGGGCCCAGCTCTTAATCCCAACTCCATGGGATTCTGTCCTGAGGCCCAAAGTGCATCCCAATCCCTTCACTTCTGAGGCCCCACCTTGCTCTTGCCAATCCCCTTCCCAGGTCTGTGGCCTACTCCCAAACCACAGCCCTGCACCCAGGGCTCCACTGACAGCCCCTAGGCCTCCATGCTCTCTATCCATGCAGGCCCCTGGGAGGCCATCCACCACTGACCTCCTCCTGCACCACCACCTCCCTGAATCTGCCCAACTCTGCTCACCATTCTCTACCCCAGACCAGACACCTTGCTCCCTATACCAGCCTGCAACTTGGGTCCACCCAGCAAACATGTGCAGGCGGGAATCAATCACGGCCAATTTGCCTTTACAGCCCCAATGCTCAGCTGGCAAGTGTTTCGTAGATACTGAATGAATGTCTGGCAAATAATGAAGGAATGAGTGAATGAAGTCAGGCCTCATTAAGACTACAGAGCAGAAGTCAAATTTAAAACTAAACACAGGCACGTCTCAGAGCCTCAAGACTCAGGGAATCTCAGCATACCACTTACCAGCTGGCTGTTCAACCCTGGGCAGATGGCTCCACCTCTCTGAACCTTCTTCTCATCTCCAAAGCAGAGGTGAGTAATACCTTCCTCCCAGGAGTGTTATGAGGAGTCAAAGAGGGAACTCTGGTAAAGCAGCTCATTTGAGGCTGGAAAGAGGGAGGGGCTCTAAGCCACGACCATGACCACAGCTACCATCAAAATTCCCTCTCACCTCTCTCTGCCTCTGTCCTTCTCTGGCCCATCGCCAGCTCTCCCCATTCCCGCATTCCCCAAGACCCCAAGGCTCCCTCCTTCCCTCTCCAAGAGACTCCAGTCCACCTGCCTCTATGCTGCAAGCAACTCTCTCCTGAGCCTGCTCCCCTTCAGAGTTCCCGTGCCTGTCTTCTCCTCTGCAAACTTCCTTACCACCTACTCGCTGCCGGCCATCTGCCTCCTGCCTTCCGCTTCTCCCAGGAAACTGCTCTGCCCGCTTTACCAGTGACCCCGATCTCATGTTCCAGAAGCTTTCCTTGGACCTCCTCCTCAGACAGACTGAATGCTCTCCACGCTGCTAACCCTCCTCCTCTTCACCAAACTCCTTCTTTGGCCTTTGCAATAACCATTCGGCCCAGGTTCAAATCCACAAACGTGTAGCCAGGGCTCCCCGCTGTCAAACACAGGACAGGAGTTCCTCCCGCCTCTCCACCATCTCTTCCTTCGACACCTTCCCTTCCTCCTGCCCTCTAATGTGGGTGGGAGCTAATGTGTGTAAGTCCTCGCAGGATGTGCTCTCTTCTCCAGGAAACCCCAGCACCAAGCAGTGTTTCTTAAACTGCGTCCTAGGCACTCCAGAATCCAAATCACCGGAATCGCCTTGCTGAAGATCTACAGAGCCAGCACCTCTAGGATGGGCTGGGAATCTGCATTTTGTGCCAGCCTCCCAGGAGATCCTTATTCCTACCAAAGTTTCTGTTCCACTGCCTTCATAGGTTGAAGTGCTTCCCCTGAGGGTCCCCCCATCTCTCTCTCCAGCCTGAATACTCTCCTGAGTAACCTTCCCCATCACGACCTCTGGGGCCATCTTTTTCACGTAGATTTTTAGTGGCAGTTCAAAGAAAACAGGCAAAAGTCAAATTCACAACTTCTCCTCCAGGATCAGTCGCCCTTTTCCAGCTTTATTCCAGTCCCAGGATCACTCTCTCAGGCTCGAGCCTCAGAGTCCGCCAGGCCGTTCCCACTTACTCTCTCTGCTCTCTCTGCCTTGGTCCAGACCCACTTCCCCTCGTATCTTGGCCTCTGCAATAACTTTGAACTCTATGACTGTAGTAGATTCCTATGACAAATTATCATACACTAGTGGCTGAAAGTAACACAAATGTATTATCTTTCAGTTCTGGAAGTCAGAAGTCCAAAATCAGTCTAACCATGTTAAAGTCAAGGTGGTGGCAGGACATTAACAGCAGATTGGATAAAGAAAATGTGGGCCGGGTGCGGTGGCTCACGCCTGTAATCCTAGCACTTTGGGAGGCCGAGGCGGGCAGATCACAAGGTCAGGAGATCGAGACCATCCTGGCTAACACGGTGAAACCCCGTCTCTACTAAAAATACACAAAATCAGCCGGGCATGGTGGCGGGGGCCTGTAGTCCCAGCTACTCGGGAGGCTGAGGCAGGAGAGCGGCGTGAACCCCAGAGGTGGAGCTTGCAGTGAGCCGAGATCACGCCACTGCACTCCAGCCTGGGTGACAGAGACTCCGTCTCAAAAAAAAAAAAGAAAGAAAATGTGGTACATATACACTACACAGTACTACGAAACCATAAAAAAGAAGGAAAGCAAGCCTGGCGCAGTGGCTCAAGCCTGTAATCCCAACACTTTGGAAGGCCGAGGTGGGTGGATCACCTGAGGTCAGGAGTTTGAGACCAGCCTAACTAACATGGTGAAACCTCGTCTCTACTAAAAATACAAAAATTAGCCAGGCATGGTGGTGGGTGCCTGTAATCCTAGCTACTCAGGAGGCTGAGGCAGGAGAATGAATCGAAATTGTGCCACTGCACTCCAGCCTGGGCAACAGAGCAAAAACTCCATCTCAAAAAAAAAAAAAAAAAAAAAAAAAAAAAAAAAAAAACCCAGATGAGGGAGAAGGGAAAGTTCTTTCTTACGGTAGAAAGTTAACTAATAGAGAACAAATGATGGAGTTGAAAATCATCATGAATGCTAAAACTAGGGGGATGAAAGCTTGATGAGAAACAGAATGTGCACTTAGCTTCAAACAATCCCCCAACAAATTACCTGTTAATACCAAAGAAGAAAACAACAACCTCTCAGCAGAGAAGCCTGGCAGACATCAACTTATCAAGTGATTAAAGACAAAATCACCAATACTGGCACAAACCGACATCACCTGCCTTCTGACATGGTGCACCAGGAAGGACACGGAGTCATTATTTGGCGTTCCCAGCAAAAATGCGTAACCCAAATGTAACCGTGAGGAAAGATCAAATGAAGTCAAACTGAGGAGCATTCTGCCAAATAACCGGCCTGCATATATCAATAATGTCAAAGTCAAGAAAAACAAAGAAAGGCTGAGGAACTCTTCCAAATTAAGGGAGACTAAAGACCATGACCATTAAATGCCATGTGTGATTCTGGCAGGATTGTGGACCTGGGAAAAAACAGCCATGAAAGACATTATCCGGGCAATTGATAAAAACTGAGTGTGAATTCTGGAGTATAGTTTTGCACCGATGTTTAATTTTCTGATGTTGATAGCCTTATTGTTCTTAGAAAACACCCACCAAGTATTTAAAGGAAAAAAGTTACAATGTCTCCAAGCTATTATTAAATAGTTCAGGAAAAAAATTACCTATTAGTGTGTGTGATAGAGGAGAGAGAAAGTGTGTGTGTGTGTGTGTGTGTGATTATGATGAAGCAAATTGGATTGTGATGTTTGCACAAGACCATAAGTTTATTAAAAATCATTTATTTGTTTTTTAAAATTTAATAAAAAGTTTTGCACACCCCCTCTGGGGACCCCCATTTCCCTGCCCCATGGCCTAGGTGCCCACCCATTTCTTTAATCTCCTCTCCCAGAACTCACCAACACAAATCTTCGCCCCTCAGGGGGGTCTGCTTCTCACTCTCCTTCCCAAATACATGCCACATACCTTCTGAATGCTCCCAAACTCCCTTACCCCCACTTCCCCTTACTACTTAACCTAAGTCTTGCCCAGTCTTCAAGGCCCGGTTCAAACCCTACCTCCACAACACAGCAACAATCCAATCCCTCCTTCCCATCGAGCGACTCTCATCAGACTCATCTCCACACTGATGGGGCACTGACTATGTGCCAGGCATTGCTCTATTCTAATTATTAATCTTTATTCTTGCTGCCTTCAGCCAGCTTTCCCTAGCATTAACCTCTTTCATAACCATGCACAGTTATCAAAACTAAGAAATTAGCTGGGCAAGGTGATGCATGCCTGTAGTTCCAGCTACTCAGGAGGCTGAGTGGGAGGATCGCTTGAGCCCAGGAATTTGAGACCAGCCTGGGGAATATAGTGAGACCCCATCTCAAAAAAAATCATCTCATCTGAACTACACAGCCCTATGAGGTAAATGCTGCCACTGGTCCCATTTTACAGATGAGTAAGCTGAGCCGCTAGTGAGTTGTCTAAGATCTCTTGATAGGTGATGAAGCCAGGATTCAAACTGGGCCATTCTCGTACTGAAGCCTGGGCTGGTAGCCACTGTGCTCCTCGTCTCTACGGACATCCTTACACATTTGTTCTTTCTCCCTCACCAGGCTGAAAGCTCCTCAGGCCTCTCTCAATGACTCTATGCACCCTGCAGGTGCCCAACAGCTGTCTGTCCGCCACAGGCTGGGTTTCAGAAAGGAGAGGAGGGGGTCATGAGCTCCGTCAAAAAGAGAAGCCAATTCTCCACACTCTCCCCGCCCCCCAGCACAGCCCAGCTCCCTGGCTACTGCCCAAGGCCCGGCCGTCATCTGCTCTGGGTAATAAGTATTTGTATGGCGATAATTACAGCATTTCGGAAGAAAATCCCATTAAGCAAGAGCCCCGCCGAGCTGCTAATGCCGGCACAGAACTGGAGGCGGCAACTCCGCCAAGCACCCGTCTGCTCCCAATAATGCAGGAGCGGCCCAGCCCCAAAAGAGCACGGCCGCCCCTGCTGGCAGCCTCGGGCAGCCTGGGCCACCGACAGCCCGCCCGCCCCGCACAAGAAGGGGCACCGAGGAACATCAGCACCCCCGCTTGTGCCCCAGGGTTCCCATCGGCTGCCTGATGAGGAAGAGGAGGGCCACCCTGGGATCCAGCATGACGCCCAAATTTCCTTCACATCCCTGCAATTCTCTGTCACCTTAATAACAATAATAATACTACCATTTATTGGGCACTCGCTGTCTGCCAGGCCCTGTGCGAAGCGCCTCTGTGAGCATTACCGCATTTAATCCTCATGACCACCCTTTGAAGCAGGCCCTATCATCATCCCCACTTTATGGGCAAGGAAATGGGGTTCTGAGAAGTCGCCCTTTCCTCCAGACCACTTATCCCAGCTTGCAGTTGTGTGCTTATTCTTATATTATGTCATTCATCTCTATCTCCCCTGCTGGACTAAAACTGGGGTTTCTGTTTCTGTCCGGCACTATTCACCCGGCACAATGCAGACGTTCAATAGATAGCTATCTGTTGAATGAGGGAATTAAACCCCATCACTTGCCCAAGGCCTTCCCAGCTGCTGAGTGGCAGAGTGGGGTTAAAAACCCAGGCAGTCTGACTTCACAGCCCTGCCATCAGGACCACCCGCCCTGCATACGGTCCCCACTCTGTCTCCAAATCCCCAGAGAAAGGGGCAGAGATGCCCAGGAAAGGTAAATGAGTGTTCTAAATAGACAGACTGCGCTCTAAGCAGACAGACTGCATGAGAGCCAGCGCTCAAATCCTTACCTCCCGAGCTCTCTTCTGCCCCACCCAAACCCTTGAGCCTCTAGCTTGAGCTTTCCAAATAATAACAATAATATCCTAACGATTGAATCACAAAGCATTTTCACAACCATAGCATGAGTGAGTGCAAAGGCCCTTTGAGGTAGTAGGTGTCATCAGCCCCAGAGGCCAAGGCAAGGGCGAACACCAGCCATGTGCCAAGTGTGACACGTTGCCTCACTCACTGCTCACTATCAACCTGCACAGCTGTCGTCATCCCCTTTTACAGATGGGGAAACTGGGTCTCAGAGCAGGGAGAGGCACAGAATGGGGGTCCTAACACCAGTCATTCAGAGCCCAGCAATAAGCCAGTGTGCTGGCAGCCACACCAAAGCCTAAGCAAGCAGGGGACTCTTGCCCTGCCAGGAGGAATCTCCCCTGCACAGCTCAGGTCTCTGCTGCAGGAGACCCTGGTGGCCTGCTCAGATCCAACCACGCCCTGATGGCAGATGTGGCTGCAGTGGCCCCTGACCTCATTTACCGAGGTCACCATACAATTATTATTTGGAATTTCAAACAGGCTCCCCAGAGGATCAGCCTCAGGTGCCCTGGGCAGCCTCCCTTATGTGTGACCACTCAGCCCTGTTAAATGAGACCTCAAGCTCAGGGAGCTGAGTCTAGAGAGGGCCTCCCAGGCCTCTACAGCAGGCATGGAGATAGGGCAGGGTGGGCGAACTGGCAAGGAGGGAAGGGCACATAAGGAGGACGGCAAGGCTGGGCACAGTGGCTCATGCCTGTAACCCCAGCACTTTGGGAGACTGAGGCAGGGGGATTGCTTGAGCCAGAAGTTTGAGACCAGCCTGGGCAACATAGCTAGATCCCCATCTCTACAAAAAAAGGGAAAAAAAGACCTGACAAGCAGCAGAATGTGCTGGGCCTGGAGGCAAAGAGAGAACAGTAGGCCTTCCCAAAGGCCCTGCCTGCCTCCCTCCATCCTCAGGCAACTTCCCCTCTCTGCACCCACACGGGGAATCTTCCGCAAGCCCCAAATACCCAGTGTGCCGAGGGCTGGGGGCACCAGCGATGTCCACGCATACTGCACTCTCACACTCTCCTGGACACTCTAGTTAAAAGATTTTTGTAATTAAAAATCAAGTCCAACTGAAAGTCAAGGTCTTTGTGGAAGAAAAAAAAAATAACTTAATGGTGACCATGGCTGGGTCCCTCTGCGCCTGGGCAATACAAAGAGAGGAAGCTTCCTGGGCCTCCTCCGCCGCCTCTCCCAGCCCTGGCTCTGTATTTTAATTGTTCATTACAGTGAATTATTTAGCATCCCTTCGCTGCCCAGCTGACCAGCGCCACAGCCCCTCTGGCTGAACCAATTTCCTCAGCAGCTCTGGGGCCTACCCAACCTCTTCCCCAAAGTCCCCACAGCAAACCAATAACAATTTCTTTCCATTTCGGGGGACACGCCTGGACCCAGAGTTATAGAATATATGATCATAAAGTTGCCAGGCCTCACAGGCTGCCGCAGAAACTGCCCAAAGGACAAAAGGCAAATGCACAGCTGCAGTCCATAAAAATTTCACAGCCTCAGAAGAAGCCGCTGTTTCAGGCTCTGATACTGCACAACACTCATATTGATTAGAGAGAGCATTTGCCACAGTTATTTTGAGTCTGCCTGGGCTCTTACCAAGGCCTCTTTCAAGATGTTCTTTTCCTCTTCGAGCAGCTCTTTCACGGGCTGCCTGGAGAACAGGCGGGCTCCCTGCACTTTCCCAGTCCAGGAAGCTTTGCCCACATGGCAGAGATCAGACCTGCTCCATTTCCCCAGGATAACTCACCCCTGGATTCCAACTAGCAATTCCACAGGAAAAGTTCACATATAGAAAGGTTTCCTGACCCTTCCCAACATCTCTTTCCAGCCTCAAGTCCCACTCCACTCACTGGCCACTGGCCACAGCATGTTTCAGCCCCAGGGGCAAGCTGGTCCATCTTCCCATATCGGGCCAGGCACGCTCACACCTGCAGGCTTTTGGCTCATACTCAACACCTGCAGGCTTTTGGCTCATACTCACACCTGCAGGCTTTTGGCTCATGCTCACACCTGCTGGCTTTTTGCTTATGCTCATACCTGTAATCCCAGCACTTTGGGAGGCGGAGGCAGGAGGATTGCTTGAGCCCAGAAGTTTGAGACCAGCCTGGGCAACATAGCTAGATCCTCATCTCTACAAAAAAAAAGGGGGGAAAAAAGAGGTCTGCAAGAAAGCAGACCCCATGACCTGAAAAGCAGCAGAATGTGCTGGGCCTGGAGCCCAGCTATTCCCTCTGCCTAGATTGCCTGCCCTCTGGGCTTGGCAAAATCCAAACCAACCTTGATAAAGTGGCCCATCCTCTGAGAAATCCCTTCACTCTGGAAAAGGGCTTTTCACCCCAGTGTTCCCACAGCCTGTTCCCTGAGGCTGCCGGGCCCTCTTCTGAGAGCTTACCATTAGAAGTCCTCTGCCCAGTTCTCTAGACCATGTGCCCCTTGAGGACAGGGATGCGCTCACTCCCTGCTGACGCCTCAGCACCCAGGGCAGTTCCTGGCTCAGAAACATTTGCTGAATTAAAATAATGAGATTCCCCTCCCTATCCTATCGTAATAATGGCTCTCACTTAGTGAGCATCAGAAGGTACCAGGCACTTCCCATACATGATCTTCCATCCTCACAAGAACCAGATACCTTATGTCGCCTCAGCCCCATTTTCCTGATGGAAAGCAACTAAGGTTCAGAGAAGTTAAGTAACTTGCCCAAGGTCACACAGCTCATAGGTGACAGAGCTGGAGGACCCAGGTAGTATAGCTCCCAGAACGCCACCCCTTTCCTCTGTACTAGGAAATTTCACTTTCATCTCACTCTGATCACAAAAGAGCTAAAGAGTTCATGGAAGTCTTAAACACTAAAGGTGGTGAGTAAGGATGGAGGAGATGACTTTAAGACTCAAGATTCAAAAGCAAAGAAGAGGAGCTAATGTGTCTTAGATCTAGGCTGCAACCAGGACAGCAGCTTCAGGAGAAATTCCGGTGGACAAGGCAAGGGAAGCAGGGAGCAGGTACAGAGGGGACAGGCATGGAGGGTGACCAGGCCACCGCAGAGGTCCTCTGGACAGATTTCTGACCCTCAGTTCCTCTCCGGGTCCACACAGGATAATGCACACACTGCCCATGGGAAACTCAGTTTGGTACCGCCCCTCCCCAGCCCTGTAACACACAAGCATTCACACACACACACATACACATGCAACACACACACACACACACCATCTAGATTGCATCTAGATTGCAAATTCTCTGAAGCCTCCACAGAAATTTTTCAGATGCAGCCAAGAAGAGTCTGGGGCAAATATGTGCTCACTGATTGCTGGCCCTGGTACAGAGTCTGATTCAGGAGACAGCTCTCCTCAGGGTCAGATTTCTGTCTCTGACCAGCTGGGGGCCATGAAAATGTGCTCGAAAGTTATCAAAATATGCATGCCTTTCCTGAGAGCCACTGCAATCACCAAGGAGTGTGGGAAGGAGGAGTAGGTAGGTTTCAAAGGAGCCAGCAGCCTTCTCCAAAGCCCTGTCCAAAAATCTCCTGGTGCAGTCACCTCTGCGAGCAGTACAAAGGCCCTGCATGTGACCAAAATCTACACACACACAGCCCATTACGGGGACTCTTATGGCCTCACACTATTAAGGTGGCCCCTTAATACTAGGAATTGACACAGAAACACATTATGCAGGAGACTCACAGAAAACAAAGTATAAAGGTCTGTAAATACACACACGCAAACACACACACACACACATACACATCCTACTAGCTTAGTGGGTCTAGAAAAGGGTCAAGTTTCCTCAAGAATTTACGACTGAGAGGGAACAGGGGAAGAGAAATGCTGTTTTTTTATGACTTGTCATGGTCAATATCTTTAACCTTGGGCCCCCCTCTCCAAGCTCTTGACCTCTCGTTGGCATTATCCACCCGGTCCTCCATCCAAGACACACCTACCCCTTTCCGGGTGCTGAATGTTACACACCCCAAGCCACATACCCAAAGCCCTCAGGTCCCATTGTCTGCCTGCGTTGGGGATGACTGGGTGTGGAGGGAGGCGGGTGAGTAGAGGACCAACGCGTGGCACCTGCAGGGGAAGAA
>NW_012099987.1:2465600-2466282 GCF_000951045.1 Mandrillus leucophaeus
CGGGTGCGGAGTGCAGGGTGCAGGTGTGAGGACCGGAGCTGACAACCCCGCCGATGGCCCTTTGAATCCCAGGGAAGGGGAAACCACGGCGCTCCTGGCTCCTGGCTCGGGAAAGACCCCGGCAAGAACTGACCCGTCTGTGGGCTGCGGAGCCCAGGCGGGCCCCAGTGGTCCTGCCCCCACCCCGAAGTCCGGAATTGCGTCTGGGTTGGAGGGCAACCTCGGAGCCAGGGAGCCCTGTCTCTTATACACATCTAGATGTGTATAAGAGACAGGCCCTCAGGTCCCATTGTCTGCCTGCGTTGGGGATGACTGGGTGTGGAGGGAGGCGGGTGAGTAGAGGACCAACGCGTGGCACCTGCAGGGGAAGAATTCTCAAGGCTCTGGGGCAAACAATGGAGAAGAAGGGGCAGACCAGAAACTTCGCCTCCATCCCATCCTGCTGCCCTTCGTCAGGAGCAAGCTCTGGGAGCGGTAATCTGCGCAGCTGGCTCAGAACGCGGCCGTAGCCCCATGTGCCCAAAAGGAGACATTGTCCTGGCCAGTGTGGGAAGTGTCCCTCCTGGGTGCAAGGAAGGCTTTCTGGCACCAGTTCGCAGGCACCCTGGAGGAATAAAGCGCTGGCGCAGTGGGGAGGGCGGGTGCGGAGTGCAGGGTGCAGGTGTGAGGACCGGAGCTGACA
>NW_012099987.1:2467090-2493919 GCF_000951045.1 Mandrillus leucophaeus
GGGGAGGGGAGGGGAGGGAAGGGGGGTGTGGCTCGACCTGCCAAGTCCTGGCTCTACACACACGCGCGCGCACATGCACATGCACACACACACACACACACACACACACACACACGGCGAGGATGCACACATTTAGACGCACGCACCCGGCACCCGCGGCCCCAGCTGCTATTGCAGGGTGGGAGGGAGGTCTTATTTTGCTGCTTGGACGCCTTCCAGCGGGGTCAGACCCGTTTCCCCCATCCCCCGACGGCAGCATCGGCCTCTAGGCCCCACCTGACTCGCTATGCCAATTCTTGGTTAAGGGAAACCCTGTGCTTGTGCCCCAGGTGGCATCCTCAAGCTACCAACCTTACTTAGCCTGGACTTTGAGAGTGGAGCTTTGCCGGGGCGGTGGGGGGGCGTTCCACGAAAGCACTAGGCCAAGTACAGTCTCCTTCCTACCTCCATGCACCCACTTCTCAGAGGGTAACAAGCCAGCCCCATGCCCAGTATGAGAATGGCTCTGATCGGGACACTTGCTCAGCAGGGCACATTTGTACCATACAGTTACACGGGCTTCTTCCCCTGTTGTAGAAGAGAGGGACGAGACATTAAGGAGACTTGGAAATCTGGCAAACATCTTCCTCCACTCACACCGGGGTTCCTCCATTTCTGACAGGTGGAAACAGATGAAAATGAATATTCCATCTTGTCATCAAAGGAGACAGAGAGGGCTGGCATAGGGCTGGGCGGCCTGCTTGAGAAAGAACCCCACAGGCCACCCCCATCAGACCCAGGCCTCACACCCAGCTGGGTAGGGACCTTCCTCACTGTAAGGCATGTGTGGACGTGGGCATGAACAGGGCATCCAGGTGGGGAGAGAATTCTCCTCAACCCCAGAAAAGATGAAAGATCTCCTCAAAGCTAAGGACAGCTGTGGCCCGCTGGGGCAGTGTCCAGCAGTCGGGGCCCCGATGTGAGGCTGCCTGGCAAGAGGACACTGCTGGGTAGCCTGAGAAACACCTCCCGTCTCAGGAATGGCAGGGCTCCAGACACAGCATGGATGCATTTGGTGGGGAGAGTATCCGGCGGGGTGGGGATGGGGGATGTTGATAGACTCCACAAGGTTGAACCCTTACCCACAAGGTACCCAAGGCTCAGGCGTTTTCTTTGTTTTTCTTTTCCATGTTGATGAAAAATTTGCAGTCTCTCTACTGTCATAGCACAGTATGTTACAATGTATGCGGCTGCTTTCATGGGCTTTTGACAGTTCTTTTGAAAGTTTTCACCCATCCCTGTCCATGACCTCCATCTGGGCAGTGGGTTCTTGAACATCAGTTCAGTTTCTCAGGGGGCAGGGCTTTCTCAGGGGTGCCTATGTGGTAGGATATTAGGGAAGCTTCCCACAAACCAGGCTGGAGTCTGAGAGGGCTGCCCCTGCCCTGCAGCTCACCAGCTCCTGCTCCATGGGGCCCCAGGCCCTCTATCTGTGCCCTCCCGGTAGCCTCAGACAGAGTAACATTCCTCTGTGCCTGCTGCTTTGTTTATCCCCTCTTAGCACCTGCAGCTGCTTCTCCACACCCCACAACCCTGCCCACCTCCTGGCATCCTCACTCACTCACCCAGACACACACCCCAGCACCTGGCGCTTAGTAGGCCTGTCACAGACAGCACTTAGGCTGTTGAAGATGTCTGGCCTCCAGCCTTCTGCTGCAGCAGTAGCTCCCCGGTCCCAGGACCTTGGAGGGCCCCTTTGAAGCCAAGACTCATGTGGAGAAGGGAGAGAGTGTTGATTAGCCGGGTGACATGCCCCTTGGTCCTCAGAGTGACAGAGTGAAGGGGTGTGAAGAGGGTGTGAGGAGGGGTGGGAGTGAGCAGGGGTGCAAGATTAGCCCTGCCTGTGGCTCCTGAGAACCAGCCCCTGCCCTAGAAGCTTCCAGACCAGCCTGGACAGTGAATCCCAAGCAGGCCCTACTGCCTGGCAAAGCCTGGCTTTTCCTCTGAAGGGAGGGAAGGAAGGAGCCCCCGAGACCCAGGACAAAGACTCCCCCGACAGCCCATCACGGGAGGCCCTGCCCAAACAGCGGGCAGCTCCCCAGCTTGGCTCCCGTCCCTGGTTCCTCCACCCCAGAACCTGGCCAGCTCCCCCGATTCAGGAGGCGGCTCACCATGAATGAGCGCAGCTCATTAGCGTGCCCGGCACATTTACTTGTTAAACAACCGCCTGGCTGGCCGCACACCCCCAAGCCCCCCTCTGTTTTTTCAATTTCCTCTCCCATGCCCCTCCCCATCTTGGGTCTCCCTACCCCCTCCCTCCAGCCAGGCCACCTGCTCCCACTGCACGGGTGGGGAGGAGGCAGGCCTGGCACATTGCTTCTGCCAGGAATACTCCACCAAGCCCGGCCCTGCTCACCTGTCACCATCAGGGCAACCCCCTGGAAGGGAAATTTGGGGTTGAGTCTCCCCAGCCCAGTGACGTGAGTCCCCTCTGAGTCCTCTCAGCCATGTGTGCTGGGAGTTGAGGGCCACTTCCCACGTGTGATTCAAGGAGAGAGCGCTCTCTTCACAGCTTCTGCACGGAGTCCTCTTCCCCACCTCCACCTTCTGGAGCACCAAGAAGCAGGAGAGCCTGGGTGAGGCTGAGGAGCACCATGGGGTGGATTTCCAAGCTGCAAAAGGCAAAAGTGAGACAGAATGCCTGCTAAGTAGACATCAGATAAACACCACTCACGGAGTATCTGTGTACTACATATGCTGTACTGGAACTCAGCAATTCAACAGGGGACAAGAATGGCCCTGGCCTTCAGTGGGCTCACTGTCCAGTGGGGGCACAGAAACAGGAAGCAGGAAAGCATATTCATTTGGGTGTCAGCGAATGTGGAATTGCAGAGAACCCAGAGTGAGGGCACAGAGTGGGGCTGGAAGGCTCCCTGGAAGGGGAGGCACTGGAACTAGGTCTTGAAGGATAAATAGGCATTCTTTGGGCAAAAAACAGGAAGAAAGCCTCTCTCAGCAAAGAGAAGTACATGAGGCAAGTCACACAGACTGGGAGCAGCATTCTCAATGGCTGAGCTGGGGCACGTCCAGCAAGGCTGGAGCGTGGCAGGGGATTCAGGTGGGAAGCACAGATGGAGGTTACGGAGGTAATGAGGACACACCCCAGAGGCCCTGGTGCAGCCTTTCTCTGGCTTCACTGGGCTTTTAGCATCACCTGGCCTGGCCCTGGCCTCAAACACATGTCTATGTATGCATGTGCTTGGAAATGCACTACCTCTGGAACCAGTGTCTCTGCAACCTGGTGCTTCCAGGGAGGTGACTTGGGAGGTAGCAAGGAGACAGTTGCAGCAGATGCTTGTTTTCTACTGTTTGGGGTTTTTTTGTTTGTTTGTTTTTTGAGATAGAGTCATGCTGTGTTGCTCAGGGTGGAGTCCATTGGCACAATCACAGCTCACTGCAGCCTCCAACTCCTGGGCTCAAGCGATCCTCTCACCTCAGCCTCCCGAGTAGCCAGGACTACGGGCACGTGTCACCATACTTGGCTAATTGTTTTTTGCTTGTTTGTTGTTTATTTTTTGTTTTGTTTTGTTTTTTGCAGAGATGGGTCTCCCAGGGTTGCCCAGATTGGTCTCAAACTCCTGGATTCTAGTTATCCTCCCATCTCAGCCTCCCAAAGTGCTGGGATTACAGACCTGAGCCACCACACCCAGCCTTTGTTCATATTTTTTACCCTGTGTAGAATGAGCTAATTTCCCCCTACCAATACATTTTAACCACCCCCCCCCCCGGGTGCTTATCATACACACTGATTCCTGTGACCCATCCCCAACCTTCCCAATCAGAATCTTCACTGTTAACAAGCTGGGGATGGGGGATTACAGGCGGTGCTAATTCTGATGCAGGTGATTCCAGAGACCGTGCTCTAAGAATCAAGGCCTGGTGTGCCGAGTTATGAGTTTGGAATTAGACTGAAAACTCTGGGGAGCCACCGAAGGAAGGAGCCTGGTAGGGACAATGGGTCTCAGGCCCACCTGCCTTCCTTCTCTCCAGGTTCCACACACCATTAGCAAGGATGAGGCACATCAAAGAGAAAGATGGTCAAGGGAGAGTGGCAGGAAAGTATAAGATGTCAGAGCCAGAAGGGGATTAAAAAATGATCAAATCCAAGCGCCAGTAAACAGTTAGAAGCCCAGAGAAGTGAAGCAACCAGCCTGACCTCACATGGCAAAGGAGCTGCAGAGGTGGGCCATGAATGAGGCCACACGCCCGGGCAGAACACAGCATGCAGTCCATCCTTGGCACTCCTCCTGGCCCTGCCACCACAGGGGAACTACGAAAACAGGAGTCCCCGGCAAGTCTGTGCCGGCAGGACTCATGATATTTTAGCTTTAATCTCTAAACCCCTGGCTATGCTCAAATTTGGAGGAGGCTGAATTGTTGGAGGCTCTCAGTGGCAAAGCCTACAGCAAGGACAAGCTCCTAGTGTCTTTTATAGCCCAGAGACCACCATAGGCATCCAAGATCACTCTGGTAAATAGAAGTACTAGAAGCAAGAGAGAAGCAAAGTGGGTGCTGGGGTGGGAGAAGAGGGGGAAAAGAAAGGGAGAAAGCAGGGAGACAGCCTGCACTGACAGCAACCATTCATGTATTCATCAGACATCGACGGCATGCCAGCTGAGAGCCACGCACTGGAAATAGAAGAGATCTGTGCTTTGGGTTCATTGGCTTTCTTGTATCTTGTTCACAGTTTTCATCAAATTTAAAGTTTTTGGCCGGGCGCGGTGGCTCAAGCCTGTAATCCCAGCACTTTGGGAGGCTGAGACGGGCGGATCACGAGGTCAGAAGATCGAGACCATGCTGGCTAACACAGTGAAACCCCGTCTCTACTAAAAAATACAAAAAACTAGCCGGGCGAGGTGGTGGGCGCCTGTAGTCCCAGCTACTCAGGAGGCTGAGGCAGGAGAATGGCATAAACCCGGGAGGCGGAGCTTGCAGTGAGCTGAGATCAGGCCACTGCACTCCAACCTGGGCGACAGAGCGAGACTCTGTCTCAAAAAAAAAAAAAAAGTTTTCAACCATTATTTCTTCGCTTTTTTTTTTAATGTTCCCTCCTCTCTTTCTTCTTTTTTGGGGGCTCCATTTATACACAATTAGACCATCTGGAGTTGTCTCATAGTCCATGGATGATGCCCTGTTCCTTTTCTTAATCTTGTTTCTCTCTCTCTTTCATTTTGATGAGTTTCTCCTGGTGTATTGTGGTGTTCATTATCTTTTCTTCTACAGTATCTAATCTGCTGTTAATCCCATCTGGTAAGTTTTTTTTGTTTTTTGTTTTTTGTTTTGAGACAGAGTCTCACTCTGTCACCACTGGAGTGCAATGGCACAATCTCAGCTCACAGCAACCTCCGCCTCCCGGGTTCAAGCGATTCTCCTGCCTCAGCCTCCCTAGTAGCTGGGACTACAGGCATGTGCCATTGCACCTGGCTAATGTTTGTATTTTTAGTAGAGATGGGGTTTTACCATGTTAGCCAGGCTGGTCTCAAACCCCTGATCTCAAGAGATCTGCCCACCTCGGCCTCCCAAAGTTCTGGGATTACAGGCATGAGTCACCATACTGACCCCATCTGGTACAATTCTTATCTCAGCCATTGTACTTTTCATCTCTAGAAAATCTACTTGGATTTTTTTTTTTTTAATCTTCCATGTGTCTTCTTAACATGCTTATATTTTCCTCTACCTTCATGTACATATGGAATATAGTTGTAATAACTACATTACCAATTCTATTATATGTATCATTTCTGGGTTTGAAGTGATTGATTGCTTTTCTTCTTCATTATGGATCATACTTTCCTACTACGTAGTCCCCCCTTATCTACATAGGGAAACGTTGTCCAAGACCCCAAGTGGATGTCTACACCAAGGATAGTACCAAGCCCTATTATATTATGTTTTTCCTATACCTACATACCTTTGATAAAGTTTAATTTATAAATTAGACACAGTAAGAGATTAACAATATAACTAATAAGAAAAATAGAATAATTATAACAATATACGATAATAAAAGTTACGTGAATGTGGTCTCTCTACCTCCCTCTCTCTCAAAATATCTTATTGTGCTATACCACAGATAACTGAAACCACAGGAAGTGCAAACATGGATAAAGGGGAGCTACGGTACTTTGTACCCTGGTAATTATAGATTTCATGCCAGACGTTGTGGATTTTACCTTGTTGGGTGCTGGATATTCTTGTAGTTTGAAAAAATATTCTTGAGCTTTGTCCTGGAACAGAGTCAAGTTGCTTGGAGCCAGTTGGATTCTTTTGAGGCTTGTTTTTAAGCTTTCTTAGGCAGGACCAGGACTAGCCTGTAGTCAAAGGCTGATTTCCCTACCCTTCTGAAAGCTCTCCCCAATGCCCTGTGAATTAGGAGGTTTCTGCTCTGGCTGGTGGGAATGCCAGCTAATCCCAGCCCTGTGGGAACTCCAAGGATTGTTCTGCCTGCTCCTTTGGGTGGAACTTTCCCACCTTCAGATAGTTTACACACAGGCATGATCAGTTCTCAGCTGCAGACTGCGGGGGGAGAGGGTGGCACAGCAGGGAAGAACCATCGGCAGATCTCTAGCTGCTCGTTCTCTCTGTGCAGCAATTTCCTCTCCTGTCTTCCGTGGGAACCCGAGCCACCTTGGCCTCCCTGGACTCTCGGCTCCAATTCCTCAATTCAGATTGATGCCGGGTTCCACTTGGGTCCCCCTCTTGCTCTGTGACCTGGAAACTCTCTCCAGGCTGTAAGCCAGGCAATTACAGGGCTCATCCCACTTGTTTCTCCTCTCTCAGAAAACACTGCCCCACACTACCCATCGTTTAGTGTCTCATAACAGTTGTTTCTATTTTTCCCTGGCTTTTCAGTTGTTTAAGCCAGGAGGGGTAAAATTGTCCCGTTATGTCTTCTTGGCCAGAAACAGAAATGTGGAAGAGATTTTTGACAATACCTCACGCCCTCAAAACATGCTGTGTGTGCTGGGGAAAGACAGTCAAACAAACAGAAAATTATATGACCCTGACAAGTGCCCCGAAACCGGCCAGAGAGGACGGGACCTCAGCCACACAGGCTTCTCGCAGTTTATTAAGCACATAATGCTCGGTGCAGGCGGGTCTGTACCTAGAATGATCTTCCCATCATAATGGCTGGCATGGCCCCCTGCATCCTTCAGGTCTCAGCTTAAGCAGCAACTCCTCAAGAAGCCTTTCCTCAGGCGGGATTAGGTCAGCACCCCCATCCCACCAAAGGGGAATGGGAAGTCATCCAGGGATTTAAGGTGAGGCATGAGATATGATCTATGATCTCTCCTCTAACTGTCTTCTTCCTCAGCCCCTTCTGCCTCCCATGGCAGGTAGGAAGGAAGAGACCCTGTTTGGAAGCCCATCATAGAGCCAAACCTTTCTCTATCCTATACCCTTCTCCACCACACCCCCTTCTCCACCACACTTCCTTCTCCATCGCATCCCCTTCTCCACCGCATCCCCTTCTCCACCGCACCCCCTTCTCCACTGCATCCCCTTCTCTATGGCGTCCCCTTCTCCACCACACCCCTTTCTCCACCGCACCCCCTTCTCCACTGCACCCCCTTCCCCATCGTACCCCCTTCCCCATCGCACCCCCTTCTCCATCGCACCCCCTTCTCCATCGCATTGCCTTCTCCATCACACCCCCTTCTCCGTCACATCCCCTTCTCCATCACACCCCCTTCTCCATCACATCCCCTTCTCCATCACATCCCCTTCTCCATCGCATCCCCTTCCCCATCGCACCCCCTTCTCCATCACACCCCCTTCTCCATCGCATCCCCTTCCCCACTGCATCGCCTTCTCCATCGGAGTCAGCTTTCAGTCCTCCAAAGTCCAAGAAGATGACAAAAATGTGGCATCAGTGAGCTCATTAATCCACCTGCATTTTGGGGGCCTCGTCTGTAAAGAATAATCCTACCAACTAACAAACACTTCCATTGTACCTATAAATTTCAGGGGCTCATACTGTTTCAAGACCTTTACCCATTAAATCATTTAACACTCCCAAGAAACTTAGAAGGAGCTGGAAGCACAACGATGTTTGGGAGCTCACCCAAGGTCACACAGCACATAGGTGGCAGAGCTGAGATGTAAAATATGCATTTATTTAAGATCTGTCTCCTGGGGCCAGTATGGGGATTGAATGGGTAGTACAAATGAGAGCACCTTATGAGCTAAGTGCAGTTGCTCACACCTGTAATCCCAGCACTTTGGGAGGCAAAGGCAGGCAGATCACTTGAGGTCAGGAGTTTAAGACCAGCCTGGGCAACATGGTGAAACACTATCTCTACAAAAAATATAAAAATTAGCTGGACAAGGTGGCTTTCGCCTGTAGTCCCAGCTACTCAGGAAGCTGAGCTGGGAGAATCGCTTGAACCCATGAAGTCAAAGCTGCAGTGAGCCGTGTTCACACAACTGCATTCCAGCCTGGGCAACAGAGCAAGACCCTGTCTCCAAAAAGTAAATATATAAATAATAATAAATTTGGTCAGGTGTAGGGCCTCACGCCTGTAATCCCAACACTTTGGGAGGCTGAGGCGGGTGGATCACTTGAGGTCAGGAGTTCCAGACCAGCCTGGTCAACACGGTAAAACCTTGTCTCTACTAAAAATACAAAATTAGCCCGGCGTGGTGGCGCATGCCTGTAATCCCAGCTACTTGGAAGGCTGAGGCAGAAGAATCACTTAAACCAGGGAGGCAGAGGTTGCAGTGAGCCGAGATCATGCCATTGCACTCTAGCCTGGGCAACAAGAGCAAAACTCCATCTCAAAAATAATAATAATAATAATAATAATAATAAATTTAAAAACTGAAAAAAGAAAGTGCCTCATGCTGCAGTACAGGCATGTCATTAGTGTGTTCATTGTTTTAAAAAGCCAAAATTGGTAATAGGGATAACTTAGGGAACAGGTCTGTCCAGAGAAAGTTCCGTTTGACAACATTATGTACAAGTAATTTTAGAGGATTCCTTCTTCTTCTTTTTCCTTAGCTCCTTCTGCAAATGTGTGTGTTCTGGGTCTGCTTGTGTAACTGACACGAAACCCAGATATTCTTAGACCTTTCCCTTCCCTCACAGACTGTGGGTGGCCTTCTCATTACAAATGTAGTTGCCCTTCTCAAAATGGCAAAAACCCAGATTTAGCAGCTCCTAGCCTAAAAACATTCAATGAACCTAAAAGTAAATCTAATCTAATTAAAAGAAAATACACCCAAATGTTAACGTCATTGGAATTATCACTGACTTTTAGCCTCTTATTTTATACCCTTCTATATTTTCCATATTTTCTACAATAAGCTACAAAAAAATTTAGAAATAAAAATGTAATTACCAAATTATAGTTTGAATAAAATTACCACTAAATTTCGTATACCAAATGTATTGATTTTATGTGAACACACTAAATACTAAATAACACATTTTCTATTCCTGCACTGAGAGAGCTGCTGCAGATCTGCAAAGGGCGCTTAAAAAATAAGCAAAGAGCCGGGCGTGGTGGCTCGCACCTGTAATCCCAGCACTTTGGGAGGCCAAGGCAGGGGCATCACCTGAGGTCAGGAGTTCAAGACCAGCCTGGCCAACATGGCAAAACCCCATCTCTACTAAAAATACAAAAATTAGCCAGGTGTGGTGGCGGGCACCTGTAATCCCAGCTACTCAGGAGGCTGAGGCAGGAGAATCGCTTGAACCCGGGGTGGCGGAGGTTGCAGTGAGCCAAGATCCTACCACTGCCCTCCAGCCTGAGCAACAGAGAGAGACTCCATCTCAGAAAAATAAAATAAAACAAAAAATAAGCGACAGTTTGTATGAAAATACGTAGATCAGACAAATTTATACAGACAGGGAGTAGATTAGAGGTTGCTAGGGACCGCAGGGAGATGGGAATGGGAAGTTACTGTTTAATGGGTACAAAGTTTCTGTTAGGTGTGAGGAAAAAAAATTGGAAATAAATGATGATGATTGCACAACACTATGAATGCAATTAATGCCACTAATTGTACACTTAGAGCGGTTAAATAGTAAATTTTGTCATATGTATATAATTAGCACACTAAAAAATAATAAGTGATGGCTCAGCTAAGGGAGAAAATGTGGTCCAGAACGCGGGTCTTCCCCTGGTCTTTGTCTCCTGCTGTCAGTGATCGCTAGCATTAAGCAACTGCTGCCCAGGGAGTTAAGAAACTTGTTCATCATGCCCCACTGACAGGGACAGAGGATCTTACCCCAGGCAGTCTGATGCCAGATGTCACACCCTGAACCTTTTTACTGCACTCCACAATGACAAAACTGCCTGCTGTTGATGTCACATCTGGAATGATGTCGCACAGGAACGATCTGCAGGTAACGCTGTAAGGGAGTTGCTGTTAGCTCTGTTTACAGAGGAGAAACCGGAGCCTTGGAGGAGTCGTCGACTGCTGCTAGGTTATGCAGCCAGTGGGTGGCAAAGAGCCCTGTTCACGCCCAGACCTGGCACCTGCAAAGGCCAGTCAGCGGTGTCAACACCGCTGGCAGATTTAAAATCACCGTCGCGGTACTGAAGCTGGGTCAGGGAGCTGAGGTAGGCCAGGTTGGAAAGGCTTGGAGAGGTTTTCAGGGGGGGCAGGATGAGTTTTTTAAATCGACCGTTTGGTGGCTGCTTTGGGCTTCCGCCAAGCCCGTTTGGGTCCTTGGAGGATCGCTCATCCTCCTCCATAAACGTTTATTCACCAGCCCCGGCCCGTGTCGTCGGGGCAGCGGCGCGGAACCCGGAGTGCTGGCTGGGTTCGCGGACACTGGCTCCCCGGCGCGGCGGCGTGGCGGCGCGGCTCTGCACAGCGGGACTCCCGGGGGAGGGAGCGCGGGGCGGGGGCCGCGAGGACGCGGAAGGGCAGGGCGGGGCCGGGCCATCTGGACCGCCGCTGCGGGGTGGGCGCATTTGTTTCCTAAGAGGAGCGCAGAGCAAACGGAAACCGCGCGCCTCTACTGGATCAATCAAAACAGCGCCTCCGGACAAACGGGAATGGGGGCGGCGCAGAGGCCCTACGGGAGGTTTCAGGCACCATCTGTGAGGGGCGCACCCACGGAAGCTCTGGGTTTGTCCACTCTGAGGCCCGTCCAGTTGTCCAACCACCCTGTCCTCAGCGTCCCTCGGTGGGGACAGATGCATACCCCCGCTGCCCAGTACAGCCGGACGCGACTTCGGAAAGAAAACCTTGCAATCTCCCTATTTTACGGATAAGGAAATAGCGCCCCTAGAGGAGAAGTAGCTGCCCCGAGGTCACAGAACTTCCGGGGTCAGAGCCGAATGCCTTCCCTCCGCCACCCTGCTTACATATTGAGATGAAGTCTTCGTGCGTCTACCTGCCCACCTATCTATCAGCTTCTGTGCAACTCATGTGTGCAGTCTAGCCCTCAGCGCAGTCTCTGGAACCTAGTAGGTGCTCAATAAATGCTTGTGAAACGGAAACGAACTGAAATGGAACTAGAAAACCCAGGTCCTTAATCTTTGAGGAAAGACAGAATTTAGAAATCCAAGAGTACTGACCGTTGTGTAGAGCCAGAGTAGCTGGAGGCTGGATGAATACACCCAACCCAGGGAACCCCGACGGCTACCCACGCAGCTGCACTCCTGTCTACACGGAAAAAAAGAGCCACTCCCTCCCTCCCTTGGTCATCTCCCCACTCCTTCCCCAAGGCTGAGGATGAAGATATCCTCTGAGGGCTTCGCCATAAAACCTTAGAGCTGGAAGGAACTTTCCATCGCCTCTAGTTACAGTCTATGTAATGTTTTCTTAAATGATTTTCATTAAGTTCATTCAATATTTATCGTGCATCCACCGTGAACAAGGCCCTATATTGCTGAAACAAGACGTGTGATCCTTGTTAAAATCAAAAGCAAATGTACAAGTCAGGAGTTCTTCTACAGCCAGAAGTATTTAGTGGCCGAACATAAGTATTCGATACAGACTATAAATACAGCAGCTGTTATTTCAAAAACCAAAAGCCCATGTTAAAAGAGGTCATTCTTGGAGAAGTTTTTTTCTTCTTGATTGGAAAAAAGTTTCCAGGCATAGGGAACTGATTACTGGACTGGGGATGTGTCCCCAACCCTTTTCCTAGCCGATACAGATAGATCTGCTCTAGGACAACCAAAGAAAGCTAAAGAAGATGTGATATCTGGCAAAACAAGCCTAAACAAACCTCTGGAAAGTCAAGAAGGAATTGGGGGGAATTCAAGATTTATTAGAGCCTGTAGGAAACCAAAGTTCAATTAAGTAATTGAAAATATGGAGGCCAGGCATGGCGGCTCCTGTCAGTAATCCCAGCACCTTGGGAGGCTGAGACAGGTGGATCACTTGAGCCCAGGAGTTCTAGACCAACCTGGGCAACATGGTGAAACCCCATTTCTACAAAAAATGCAAAAATTAGCTGGGTGTGGTGGCACACAACTGTGGTCCCAGCTACTCGGGAAGCTGAGGTGGGAGAATCACCTGAGCCTTGGAGGTCAAGGCTGCAGTGAGCTGAGATCTCACCACTGCACTCCAGCCTGGGTGAGACCCTGTATTAAAAAAAAAAGAAGAAGAAAAAAATATGAAGTACTATAAAATATGAAAATAGGGAAAGGTTAGAGAATGAGCTGCCTGGTTGTATTAGGTGTTTGCTTTTCTTTAAGACTTGCTCTAAGTTGATATCATATCTCAGAATCAGAGTCTCAGTTTAACAGATATGTGTATACCTGGAGCCCAGCACGCTGTTTGACGTGCAATGGAAACCACTCATGTTTGATGCAATTCAGGGCTTGGTGAGTCAAACTCAGTTACTCCACGAGCTAAACGTTTACCGACCCTGTGACTCTGTACTTTCTCTCCTGGATATATATATATGTTTGTATATGTATATATAAATATAGATGTATAGATATAGATATATGTACACACAACAGAAATGAGTGGTTAGGTCCGCCGGAAGACATGTAGAAGAATATTTATGGCAGCCTCATTCAGAATAGCTCAGACTGGAAGCAGCTCAAATGTTCATCAACAGGAGAATGGATAAACAAATTGTGGCATAGCTATACGATAGAATAATGAGCAAGAACAAACCGCTGAACAACATTAATGAATTGCACAGGCATTATGCTGAGTTGAAAGAAGCCAGACACAAGAATATATGTTGTTTAATCCAATTTCTATGAAATAGAACACAAGTAAATCTAATCTGTAGTGACAGAAGTCAAAATAATGGTTGCCTTTGAGACAGCAGTAACTGAAAGCCGGCACAAGGGGACATTTTGGGCCTCTGGAAATGGTCTGTATTTTGATCCAAGTGGTGCCAATGTGTGTGCGTGTGTGTATAAATATTTATGCACATATATACACATTTAAGCATAAGTATGTAAACGTACATCAAGTTATACACTTAAAATCAGTGCACTTTATGAAGGTTGTGCCTCAATAGAAAACAGGAAGAAATCGTTTTGGTCAGGATGACAAGTGCACGGTGGGCAAACTGCCACTCTCCCCTCCCCGGCCCGCAGCAGACGTCGCTAATTAATCACCACGCGCCTTTCCTTTGAACTCGGCTTCAGGCCCATCTCAATCCAGCGCTTCAGCCAGCTGTGCTTTGAGGCAAAACTCTCAGCTTTCCCTCATGTATACACAAGTATGTTAAGATAATTAATTAATCATCTTACCATCTTAATTATTAATTATCATCTTCAATGTGTTCAGCCACACTCTGAGGAAGCCCGACTCCCACTACGGACTGGTGGCAGCTTCTCCAAAGTCTGGATTCAGTTCCCAGGAGGAAGTGGCTTCTGAAGAGCACATTTGGATGCTGGAGAGTGACAGCGGGAGGGACACACGACAGGAAGGAAGCCCCTTGACAGAGAGCTGGCAGATTAATGCAGCACACAGGTAAGCATGGGACCCAGAAAAGGCTCGAGTTTGACCGGGCACATTTTCTACCAAGTGGAACTCATTGCTTCTTCTTGACTGAGGAGAGGGAAGAGGAGAGAAGTTGAGGCTGGACTGCAGGGACTGGCACCTCTTGATTTGCCCGAGGTTCTCTGGCACCTGAAGCACAGCCTGCCCCTCAATAGTCACCAAGGCTCTGCGTCTTATCGGGGATGATAACACTTCCTGTGGGGTTCATCCTGCACAGCGTACAAAATCTTCCACTTCACTATCACGCCATCGTGAGATCTGGACAGGGTGGGAATTAGCCTCCCCACCCCAACCCCCCACCTCATTTTAAAATAAGAAAACCGGCCGAGCACAGGGGCTCACACCTGTAATCCCAGCACTTTGGGAGACCGAGGCGGGTTGTTCACTTGAGATCAGGAGTTTGAGACTAGCCTAGCCAACATAGTGAAACCCCATCACTACTAAAAATACAAAAATTAGCTGGGCATGTTGGTGCATCTGTAATCCCAGCTACCCAAGAGGCGGAGACATGAGAATCACTTGAACCTGGGAGGCAGAGGCTGCAGTGAGCCAGGATCGCACCACTGCACTACAGCCTGGGCAACAGAGCCAGACTCTGTTTCAAAAAAATAAAATAGGCTAGGCGTGGCGGCTCATGCTGTAATCCCAGCACCTTGGGAGGCTGAGGCAGGCAAATCACTTGAGGTCAGAAGTTCGAGATCAGCCTGGGCAACATGGTGAAGCTCCGTCTCTACTAAAAATACAAAAATTAGCCAGCCATAGTGGCATGTGCCTGTAATCCCCAGCTACTCAGGAGGCTGAAGCAGGAGAATCGCCCGAACCCGGGAGATGGAGGTTGCAGTGAGCCAAGATCATGCCATTGCACTCCAGCCTGGGCAACAAGAACAAAACTCTGTCTCAAAAAAAAAGTAAAATAAAATAAGAAAACCAAGGTTCAAAGAGGTCGTGTGACTGATAAACACCCTACTAACGAAGTAAGGGATTCCAGACTCAAACACAGGTCTGTGTCACACAAAGCCTATGATCCTTCTTTGTCTTATCCTTTCATTTTAGCTTTTATTTTTCCTCAAAGTTATACATGCACATAAATGGATAACTTGTTCTGCAAGATTTTTTATGAAAATGGCAGTTCCTTGTCCCCATTTCCCTCTCCTGAAAGTAACAACTTTCACCACTTTATTTTTTATTATGTATTTTACTTTTTTGAGACGGGGTCTTGCTGTGTCACCCAGGCTGGAGTGCAGTGGCACAATCACAGCTCACTGTAGCCTTGACCTCCTGGGCCCAAGTGATCCTCTCACCTCAGCTTCCTGAGTAGCTGTGACTACAGGCCCATGTCACCACACCTGGCTAATTTTTGTATTTTGAGGGAGAGTTGGGGTTTTGCCATGTTGCCCAGGCTTGTCTCAAACTCCTAGGCTCAAGCGATCTACCCACTTCGAGGCTGCAGTGAGCTATGACCATGCCACTGCACGCCAGCCTGGGCAACAGAGGAAGCCCTTGTCTCAAAAAATAAATAAAATAAGACACACAAAAGCAGTGTTGCACTGGCTATAGTTTGGTTTCTCTCTACTGGCTGACTGCTAAGAAAGATGTTGCAGCTAATTAATGAAAAAGGAATGATCAAATTAGAGTAATACCATTTTGTATCTACCAATGAATGAATGAATCTAGGCATTGCGTGTCAGCAGCTGTTAACGTCACTCCCTTTACACATACACACACACAGACACACAAATAACACATTAGGTGCACCTCTTGAGGAAAGAACACACCATCACCTGTAGTTGTCAAAAAATCAGAACCTGAATTTGATCGAGCCTCTGGATTTACCAATTTACTGGAAATACAGACATATTCCAGAGATATTGTAGGTTCAGTTCCAGACAACCACAGTAAAGAGAATATTGCAGTGAAGTGAGTTATATGGATTTGTTGGTTTCCTGGTGCATATAAAAGTTATGTTTACCCTACACTGTAGTCTCTTAAGCGTGCAATTACAATTATGTTTTAAAAAGGCATATATACTTTACTTCTAAAAACTTGGCCAGGCACGGTGGCTCACGCCTGTAATCCCAGCACTTTGAGAGGCCAAAAGTGGATCACCACAGTCACAATTTAAATTTACTTTTAGAATTATTTGATTCATATCTGCCTCACTCACTAGGCTTTAAGCTCTAAGAGGGCAGAAGTCATGCCTGTATTAGCTTGTCATTTTATCCCCTGGTTTAGCACATGCAGGTGCTCACTGAAGACACTGAATGAGCTAAATATTAGATTGACAGGAAAGTTTGGTCCCCCATCCCAGCTGCCACCCTTTGCAGGCTGTTGCCCAAGGAAACCTGCCGTCTTCTGCAGCCCTTAGACCCCTCCTAGAGGAGCCACCTCACCTCCTTCCACCTGCTTGCTCCCCGTCACCCTCCTTGCCTGCTGCTCAGAAGCTCTAGGCAACTAGCTGGGTGCAGTGGCTCACACCTGTAATCCCAGCACTTTGGGAGGCCGAGGCAGGCAGATCACCTAAGGTCAGGAGTTCGAGACCAGCCTGGTCAACATGGTGAAACTCTGCCTCTATTAAAAATGCAAAAATTAGGCCGGGCGCAGTGGCTCAAGCCTGTAATCCCAGCACTTTGGGAGGCCGAGACGGGCAGATCACAAGGTCAGGAGATCGAGACCATCCTGGCTAACACGGTGAAACCCCGTCTCTACTAAAAAAAAAATACAAAAAACTAGCCGGGCGAGGTGGCGGGCGCCTGTAGTCCCAGCTACTTGGGAGGCTGAGGCAGGAGAATGGCGTAAAACCCGGGAGGCGGAGCTTGCAGTGAGCTGAGATCTGGCCACTGCACTTCAGCCTGGGTGACAGAGCGAGACTCCATCTCAAAAAAAAAAAAAAGATGCAAAAATTAGCCGGGCGTGGTGGTGCCTAACCCAAGTACTCGGGAGGCTGAGGCACAAGACTTGCTTGAACCTGGGTGGCAGAGTTTGCAGTAAACTGAGGTAGCGCCACTGCATTCCAGCCTGGGTGACAGAGTGAGACTCCGTCTCAAAAAAAAAAAAAAAGGCTCCAAGCAACTAGAATAGACCTAGAAGAACTGAGGCAATCATGCAAAATCTGGCCCCTCTGGCCCCATTGAGAGTCAAAACCTCCTCCACAGGTCCCTGACAAGCCCGTGAGTCTGGGTCCTAGGTCCTGGGTACTCCCCCTAAGGCCTGGAAGAATCTTTTTTTGAGACAGAGTCTCACTCTCATCCAGGCTGGAGTACAGTGGCACGATCATGGCTCACCGCAGCCTCGACCTCCTGGGCACAGGCGATCCTCCCACCTCAGCCAAGTGGTTGGACTACAGGTATGCGCCACCAGACCCAGCTAATTTTCTGTAGAGATGGGGTTTCGCCATGTTGCCCAGGCTGGTCTCAAACTCCTAGGTTCAAGCAATCTGCCTGCCTTGCCCTCCCAAAGTGCTGGGATTATAGGCATGAGCCGTCGTGCCCAGCCTGGCCTGGAAGATTCTTAAAGACACATCACCACAGTCATCTGAAGAACTCCCTCCACCTAAGAACCTGCTCCCCCGACTCTACCCTGCTGGATGGAAAGAAGGCCTGGGCACATGTTTGATTATCCAGTGAGGACTTGCTGAGCGCCTGCTATGGCCAGGCTCTGTGTGAGATGGTTGGAGAACATCAGTGAACAAACACAGCAGACACAGCCACTTTCCCCTTGCTCCATGCTCACCAAACAAAGTTCATTCCATCTCTCACCCTGGCCCCTTGGGGTCTTTGTTGTTTAAGCCAATCATGGTGTTATATTCCCTTATAAATGCTAGCATTTTTTTGTAGAGATGGGGTTTCGCCATGTTGCCCAGGCTGCAAGATGAAAAAGTACTTGGCACCGCTACACTATACATTTTAAATGGTTAAGATGGTAAATTTTATGTTGTGTTTCTTACTACAATTTCAATTTATTTTTAAAGTTTGTGCATGGGTAAGACTAAATTGTAGAGTTTAAGAAGGCACTCTTGGGTGAAATTATAAAGAAATGCAAGGAAGTTGTTACTATAAAAGTAGCTGAGTTTCTCTCCGAGTATTTCGCTTTGAGTAGCACCACTGTCTGTCCAGCCAGACAAGAGGGCTCACGCTGTCACACCCTGAGTGCCCAGTGAAGCTGGAGCTGAACCCCAGGCCATCCTGTTTCCACTACACCGATGCTAGCATTCACAAGGGAATACAGCACCATGACTGGCTTAGACGAACGACAATCCCAGCCAATAAAACTTGAGGAGGCGTCTGCTGGGAGCTGCTGGGAAGGTTTCCCTCACCCTTACAAAGAGACATGAAGAAGAAACACCTTCTCCTCAGGCCAGCATTGTGTGATGCCTGGAGCTGGGGCAGCAATTTCGCAACCTTGAGGGAAATGACTGCCACTGTGAGAATGGCAAGGCTGAAAGACAGAAAGAACCTGGGCTATTGGTGACAACACTGAGCTTCTGAATGCACCACCCTGGACACGCCCTCCCCCTGATCTTCTTGTGGCCTACGAGGATGAAAGCCCTCATTGTTTACGCTGGTCCTGGATGAGTTTTCTATTACTTGCAGCCAAAAGCCACCTACAAGGGGCAGCTCACACTTCCTGAGCAACTGCTGGCTAGCAGGCACCAAGTCACAGACCTTAGTGCTCTCTCATTATTCCCATTCCCCGCTTAGGAGCTGGAACTCATGACCCCATTTTACAGCTGAGGTAGCTGAGACCCCGAGATCAACAGGGACTCGCTGTGTCACACACTAAGTGCCCAGTGGAGCTGGAGCTGAAGCCCAGGGCATTCTCTTTCCACTACACCAATGGTGGTGATAGATTTCATCACTATGCCCACTGGAACTCTCCACTACAAGTGCAAGGAAGGGGAACCAGGCCAACCCAAGCCATAGGGTATCCAGGAACTCAGAATCTCTCTCTCTCTCTCTCTCTCTCTCTCTCTCTCTCTCACCACCTCTCTGTCTCCGTCTCTGTCTCTCTCCCATCATTGCATACTCCATACTCTCAGGCCAGCTGCCCCACTAGGCTAGAAGCATGGCCACCAGCAATCCTAGTCTCACATCCCAATAGCCAAGGGACAAAAAGGCCCTGCCTTGGGCCAATCACGTGAGTCTGAATTCTAGGTGCTACTTCCTGGTCTGTGGCTTGGACTATTGAAGCTCTCTAAGACTCAGTTTGCCCATCCTTAAACAAGGATAATAATAATTGTACCTACTTCATTGGGTTGTTGGGGGAATCATTCATTGATTTAATGAATACTTATTGCAGCCAACTCTGTGCCAGGCAGTGTTAGGTGTTGAAGCTACAGTAGAGGAAAGAAACCCAATCCCTGCCCTCGTGGAGTTAATAGTCTAGTGAGAAGGACCAATGTTACATAAATAAACACATGAACAATTCTCTCTATTACAACTGTGAGAAGTATATTAAAGGTACAGAATTCCACTGGAGAGAGGGAAAGGAAACCTAGCTCAGGTCAAATGAGTGACATTTAAAGAGCCCAACACTGGGCTTGGCACGAGTTAGCATTCAGTCTATGTAGCTATCACATAGTTTTTATTTGGCATCTTCCCAAACCTCTGGCCTCCCCACAGCCACTTTCCACAAGGAGAGGAGCTGAGTCACTTGGCTGCCCTGCAGCCAATTACAATCTTCCTAGGGGACCGAGAGCAAGTGTGGCACATGCATTGGGACAGCAGTGGTACAGCAGGTCCCAGGGAAGCGCAGTGCTGGTGGGCGGCACACACCCAGCTCACATCACCACCACTTACTGGGAGCAGCCTTTCCTAGGCTCCAGCTGAAGCCCCAACCAGGAGGCCTGCAGAGGCCCCAGTGGCTTCTCAGGTTCCAGGGTCTCCCAGGCTCCTTTGGCTGGCTCTGCATCGAGCCCTAAAATGCACTGCCGAACAAATGACTTGCCTTTCACCACTGCCAGGCTCTGCCATCATGAGCCTCAACTCCCTGGCCTCAGGGACAAGGGTCCTGCCCCTGCCCCTGCCCCAAGGCTCCGTGCTGTATAATCACTTCCTGGTGACCGTTTGCAAAGCTCTTTGTGATCCAGGGATGTGCCTGTGGAACATACTGTGTCCCCAGCAGGGCCCTGTACAGCTCCTTCCCATCTCCCTTGTGCAGAGGCACTGTTTCTTCAGGGAAGAAAGGCCAAAAAGCTGCCGCATTGGATCACTGCCACAAACACTGGCTCCGTTCCCGTCCCCATCACCACTGCCCTGGCCTGAGCTCAAGCCCCCATGGGACCCCAGTGCCAGCCCATCTGGCCACCTGGCCTCCAGGGTCTCCCAGTGTGAGGCAGCCAGAGGGGCTGCCTGAGGCACAAGTCACTCCTCCATTTGAGCACCTTTAGTGGCTCCCTGGATCTGCACCTAATGTTGCCACAAGGCCCTTGTGATCTGGCCCCTGCCTAACATTCCCGACTGTATGTTCTCAGCCAGCCATCTATATGCATAGAGTTTGCCTGGAACATGATACATGTTTGTCAAACATGTGTCCCCTTCTGCGTTAATTTACTATGTGCCAGGCTCTGTGTGTGGCTCTGGGATGCGGTGGTGAGCCACACAGACGTAGTCTCTGCCCTCAGAGAGGTCACAGTCCAGTACGGGAGGCAGATGCCAATGAAACAAAAGCAGTCACAAGGGTTTATCAGGGCAGGGTGTGGTGGCTCACTCCTATAATCCCAGCAACTTGGGAGGCTGAGGCAATCGGATTGCTTGAGCCCAGGATACAAGACCAGCCTGGGCAACATAACGAAACACCGTCTCTACTAAAAATACAAAAATTAGCCGGGCGTGGTGTCGTATGCCTGTAGTCCCAGCTACTTGGGAGGCTGAGGTGGGAGGATCACTTGAGCCTGGGAGGTCGAGCTGCAGTAAGCTGTGTTCATGCCACTGCGCTCCAGCCTCGACAGAGTGAGACCCTGTCTCAAAAATATAATTAATTAAAAAAAGAGTTTATCCTTACAAATGATAGTGAAAGCTATGAGGGACTCATCTATGAAGGACGGAGAGTATTAGAGAAATGTGACTTTGCCTGGGAGTCAGCAGCTCCCCTGAGATGACACTAACCTGACATCAGATGAATGAGTAGTCACCATCCAGGTGAGGGGTTTGGGAGTAGATGGAGAGTGTCCCTGATGCTGAGGCCAGAGGGCACCCACAGGCTCTGGGATCTGGAAGCGTGGGGGCAGGTGAGCCCTAGGGATCCCAGGGCTATGAGCGGGTACACAGATGGGGCATGATCCCTCTGAACCGAGGAGGAATGGGAATGAAAACAGAGAAGCCTGGTGAATGATGCTGGGGGTTTGGACTGATGTCATCACAGTAGAAATGCCAAGTCAAAGGGGACTTTATCATTGAACTTTTTTATTATGGAATTTTAAAAAAATAAATAAATGTAGAGAGAATAGTACCATGAACTCCCGAACCCCTCATCCAGCAGCATCCACAACAGCCGACCCACAGCCAAGCTTTTCTCAGCTATACCCCCCCCACGCCCCTTACCCCAAATGTATGACGCCGAAACAAATCCCAGATTTGTTTGCTGTGTAGCTCACCCATAGATATTTCAATATGTATCTCTACAACGAAAGGACTGTTTTTAACATAACCACATTATCACACCTAAAAAGTAAATGATAACACAAGGGGAAATGTCTGAGGCTTGATACTTATTGCCAAACTACCCAGAAAAGCCCCCGCCAGAACCTCACCTCAGGCAGGTATGAGGGTCCCCATCTCACTGCACACTTGCCAACCCTGGGTGTTACAAGAGATGGATTTCTACAAGAGGCTCACCCCAAAACCTAGGAGCTAACCCTTAAATTCCAGGTGCATCTAATTTTAAAAGGCAGCCACAGAAACACTTTCTGTGGAAATCTCTCTCACACATCCAACGGCCACTTGTGAGCGGCCAGCGATTGGGGGGTGTAGAGACAGGAGGTGGTGAGCCCAGCAACCCCTGCCGGCTCCCCAGGGCGGGTCCAGTGCGGGTTCACGGAGCACCCTGCCGCCTCCCCAGGGCGGGTCCAGTGCGGGTTCACAGAGCAGGGCCCCTGCCCATCCTTCATCTCCCACATCTGCCCTCAGCCAACGGGGCAGACTGAAAAAGGGTTTCCGTAGGACCCAAGGGTTTCCAGAAACAACCCACCAGAGCCAGAGAGGGAAGGACCAGCAGGTGCTCCCTCCTATGGCAAGCATGTCCCCCTTCAGGGCTCAAAGGGCTTCTGTTTGAGCTGAAACCTGAGGACTCACTGCCTTGCCTCTCCTCAGACCTGTGCCCTCCCCAGAGTGACTCATGGGCCTCCCATTCAGTCAGGAAACTAGAATATTAAAAAATCTACAAGCCAGATAGATGAGTTTTCAGGTTCAGATTGCAGTTCCATCTTTCTAGTAAGATGGAGGCAGCCACAGTTCCAGAACTCTCTGCACAGTTCCCTAACCCTTCTGAGCCGCGGTCTTTACCTAATCAGGTTTGACTTCCTGCTACAGCTTCCTACTCTCAGCCCAGAATAGAGATGGCAACCAGGCATGGTGGCACGTGCCTGTGGTCCCAGCTATTCAGGAGGCTGAGGTGGGAGGATCGCCTGAGCTCTTGGGAGTTCAAGGTTGTAGTGAGCTGTCATCTCACCACTGCACTCCAGCCCGGGTGAGACCCTCTCTCTAAAAGAATTAAAAATAGAGACAGCTGTCCTTCCTGCAAGCCAGCCAGTCAGACGCCGAGTCCTCGCTGTGTTCCAGGCACCCTGCTAAGCTGGGGAGATGCAAGAGTGAATAGGACTTGATCCCTTCCCTGCAGGAGCTCACCATCTCTGAGAAAGGCAGTCACATAAACACCGTGCAAGTGACCGGGGCTCCAGAAGAAATGCGTTCATGCTGCTGTGGGAAGTCAGCTAGTGGATCCAAGAGCTCTGCCTGAAGAGAGAAGGCTTCTAAGGGGTGGGATCTTAAAAGCTGGGGCTTGAATGACACTAGGGAAAGTCAAGGTGGGGGAAATCGTCTCCTGGATAGGACATGAACTAACACTCTTTGGATTCAAGCAGCAGAACATCTTCTCATACACTTACTGGACATTTGTACTTCTTATTTGAAGTAATGTCTATTCAGATCCTTGCCCATTTTTAAATTGGGTTTTTTTTGTGGTTTTTTTTATTGTTGAGTTGTAAGAATTCTTGGCCAAGCTCAGTGGCTCATGCCTGTAATCCCAATATTTTGGGAGGCTGAGGCATGAGGATGACTTGAGCCCAGGAGCTTGAGACCAGCCTGGATAAGATAGCGAGATTCCATCTCTACAAAAAATTAGCTAGCCATGGTGGCACACATCTATAGTGCCAGCTAATGGGAAGGCTGAGGTGGGAGGATTGCTTGAGCCCAGGAGGTTGAGGCTGCAGTGAGCTGTGATCACACCACTGCACAGCAGCCTGGGAAACAGAGCAAGACCCTGTCTCAAAAAAAAAAAAAAAAAGGTTTCTTTATATATCCTAGACACCACTCCCTTGTCAGATATATAATTTGCAAATATTTTCTTCCATTCTATGAATCTCAATATTTCATACCTTTTGAATCTGGTGCCATATACATATACGACCTATTAAACTATCATAGGTAATTCGACATTTTCTGGAGCCACAATAAGAAAGTAAAAAGAGGGCCAGGCGTGGTGGCTTATGCCTGTAATCCCAGCACTTTGGGAGGCCAGGGCAGGTGAATCACTTGAGGTCAGAAGTTCAAGACTAGCCTGGCCAACATGGTGAATCCCCGTCTCTACTAAAAATACAAAATTAACTGGGTGTGGTGGCAGGTGTCTGTAATCCTAGTTACTCAGGAGGCTGAGGCAGACGAATCTCTTGAACTTGGGAGGTGGAGGTTGTTGCAGTGAGCCAAGGTCGTGCCATTGCATTCCAGCCTGGGCAACAGAGCAAGACAGAAGCTATATTATATAGAATTCCATGACAGTGAATGAGGTATTCCGTGAACACAGATGGTTGCACAGGCAGAAGTATTTTGGGAAGAGATGACAAATCCATATCGAGAATAAGAGTCTGTTGCAATGAGGACAAAATCGATGTCCCCTCCATGGTGGGTCCAATGTAGTTAGTCTACCACCAGATGGCTGGCTGAGATCCCCCCACCTCCGGGAATGATGAGCTTCTGAAATGCCTGGAGGGCATTTTCTTTCCTTCCTTTCAACATTCACTCAACAATTTACTGGGGGCCTCCTCTGGTCCCAGCCCTATGCTCAGACTATCAATGACATAGCAGGGGCTGGGCCCTTGGTCACTGTCTCAGGTTCAGGGTTTAGAGACATGAGAAACAGAAATGGCTGCCACGGCCACCACTGCTAAAACACAATGACCCAGTGAAAGGAGCACTGGGCAGGGAGTCTGGGGTACCTGACTTCCAGTTCCAGGTCTGCCACTAGCACCCATGTGACAGGAGTGGGAACACTGTGTTTCTCTAGGCTCAGATTCCTCATCCTTGAAATAGAATGGAAACTCCAGGATAGCGAGGACCAATGGTGGACCAAGGCTGGGGGGTGATGAGCGGGTGCATTGTGGAATCAGTTTCTCTTGGGTGCAGAACACGAGTCATTTGTCAGCCAGGTGCAGCGGCTCACACATGTAATTCCAGCACTTTGGGAGGCCAAGGCAGGCGGATCAACTGAAGTCAGGAGTTCGAGACCAGCCTGGCCAACATGGCGAAACCCTGTCTCTACTAAAAATACAAAAATTAGCTGAGAGTGGTGGTGTGCACCTGTAGTCCCAGCTACTCGGGAGGCTGAGGCAGGCAAATCACTTGAACCCAGGAGATGGAAGTTGCAGTGAGCCGAGATCACACCACTGCACTCCAGCCTGGGTGACAGAGAAAAGCTCCGCCTCAAAAAACAAAAAGAAAAGAGTCATTTGTCTATGAAGAATTTTTTAAATAATTAACTAATAGTTGGTCTCCTTTTTATTATCACAATACACCTGCAATTGTAAACAATGCCAGTGAGAAAATACTCATCAAAAAAATCCTTGTTTTGCCTGAGTTCTAAATAATTACTACAGTTACTACTAAGTTTTAATAATGCATGTGTAAGCTTTAAATTGCAATTTTTAAATTATTTATCTTTTAATAAACATTGTATTCTACATGGACGTTAACTTGGAGAACTCCATTCTACAGTTATATCCAGACACACGCGGACCCAACTACCTGTGATTTTTCTAGAGTAAGTATGTAGTGGCTTGGAATCTTTCAATCTCATTTCTGGCAGAAAGTGATTAAAATTTAAACAAATAAAGACAGGGAAATTTAAGTTCCCACCCACCCATCTCTTTAACACCTGATGCATTGAACCAGGGAAGCTCACCTGCGCCATCTAGTGGTAGAAATGGCGATTACAGGCACATGTGACGACATTCTCATCCCCGCGGGCAGCTCTTGTCCCACAGGGGTAGCGGGCACAGGACTATGCAGCACTTGAAATGTGACTCATCCGAATGGAGATGGGTTGCAGATGTAACATGCATACTGAATCTCTAAGACTTAGTATGAAAAAAGAAGGTAAAGTAGCTCTTTAACAATGGATTATACTGATTACATATTGATTTTCTATTATTACACATTCAAATGATAATATTGGGGGTGAGGGAAGCCTCGGGAAGGTTTAATCAGACAAGCCAGCCCCAAGGCTGATTGCATCCTAGGTCCACCTAGATAACAACGAGCAAGTTCCTTCACTTCTCAGGGCCTTAGTTCCCTCGTCCTTAAAAATGGATGGGTGATACCGACATCACGGTTCTATGATGATTAAATGCGGTAAGCCATGTAAATGCCTAAGACACAGCGAGTGCTCGGGAGAAGCTGGTTTCCTTTCTCTCAGAGCTAATCAAAATGGCAGAAAAACTAGAGTAGGCAGCCTCCTGGGGGCACTCTCAGAGGGTCTGGATTTATTTCCCTTTTTCCCCTTTAGCACTACGCTGCAGGTGTGTGGCCCAGGCAATCGGCCTCTCTAATTGTGGAGGACCAGCTCCAGCTGCCGCCCTCCTGGGCCCCTGCCCACCTCAGTGCCCACTGTGTGCACAGCACCAGGCGCCAGCTCATGAGCTTGCTGTCGTCCTGTGGGGCAAGGCTCAATCCCACCTTTCTGCCTGGGTGTCTTCCCAGCCACACCGGCCCCTCCGCTTCCCGCAGTGGGCGGCCTCCCTGTATCCACACCCACCACTGGGCACAAACTGCGCACCCACTGGCCACCTCTGCATCAGCGGTTCTGTGTCATGCTGGACCAACAGTATCAGCATCAGCTGGGAACCAATGAGAAATGCAAGTTCCTGGGCCTCAGACCTGCATCGGAGACTCCAGGGGTAAGGCGTGGCCATGCTTCAGAAATACCTCTAGGTGACTTGGCTGCCTGGTCAGTTTGAGAACCAGTGCCCTATAAACCCTCACAGCTTCTTTTGTTCAGGATCCCCTCCGCTCCCCTCCCACCCTCTCCATCCAGTGGAGCCCCTATCTGTTGCGGAGGAACTCCTGTGCCTAAAACTACCCTGTCATCCCCTTCACCATTTTGCCCATGGTAATCTTCACCAAACTTTAGCAAACTTTCAGTATTTTTATCACATATGCAGGCCACTTTTCTATTTCTTCCTCAAGATTTTAAATTTGATACAAATTCAAATACACACTTTAGTTGGGCATAGTGGCTCACGCCTGTAATCCCAGCATTTTGGGAGAGTGAGGCAAGAGGCTTGCTTAAAGCCAGGAATATGAGACCAGTCTGGGCAACATACCAAGACCCCATTTCTTTCTTTCTTTCTTTCTTTTTTTTTTTTTTTTT
>NW_012099987.1:2494879-2495646 GCF_000951045.1 Mandrillus leucophaeus
AAAAAATAAAAAACAAAACAACCCCAAATATACACTTTAGCCTGGTCCTAAAGAATCTAGAAATTCAGACTTAACATTCAAATTATATTTTTTCTATCACATATTAAACACTATTAAAAACTGTTTATCACCAGGCACAGTGGCTCACGCCTGTAATCCCAGCACTTTGGGAGGCAGAGGCAGGTGGATCACCTGAAGTCAGGAGTTCAAGACCAGCCTGGCCAACATGGCAAAACCCCATCTCTACTAAAAATATTAAAAATTAGCAGGGCATGGTGGCGTGCGCCTGTAATCCCAGCTACTTGGAAGGCTGAGGCATGAGAATCACTTGAACCCGGGAGACAGAGGTTGCAGTAAGCCGAGATTGTGCCACTGTACTCCAGCCTAGGGGAGAGAGCATGGGATTCTGTCTCAAAAAAAAAAAAAAAAAAAAAAAAATGTTTATCCAAAGTACCACCTACAAGTCATTTTGGGGAAACGATGCCTGCCATGTAGCCTGGCTCTCTCACAACACACTTCATCCTACCATGTCCTATCTACCCCTCAGGACTTCCATTTCCCTCCTCCTCTCATCTGCAGCCCGGGCTCTTGACAGCCCTACCTTCCTGGACCACCCAGCACCTCCCTTCCGTCAACCCCCGACCCAAGAGTCTGACACCCCTGAGGACTCCGTGTGAAACATCCCCAACTCAATAAACACACATGCCTGTGAAACATCCCCAACTCAATAAACACACATGCCTGTGAAACATCCCCAACTCAATAAA
>NW_012099987.1:2495696-2519939 GCF_000951045.1 Mandrillus leucophaeus
ATCCCCAACTCAATAAACACACATGCCTGTGAAACATCCCCAACTCAATAAACACACATGCCTGTGAAACATCCCCAACTCAATAAACACACATGGAACGAATGAACTCAGCCCTCAAAACATCCGCCTCTGCCCCACAGCGCCCCAAGCCCCAGTCCTTAAGTAACTCGTCTCTAAGTAGCAGCTCCAGGAAGTGTCCCTGGACCTCCTGTACACATCTTTCCAGGCCTCCGCCCACCCACCCTTGCACCTTACTTTTCCACCCTCACCAAAGGCCTCGTGCGTGCCAGGCATTGTACTAGGCAGTGCGGAAACAGAATATAAAGAACAGCCCTGGCCTTCAAGGAACTCAGGTTCCCATAAGCCAGAGCGGGTCTTCTCATTCCTGCTATTGCTCCCAGAAACATGTCACAAGCATCCTCCCTTGTCCATATCAGAACGCCCGGAAACACAGGCTCAGTCAGAGAGTGGGAGGCATGGTCAGCACACCAACCGTGAGTTAAGGGTGGGTTTAATAACAAAAGCTCTCTCCAGTGATGGAAATGAAATCACTGGTAGCCCGGGGCAGGGGCATGGGAACTGACCGCAAAGTGGCATGAGAGAACTTTCTGGAGTGACGGAAATGTACATCTTAATTGGGGTGGTGGTTACAGAGATGTATATATTTGTCAAAACTTATCAAACTGGCCGGGTGCGATGGCTCATACCTGTAATCCCAGCACTTTGGGAGGCCAAGGCGGGCAGATCACTAGAGGTCAGGAGTTCAAGACCAGCCTTGCCAACATGGTGAAACCCCCATCTCTACTAAAAATGCAAAAATTAGCTAGGCATGGTGGCGCTTCCCTGTAATCCCACCTACTCAGGAGGTTGAGGGACGAGAATCGCTTGAAACCGGGAGGCGAGGAGGCTGCAGTGAACCGAGACTGCACCACTGCACTCCAGCTTGGGCGGCAGAGTGAGACTCAGTCTCAAAAAAAAAGAAAAAAGTATCAAACTATATGCTTAATAGAGTTGATTTTAAAAGAGATAGACTCAAGTCCCCCACACTGCCCCTCACTAATGCATCAGCTTGGGCCTAAGTTGCCATCTTCCCAAAACTGTTTCTCTAACACATGGTTTATGGGCTAGTTCAATGATTTTCAAGCCACTTATTTAAACAAAATCTTACCCTAAACCAGTACAAGGGAGCTCCCTGGCTGAAGAGGATGTGGAGAATCAGGTGCTATACTTCTGACGCCCTTCCCCTCCTCACAGTAACCCTGGCGGTGGTGCATGAACCCATCCGAAACCACTGGGATCCATTGTCTCTAAGGTCCCAAATAGCTATGACCGTCTTTGATTCTATGTCTCTGCTAAAGATTTGCTTCAGACTAAATATATCCCCTTTTCCTCCACACCAGATGGTTCTATATTCCTCCCCATGTGGAAAGAGTAGGTTTTCACGCTCCCATGGAAGAGGGAAGCAGGGACCAGAAAGAAGGCCATGTCTCTCCTCTCCATTCTCCTCTTCCTGGGTCCTGTCACACAGCGCATACGGCAGGTGTTTAAGAAGGGGCTACAATATAAGACCTCTCCTTAATGGCCAATTTTGGTTACATCAAAGTACTTATTAAAGCCTGGATCACTGGGTCATTAAATGTCCAGTAAATCCCCATGGCTCTTCATCGAAGAGGCAGAAGGCTCTGGCCCAAGGCCTCTAACCTGAGCAGAAAGACTTGGTGGGTCTGTATGACCAGGGTAGTATCTTATGGGGGTGGGGTGACATTTTTAGTGTTTGTCCTGTCCTCTGACCAGCCCTCCCTGCTTCTCCTCCCCAAAGTGGACTAAGGACTAACTAAAGGAAAAAAAGATGTGGCCATGGGTTCTGGTGGAGTAGGTTGTTGAGGAGAAAGGACAGCATAGGATCAGAGGCCCAGAGGTTCTGGGACAATCACGATATAACATGAGCCATATGTGTAATTTTATGTTTTCTAGTTAGTAGCCACATTAAAAAGGTTAAAAGAAACAGGTTGAATTCATTTTAATGATACATTTTATTAACCCAACATATTCAAAATCTCATTTCAACATGTCATCAATGTAAAAAATTATCAAGATATTTTTACATTTCTTTTTTCTTCCTACATCTTCGAATTCCGGTATTTCACACGGCACATCTCAGTTCAGATGGGCCACATTTCCAGTGCTTAATATCCACCTATGGCCAGAGACGAAAACATTGGGCAGGGCATGCAGAAGAGCAGAGAAATGAGGACAGACCCTCCCCAAGCAGTTCCTGCGGGGAGTGGGGAGTGCTGGCGGGGTGAGCAGATGTCCTCCTGCGTCCGAATGCCATTTCTCCTCTTCCCGGAAGGCACGCTTCTTGCTGTCCTCTCGGAGCCAGCACTGAGAAGCTCTGGGAGTGTCCTGTGCAGACCAGGAAGCAGCCAGAAGCGAAGCAGCCCAGCGCCATGCAGAGGATGCCAGCTGGGCTCCTGGGCCAAACGCAGGCCGCAGAGGGGTCAGGTTTGGCTTCCATGGTGTTTTTAAATATCTTGAAGTGCTTGAGGTTCCATTACCTTACATGACCTTCCTGGCTCCTATAGATATTGGGGTGTGTAACCCCTGCCTAAGACCACAGTTTTGAGAGTCCATTAGCGCTGGATGTTAGCTTGGCCACTTTGTCAGCTGTGTTTCTTTGTAGCTGACAACATACGTTATCAAACTATTCATATGTGTCTTCTATACAGTTGGAGATAACAGTGCCTGATATGGTTTGGCTTTGTGTCCCCACCCAAATCTCATGTCCAACTGTAACCCCACAGGTCAGGGGCAGGACATGGTGGGAGGTGACTGGATCTTGGGGGTCATTTCCCCCATGCTGTTCTCCTGATAGTGAGGGAGATCTGATTATTTATTTTTTTATTTTTATTTTTTTGAGACAGAGCCTTGCTCTATTGCCCAGGCTGGAGTACAGCAGCGTGATCTCAGCTCACTGCAACCTCCACCTCCCAGGTTCAAGTGATTCTTGTGCCTCAGCCTCCCGGCTAGCTGGGATTACAGGTGTGCACCACCATGCCCGGCTAATTTTTGGATTTTCAATAGAGACAGGGTTTCACCATGTTGGCCCAGATGGTCTCAAACTCTGACCTCAGATGATTTGCCCATCTTGGTCTTCCAGAGTGCTGGGATTACAGGCATAAGCAACCACACCCAGCCAAGATCTGATGGTTTAAAAGTGTGCGGCAGTCCCCTTCTGCCACCCTGCTCTGCTGCCATGTAAGACATGCCTTGCTTCCCCTTTGCCTTCCGTCATAATTGTGTTTCCTGAGGCCTCCCCAGCCATGCAGAACTGTGAGTCAATTAAACCTCCTTTCCTTATAAATTACCCAGTCTCAGGTACTTCTTTATAGCAGTGTGAAAACAGACTAATACACTACCTCACAGAGATGTCTGAGTGTAATGAGACAAGGAATTAATTGGCTAGCACTGAGTTCAGTAGATAGTAAATACTCAATAAATTAGTTTTCATTCACAAGAAATTTGAACTCCTTAGAGGCCCTGCTGGAAAAAGGGAAGTAAGTGAGCAGAAGGGGCTCCCTTCAGCGATCCCCACTTCTGAACATGAGTGCTGAGCAATGGCTTCTGGGCTCACAATTTTCATTAATTTTTTAGTGTCAAGAAATGTCTTTTCATTCAGGCTGGACACACAGTAGACTCTAGGATGTTAACAACTTCAAATGGGGTAAAAAGCTATACTGGTTTTTGAGAACTTTCTTAGGCTATTTTCCCACAAGTACACATTCCACAGGGATTTACAATTTATAAAGCTCTTTTTAATACATGATCTCATCTGGATTTCAGAGTACATTATATGGAGAAGTAGAGTGGTTGTTATTATCTGTATTTTACAGTTAAGTAAATTGAAACTTAGCAAGATTGTATAATAGGTCGGTGCAAAAGTAATTGTGGCTTTTGCCATTAAAATGCCACGATTACTTTTGTACCAACCTAATACTTAGTTTTCATATATTCTCATGTAGACAAAGTAACTGAATCCAGACTCCATGGCTGTGGTTCCTGGTGTGGTTTCCTTCCTCTGGCACCAACCATCAAACCCATTTTCACCATCCACTGTGAATGTCATGTGGGTCTGAATTACTATGTTCAGCCCTTCAAGTGAACCAATGGAACTTAGTTGAATGAAACCACAGCCTCTTGTTTCTAGAAGCTTCTAACATGAGACTAAGAAATGTGATTATGTAGAGAATGACTAGTAAATAATTCTTAGTTTTTTTAATTGAGCTGAGGGCAAATAAAACACAAATGAGATTTTTTTAGTGGAACTGATGTTTGCTTTTTGGTTGAAATTTCCTAGCTCATCAAATACAACACAACCCCAATGGGAGAGATTGAGGTTGGATATATCTTCCAAAGAATGCCACTTTCTAAAAAGGATAGTGTTTCCACTGCAACAGTTTCAGTCCTCTAGATAGAATCTTCTCATATAAGGACCTTCCTTAACACAACTATAAAAATGAACAGAATATTGCTGGGCATGGTGGCATGTGCCTGTAGTCCCAGCTACTCAGGGGGCTGAGCGAGGAGGATCACTTGCACCCAGAAGTGGCTATTCATGGGTGTGATCAGAACCTGAACTAGCCACCGAATAACCATTGAACTCCTGTCTCCAGCCTGGGTAACATATTGAGACCCCCATCTCTAAAAAAAAAAAAAAAAAAAAAAAAAAAAAGAATGAAAGAAAGGAGGGAAGAAAGGAAATGAATAATATTGAACCCCATCAGAGGAATAACCTCTGCTTCTCTCATGTTTAGTGTGCTGACTTGCTTTTCTTGGTTCTCAAATGATGCAATCGGATAGAGCTGCAGCTTCCTGGTTGAGGGTTATTTTTTCATGCCTATATTTAAGATGCTTAATTTTGTGATTCATTCTTTATAATTAGATATAATGTTTAGAATATATCTATGTATATCACATTCACATTTTTCCTTTGAGGGCTATTCTTTTCCCCTCTGAGCTGATCTTAACTGCAAGCTTTTTTTTTTTTTTTAAGACAAGGTCGGCCGGGCGCGGTGGCTCAAGCCTGTAATCCCAGCACTTTGGGAGGCCGAGACGGGCGGATCACGAGGTCAGGAGATCGAGACCATCCTTGCTAACCCCGTGAAACCCCATCTCTACTAAAAAAATACAAAAAAACTAGCCGGGCGAGGTGGCGGGCGCCTGTAGTCCCAGCTGCTCGGGAGGCTGAGGCAGGAGAATGGCGTGAACCCGGGAGGCGGAGCTTGCAGTGAGCGAGATCCGGCCACTGCACTCCAGCAAAAAAAAAAAAGACAAGGTCTCACTCTGTCACCCAGGCTGGAGTGCAGTGGCATGATCTTGGCTCACTGCAGCCTCCGCCTCCTGGGCCCAAGTGATCCTTCCACCTCAGCCTCCCGGGTAGCTGGGACCACAGGCACACACCACCACGCCCAGCTATTTGTGTGTGTGTGTGTGTGTGTGTGTGTGTGTGTGTGTGTATGTGTATTTTTAGTACAGACAGGGTTTCACCATGTTGCCCAGGTTGGTCTCGAACTCCTGAGCTTAAGTGATCTGCCTGCCTCAGCCTCCCAAAGTGCTGGGATTACAGGTGTGAGCCATGGTGCCTGGCCTCAACTGCAACCTTAAATTTGCAATTGCCATGAGTCAAGAGAGCCCCAGCTGTGTCCATGTGGAAAGCCCCCAAGGCTGGGTGTGTGTGTGTGTGTGTGTGTGTGTGTGTGTGTGTGTGTGTGTGTGTATATGCCCTGGACCATGTACAGTTGAAGAACATGGGTTTGAACTCCACAGGTCCTCTTACAAGCAGATTTTCTTCCATCTCTGCCACTCCTGAGATAGTAAGACCAACCCCTCCTTTTCCTCCTCAACCTACTCAATGTGAAGATGATGAGGATGAAGGCCTTTACAACAATCCACTTCCACTTAATGAATAGTAAATATATTTTCCCTTCCTTAAGATTTTCTTAACTCTTTGTTTTCTCTAACTTACTTTATTATAAGAATACTATATGAAATACATGTGGTCAGGCGCAGTGGCTCACGCCTGTAATCCCAGCACTTTGGGAGGCTGAGGCGGGCGGATCACAAGGTCAGGAGATCGAGACCACGGTGAAACCCCATCACTACTAAAAATACAAAAAAAATTAGCCGGGCACGGTGGTGGGCACCTGTAGTCCCAGCTACTCAGGAGGCTGAGGCAGGAGAATGGCATGATCCCGGGAGGCGGAGCCTGCAGTGAGCCGAGATCACGCCACTGCACTCCAGCCTCAGGGACAGAGCAAGACTCCGTCTCAAAAAAAAAAAAAAAAAAAGAAATACATGTAACATACAAAGCTTGTGTTAATTGACTTTATGTTACCCATAGGGCTATTAGTAGTTACGTTTTGGGGAAGTCAAAAGTCATATGTGGATTTTGACTGTATGGGGGCCGGCGCCTCTAACCCCAGCACTGTCCGAGGGTCAACTGTGTACCTTGTTAGCTTGAACTGCAGCTCTTTTCTAGTGCACTGGCCTCACTTTTTTGGTTTCTTTGCCCCTGGGGCTCATGATTTTTAGCCTGTTTCTTTTCTCTTTTGCCCACAGATACGGTTCAATTGAATTAAGCATTCCTCAATACTAAGGCATTGGAAATAAAAACAACCTATTTCTGAGAATAAAAGAGGACAGCTAGCATGACACCAGTGGCCCCAGCTACTCACCCTAACCCGGATTCTAGGATAGAACACTCAGGATCTGGGCACTGGACACTGATGATAAAGGATTAGATATTAATGATCAACCTGAACCAAGACATAGTCATTGCTCAACTTCAATTTTTCTTCCTTTTTTTTTTAATAGTGAAAATCAAGAGGCTGGGCCTTGAAGCATCTCAGCAAGCATGACGTCCTCTACACCATACCCTCTGGCCTGGGGTTCAGCAGTCTTCACCATTCCCATTCCATGAACCCCTCAAAATCAGGAATACAGGTAGGAATACAGGCAGCCCACATAGCAGGCAAAGGTAATGGAACTAGCCCACCAGGAAGGGGGACTGAGAGGAAAACTCTACACATTTCTGGTTTTCTATCTTCCCTTTCCACTTTTTTTTTTTTTTTTTTTTTTGGAGATAGTCTTCACCCAGGCTGGAGTGCAGTGGCACAATCTTGGCTCACTGCAACCTCCGCCTCCTGGGTTCAAGCGACTCTCCTGCCTCAGCATCCCAAGTAGCTGGGATTACAGGTGTGTGCCACCATGCCCGGCTAATTTTTGTATTTTTAGTAGAAATCGGGTTTCACCATGTTGGCCAAGCTGGTCTCGAACTCCTGACCTCAGATGATCCCCCCGCCTCAGCCTCCCAAAGTGCTGGGATTACAGTTGTGAGCCACTGTGCCTGGCCCCTTTCCACTATTTAATGCATGTCTACCTCTTCAGTCCTTTCTACAATTCAGTGATTAATGATTATGTGCTCAGTACCATACTCAGCATTTTGGTCCTCTTCCTGTTTTTCAAAATGTCTCTCTTGCCCCTGCCACTCCCTTTTCTTGGCATCACCCAGTTTCCCACATGTAACTTTAAGAGTCTCTCCATGCTTCATTTTCAAGGACCTGGCTCCTTTCTTCACAGTGAGTAATAGGAGTTGGTCCTTGGGGGCTGAGGAGAGAGGGACAAGTAGCTCTGAATAGCGCCTCAGAAGCTAACATGGCAAAAGAGGAATGTGTGGGTAGGTAACAAAGTAAAGACAACTGTAGAGTGTTTTATTTCTATTCAGGATTTAAATAACACCTTTGTCATCAAAGTAGCTATGTCAGCATCAATGACCTGCTGATTATAAAATTTATCCTTGGCAGAGAGAAAGAGAATTAACCTTTAATGAATAATTGCCATCTGCCAGCACTGTGTAAGGCTAGTGATTCTCAGTATTTTAATCATCAAGGATTCCTCTGAGATTCTTGTAGAAGTTATGAAATCTCTCCCCTAGAAAAATGCAAATGTACACAAAATTTTACATCGAATTACAGGGGCAAACCATTGTCCTGAAGCATAATCACAGACCTTAGATTCAAATCCTCCGTGCCAGATCCTTGTTATTGAGATGGATACCATTCTCCCCACCTTACAGATGAGGCGACAGGAGATTCAGGGACATACCCAAAGTCACATACCTAATAAATCACAGCCACAGGCCGGGTACAGTGGCTCACGCCTGTAATCCCAGCACTTTGGGAGGCTGAGACGGGGAAAATCACTTGAGTCCAGGAGTTCAAGACCAGCCTGGCCAACATGGCAAAACCCCTTCTCTACAAAAAATACAAAATTAGCTGGGTGTGGTGGCACGCACCTGTAGCCCCAGCCACTTGGGAGGCTGAGGTGGGAGGATCACCTGAGCCTCAAAGGCGGAGGATGCAGTGAGCCAAGATCACACCACTACACTTCAGCCTGGGTGACAGAGTAAGATGCTATCTCCAAAAAAAAAAAAAAAGCAGCAGCTATAGACTGAATGTTTGTATTCCCACAAATTACTTTTGAAACCTAATCTCCAATGTGATGATATTAGGAGGTAGGGTCTTTGGGAGGAGGGGTCTTTGGGAGTGTCTTTGGCAGGGCCCTCATGAATAGGATTAGTGCTCCTCTAAAAGAAGCTCCAGAAAGATCCCTCATCCCTTCCACCATGTGAGGTTACAGTGAAGATGGCTATCTGTGAACCAGGGAGTGCACCCTCAGCAGACACCCAATCTGCTGGCGCCATGTTCTTGGACTCCCCAGACTGCAGAACTGTAAGACGCACATTTTTTATGTTGAGAAGCCACCTAGTCTATGGTGTTCTGTTAAAGCAGCCCAAGCCCACTAAGACAGCAGCAGGAACATTTCAACCTGAGCTGTCTAAACACACCTTCCTGCCTCAAATGAAAACCTCATCTAGGTTTTCCTGTTATTGTAACCATCACTCCTTATTTTTTAAATGAAGAAATAAAAATTATGTGAGAAACTGAAACCCATGTGAAGCATTCTAGACTCAGTCATGGGAAATTAGGAAGCTCAGGATCCTGGAGGCTCCAAATCATACTTCTTATCAGCCAAAAACCCCGTTCCTCCCGAACCCACCCACCCAGCTAAAAACAAGCCAAAGAGGAGCCTTTCTAGGGGCTTCACTTTCCTCAGAACAAAAGAAAAGCTCTCTTCAAAATCAGCAGTCAAAATGTGAACTAATAGACCAGTCAAACCTCTGGATATGAAACAAAACAATTTTAATTTCAGAATATTACAAGAATATAAAAGAAAGACAATGCATAGGATCGTTTCTTTACAATTACACACATATAGTCAAATAAGAATGAAAACTTTAAACAAAACAGTTAAGAAACCTTGTTTCTCTTGTTGAGCAAGCTCAGGGATAGGACAAAGACAACACTTGCTCTGCAGAAAGAACCCTGGGGTGAGGGAATATTTCCCCCCACAGGTTCTATCTGTCCCCAGACATGGCCAGGGGAGGGCTCCATGGCTCTTTAGCATAGGCTATGGCCTCACACACTCCAGTCTCCATGGTAACCCAAGCACTCAGGCTATTATGTCCCACATCTCCTCGCTGGCCTGCTTCTGTCAACTCTGTGCTGGTAGAAGATCTTAGCATTAGCTGTCTAGGGAAGCTAACCTCCTACAGTGAGTTTTAGTTGAGTTAATCAACACTGGTGTAAAAAGCCTGTGCATCTTAGGAACCCAAATCTTCCCCAAATTCTAGACAAGCCCACAAAATGCTAGTATCTAGGTTTAGATCTAGGTCCTATCTTCTGTTTGAAGGTTTCAGGGTAAAGGAGGGCAGAGATAAGGTTCTCTCCTGGGGAAAGGAGTTCTACACAAAAATGACCTCAGAATGGGGGCCATTAGCCTCAAGCATCTGTATGAGGCCTTGTAGGAAAGAAGACAGAGTCTAGAGACATCTATTTCTAAAAATCACCCGGTTGCATGGCCAGTCACGGTGGGGCACATTCCCAATGACCACAGGTTCTCCTAGAAGGCAGTATTTTCAACTGTATGCTAACACAGGCTCCTGTGAGGGAAGCTGAACAGAAACATTCCTACTCAGGAGGAGAGAATGGCTCTGTTCTGACACTCTAGGATCGACTGTTCTGTTCTAGGTTAACAGAACAGACCTCTGGAGCACCCAGGTGTCACTGTAGTCAACAGCCCTCCACTAGCCCATTTCCCAAGGGTGTTCCCTTATCCTTCCTGAACGACTCTGGAAGGACATTCTGGGTAAAGAACTTTCTTTTGTGGAGGATCAACTGTAGTTTTGGTTACAATTCATTACCTGCTCCTATTTTGGCACTCAGGAAGAGTCAGTATCTCCTGATGCTCTTTCACTGCTGGCAGGGTTTTCCACACCACATTCATTGGTCCCAATGCAAAAGTTTATCATTGTAAAAGGTGATAAACTCCAACACCTACGGTTCTCACCAGTTCAGTCAGTGGGGTTCACACAGTACAGTCTGGACCAGGAAGGTGGCCTACAGTTTAATATGTGTATCCTGGCACAAACACAACGGCCCATATTGACACCACATCAAAGCCCATCACAGGTGACCCCAGAAAGAAATGAAGTTGTAAAAACCACAAGAAGAGGCACTCTCAAAGAGATTGTTCCAACATGAAAAACAAACACAATGAAATGGATTCAAAAACAATCTTATAGATTAAAAAACTCTGTTAAATACTGGCTCAAAAACAATACCTGCCCACCAAATCAGAAGGGAGACAGCAGCTTCTGTGGCAAATGATAAAAGGGGTTTTGTCTGTGTTTTCTGTAAGATTCCACAGGATTAGAATAGTTACATATTACAAGGTAGAAGGTTATGCTGCTTACTCCTCAAATTTGGATTCTAAGTCAATCACAGCTTCTATTAAGAAAAATGACCTATAAACCCCTAAAGCAAGGGAAAACATCCTCAATAAATAAACAAACACACACAAACTGCCCAAGGAGACCAGCTATATAAACGCATGTGCATGTGATAAATATCTCTCTCGCGACCCTCACCCCAGAACACAACCCTTGCTTTCTGATTCCGTTCACCCAAAGAGCATCTACATCCGTCTCAATCTCAGCTACTTCCCTTAAATAGAACCAAAAACTAACACAATGACAAGGAGCTATCAGGTCACCACTCTGCTCCCTCTACCTGATGCCAGCCCTGTTTAACAGACCACAGCACCACTTCAGGATGAAGCACATCTAAACAAATAAAGGAAAGAAGGAAGAGTTAAGGAAGAACACCATTTCAATTTGGTGATACCAAAAGGGTTTTCTGTTTGAATTAACTGCTATCTGGTGTAAGGGATTTCATTTTCTTAATAAGAAAAAAAAGTCAAATATTTAATAGAAACCTACGCAAATGAATTTGCTAATATGTGTTTTTAAAAATGACATAAAACTACTCTAGAGAAAGGGGCTTCTAAGCAGTTTTGTTTTCCTAACCATCTATTGTTCACACTCTATTAAGCTGGAAGACCAAATTTTACATTTTTCTCCACTATTGCTGTTACAGCAGCAAAAGCAGCAGACAGGCTGGCAGAGAGGGCTGCCAGCTGGGCACAAGGCCAAACTCTGCTCCCCCAGAGTCATCTTTCATTTCGGCAATGGTGCAGCATATTCAACAGTTTAGAAATAGGTCAGCAAACCACATTTTGTGGGGCAACTGCTTCCCCATAGTGGCCTGACTCGGCTCGAACCCACAGGGTGAGAAGGGTTATACAGCTCCACAGAGCCAGGCACAAACCTGAGCATTCTCCCCTGCCACGTGCTGCTCTCTGGGCAGACACCAGTTCATACTAGGTCGAAGCCATGCCACTGCTCCATCCAACATATGTGAACACACCAAGTCCAAAAACCAGAAGCTCTGGCCTCATCTCCAAATTACCACCTGTGCCCCTTCTGACAAGGAGAGGGCGGCACAGTAATACTCCTTGAACACTGGTGATAAGCCACAGTTGCTTCCAAATAAGAACATTCTCTCCTTTAAATCGTGTCAACCCTGCAGAGGCTGCTGCTGGCTTCTTTTTTCGGATTCTAACTCGTTCTCAGGAGACGGTCTAGCCTGCACCCTGAGAGGGTGCAATATAATCCCACCCATAAAGACTCATCCTGGGACATAAAGGCAGCCAGCCCCTCCTAGGCACACTCCAGAGCTTCCCCGACATATAAATATTTTAGCAAACTTCTACTATGCTGTCAGTGACTTTTCTTGAGTCACAGTGATTTGGTTCAGAAGTATTACGTTGGCACCAGAGATGTTTTAGTCAAGAGGAAATTGAATGAAGGTAACAAGTTCAGCAAAACACAATTATTATGACATCACTGAGGAAAGGGAAAGAGAAAGAGATGGACAAGGGAGGGAGAAATGGATGGAAAGAAGGAAGGAAAAGAGTTTAATAATTAAGATTTGTTAAAATATTGTATCATTCTGAATTCTCTTTTTCAATACTGCAGGTCAAATACTCTGGTGTCAGACCCAAGAAATAATAAAAAATGTCCAGAAAAGCTATAAATTCTTTGGACACAAATTAGGTATTGAGGAATACAGCCTCATAAAATAAAGAGTTTTCCCAACGCTCAAAGTGAAAACAAGGGAAAGGCATCTAGCTTAGAGCCCATCCAAAAGCATGGCTTTTAAAACAAAGAAATAAACAAAAACAACCAAATACCCAACACTATCAAAACAGAGAAAAACCCAAAATATCCATTAAAAAATAACATCAAGCCACTAGGACTGACAGTGCTTTTTCAAAAATTACTGGCAGTTGAGCACACATCTCATATTTTTTTCAAAAGTGGAATCTGCCTAAACCCATTGAATGAGCACTGAAGCCCACCTTACTGTGCTATATAAGCTGGTTGGACAGTTAGTGGTTTCCCCATAATATTAAAAAAGAGAGAGAGAGCCTAAGCACTCTCTCAGAAGGCACAGCTTACAAACATCATCCAGTGAGTGGGATTAGAGGTATCAGTTGGGTCACGGTATTAGTTGGCCTTGACAATTCAAAATGCAGCAAGCAAGCTGCAAGTCCAAGCTTTGCTGTGGGCAGGAGTAACACCTTGTCCACTAAAGAGAAAATTCTGCATGGACCATAGGAGACAACTCTGGATCCTTCAGAGAAATCCTAGGTTGAAGGAAAAACAAGAGCATTAGACATGTTCTTAAATATTTCTTTTTGCAAACATCCCATTCAGAAGCCACAGGGTCTACACTTAGTATCTTCTCCAAACTGAGGGCTAATGAGTTTAATTAAGAATTTGTGACTCTGTCAAATAAACATCTGCCTGACATAATCTCGTTCATTAAATCATCTTAATGGCTATAACAGCTAAGAATAAGTGCATATTTTGTGCTGCTCTAAGTTATTTATGTACATTATTTATCCTCACAATAACCAGTATATGAGGTACTACTCCTACCATTTTACAGAGGAAGAATCCACAGCCTACACAGTTCACTTGCCCGAGGACTAATAGCTATCAAGCAGCAAAACTGGGAATGGAACCCAAGCCCAGCTGAATGCAGAACTCATGCTCCTACCACCACTACCCCTCTCAACAGTGAATGTTTACTAAAAGTCAACTCAGCACAAGGCACTGTCATTTTTCAGAGGAAGAGAAGAACAGGAGACAGAAGGCCACAAATACACTAAGTCTGACGTTTGTCTTCTAGAAGAGAAACTAGTTACAGAGATAAGACAACACATGTGAAGTAAATATAGTAAATCATACTGTCAATATTTTTGTAGCATTAATAAGTTCAAAGGAAAAAATATTATATCTAGCTGCATTAGCCAGAGAAAGTTTCAAAGAGGAGGTGAGATTTAGGCTAGACTTTGAAGAATGGGTAAGATTTTGACTACTGAAACTAATGGCCATTAATAAGTAGGTGCTAAATCAGTAGTTCTCATGTGAAGGTGACTTTGCCTTCTCACCCCCATGGGACATTTGGCAATGCCTAGAAGCACTTTTACTTATCACAACGGGGGGAAGAATGCTCCCAGCATCTACAGGGTAGGGGCCAGGAAGGCTGCTCATCATACAATGCATATGGCAGCTCCCGCCACAAAGCATTATCTGAACCAACATGTCAGTAGTGCGCCAAGGTTGAGAAATCCTGTACTAAATAAAAGTCTTTTTGGATTATGTTGTTGATCATAGTAATAAAATGTCATTATCTTCTTCAAAGAATATTTTCCTTTATTATAAACATCACTATCAAAAACTCTGGGGTTGTGTATTCATTGTTGTGTAAAAGAAATATATGGCAGGCACCTGGATCTGTGGGCTTGGAGACTGCCAATGTCTGAAGAGAGTTCAGACCTGGAGTTGCCAGGCTGGAAGTAGTTATCACACAGAAAGCAGAGCTGAGCAGTGGAAGGAGACCAAGCTGCAAAGAGGCAGGAGAAGCAAGAGCAGAAAAGAGCAGAGAACTTAAGATAGAGTGTTGAAAAAAATAAAGATGTAGTGGAATAGGCAAACAACAGTAAGCCACTGCAGACAAGGAAAAGAATTAAAGAGGAAGAAGGAGAAAGAGAATAATATAGCATCATAACACCAGGAAGGCATTTCCAGAGAGAGGAAGTGACCAGGAGACAGTAAAGTGAAAGTGCCATTGCCTGATCCAATTGAGGGCCATTTGTTATCTCGACTTCTCTGAACTACTAATATTTTTGAGAATCTAATTAGAACTATATATTCTCTCCCCCAGAAAAACACACATATATACCTACATAAAAGATTCCATCAACAATACCGAGAACTTTATTAGACCATTTAGGAAGTCCACAGATGACAAGGTCAAGAATCCCTGCTCTAAAGCTTACTGGTGAAATATTAAACTGGTTTTTAAAAAATGTCTTTATTTCCAAGGTAGAGTTGTCAATACAGAAAGATATTATTTCCAGATGTCTTTCAAAAATGAAAGCAACAAAAGGTGTAACTGATATAAAACAATGTAGCCTTCAAAAATAACTTATGCTTGGTTTTGATTCACGGACATACAGAAATATTTAGACACAAAAAACTCAAACACCCATCTTGTCTCAATTAGACAGCCCAGCATAGAAGACAGAAGCAAGCAGGAAAGAAAAGAGAGTTTAGATAATTCATTCAAGGATAAGTAAGAATAATATACTGAAATCTAATTTTCCAGAAAAGAATTTATCCAAAAGGATTAGGCTTTTGTTCTCTTTCTATTGCTGATGTCTCAAATAGTAATTATGCTCATGTCCCAGCGATAAAACGATCATGTCAAACCAGACTCACTTCAGCTGCCACATGAGCCTTATATAACAAGACCAGGTTTCAGCCCGTTTTCTATAGTAACAACTATAACCACTTGTTAATGCTTTAACAATGACAGTGTGCTGCCAAAACATTATTTCAATTGAGCCTCATAATAAATTAATAAATCTATGAAGTAGATGTAACTTTTATCCTCATTTTCAGAGGAGAAAACTTGGATTCAGAGAGAATGAGTGGTTTTCCTGGGTCAGAGGAATGATAGCTCCCATCAGGACTAACCACAAATCTCACAGCCTTTCCACTGGCCCACTTGGCTCCTTCAGAGGAAGGCACAGCAGCCTTTCACCAGAAGAGCCTGGGACTATCAGCAGTCCCAGCATTAAACAGTCCTCTTTGTCCTAAATAGCCCCCAAAATATGCTGTACGATATGACGTCCAGGATTCTTAGGCACGAGCTGTTGATCTGGAAAGCTTCACTAATTAGGGCTAGCCTACACAGAAAAGGAACCTAACTATTCCATAAGCATGCTCCCAGCACTGTTGAAGTTGGTTCCACAAATCCATTTACACTTGTTTTTAATTTGCTTCGCAAGTATTCTTAAGGTATTTTCCCCATGTGTCCTGTCTGTACAAGAACACAGGGACCATGTAGGTCTGTGTTCACAGCTCTACCCCTTAGCACCCAAGACAATGCTGAGTAGATGGTTCAATAACCACCTGGGGTATGAACTCAAGGGCAAGGACGTGGTCTTGCAATTTTTATGTCACTTCTGACTACAAATGTACTATCCTGGGAATTCAAACAAATGCTACTGACTACATGCAGAAAGGAATTACATTTAGTAAGAACAGAGAGTAAGTACAATTAGTACCTTTTTTCCCCTCTTTCTTCCCTTCAGACCACTTCAATCTTGTTGGTGTCATCGTGACAGCTGGAGAGCCAGAAAATAACTGTAATAAGAAAATTGTACAGTGGTTTCAATGTTCTAATGGCATTCCTATAGAGAGACTTTACTAAATGAATTATTTGTTTAATTTCAATGTGAAGAGTTTTTGTGAGACTGACATATTTATATCTCATTAATCTTAACTGATTTACTGCTGGCTTAATGAAGTAGGCATGCCTAGGATATCTTGAAGCACCACCCCACAGGTAATGTAGACCTCAAATGTCACCTGTCACCTGTGGCTCAAATGTCACCTGTCACCTGTGGAATCTCCCAGTAAGAACTAACTGCTTCCTCCAGCACTTGTTTAAGGAGCTATTGTACTGTATTACTCATCTGCTTGTGACTAGTGATATCCTTCTTGAACTCAAAATGTGTGTTTGTTGAATGAATCAATGAAAACCAACAGAAAGAAGGTAGCATAAACGAAAGGACTGAGAAAAAGCCATTTGAATGGCCCAAAGAAACACAGAAAAACAGATGACAGTATATCAATTTTCCTCTTTTCTACAAATATATACACACAGACAGACAGTCCAAAGAACAGTGTCTTACTGAGTTCCTATTTTCTTTGCTGGCTCCCTTCAATTCACCAATGGCCACAGATTCTGGAGTGGGGTTCCTCTTTTTCTTTTCTGACATCATCTGATTTCCCAGGACCTTCCGCTGATTTAAGAACAGAAAACATTTGATTTATAAACACCTACTGTATCAATAGTGGTGAAGGCTAGGATAGCTTTCAAAACTGTATACTAGCCTTCAAAACTGTAATGTCCTTGGGTTAAAAAAATCTCAGCATTCTGATAACTCTGTATGGACCCTCTCAGGCCATCTTACACAAGAGAGGCCAAAGTATGTTACCAAAAAAACCCCAAATCATTACTTTTGTTTAAGTGATCACTTTTCTTCCACATTTAAAAGGGCTGAAAGGTTAGAAGCAACTTTATAGTGGATTTAAACAAGCTAATATAGGTCAATTACAGTGTGCTTCTGAGACCAGTTAACTCACAATATAGAAACACCAGTTATTCATCATATAATTTTTTCTCCAAAGATGTGCTGTCTCTCGCAACTATTTAAAAAGTCCCTCCCCCCTACTCACCACTAAGGGATACTTAGGCTGGCTCTTCTCTAAGGCACTTCTTCCTCCCTGTCATTTACTCACACAGGACTGGAACATTTGGAGACATTCTATAAGAGTTCTTAATATAGCGACAAGAAGGTAGAGTCCTTCTTAAGGGGGTCACATGACTATACTGACATTCAGAGCAAGACTAAAAGCTCTTTCATCTCTGAACAGCTTAGAAATGATGTAGTTTACATAACCGCCAACAGTGACAATTCTACCATCTTTGGAGAAATCTTTCTTTTTTTCCCTTAGAGAATAAATTTGAATTCCAAAAAAAGAACATATCAAAACTAGAACATTAAACCCTACATTATAAATATCAGCAGCAATATTCAGAACATTCTGATTTAATAAATAATTTACATGAGAGGAGTTCTACAGGAAAAATCTCTAGCCAAAAAAGGGATCGAGACAGGCTAGATGGTCAATTATACCTTGATAAGGCTGAGGGAAAACACAAGTTAAAAATAATATTTTAGGCCAGGAGCGGTGGCTCACACCTATAATCTCAGCACTTTGGGAGGCTGAGGCAGGTGAATCACTTGAGACCAGGAGTTTAAGACCAGCCTGGCCAACATGGTGAAATACTGTCTCTACTAAAAATACAAAAATTAATTGGGCAGAGTGGTGCATGCCTGTAATCCCAGCTACTCGGGAGGCTGAGGCATGAGAATCACTTGAACCCGGGAAGCGGAAGTTGCAGTGAGCTGAGATCATGCTACTGCACTCCAGCCCGTGCAACACAGTGAGACTGTGTCTCACAAAAAAAAAAAGACTAACACATAGAGAAACATTTATCTGACTATAACCTTTCTGATTATCAATCATCTCTATTACTGGGAAGTCAGAGGGAATGATAGATTCTTCCAAATGAGAAGAAAAAAATGAGAATAAACTAAGGATGTTCATTTTACTAGCCCTGAATAAGCAGGTAAATGCACTTTTAGGATTCTAGCTAAGAGATTTTTTTTTTAATGGGATAAAAGAAACATAACATAAAATGTACTATTTTAATCTTTTTTTTTTGAGACTGAGTCGTGCTCTGTCACCCACACTGGAGTGCAGTGGCGCGATCTTGGCTCACTGCAAGCTCTGCCTCCCAGGTTCACGACACTCTCCTGTCTCAGCCTCCCGAGTAGCTAGGACTACACGCGCCTGCCACCACGCCCGGCTAATTTTTTGTATTTTTAGTAGAGATGGGGTTTCACTGTGTTAGCCAGATGGTCTCGATCTCCTGACGTTGTGATCCACCCGCCTCGGCCTCCCAAAGTGCTGGGACTACAGGTGTGAGCCACCGCGCCCGGCCCCTATTTTAACCATGTTTAAGTATACAGTTCAGTGGTATTAAGTATCTTCATAGTGTTGTGCAATCATCACCATCATCCATCTTCAGAACTTTCTCATCCTCCCAAACAGAAACACTGTACCCATTAAATAATATTTCCTCATTCTCTTCATACTCTTAGCTCCCCTGACAACCAACCATCTTCTCTACTTTCTGTCTCTACGAACCTGACTCATAGGTACCTCAGTGGAATCATACAGTAATTTTCCTTTTATGACTGGATTATTTCTCTTAGCATAATGTCTTCAAGATTCATGCATATTGTAGAATATGTCAGAATTTCCTTCCTTTTTAAGGACAAATAATGTTCCATTATCTGTATATTCAAGTTTTGTTATTCATTAATCGGTCAATAGACAGCTGGGTTGCTTCTCCCTTTTGGCTATTGTGAATAATGCTGCTATGAAGACGGGTGTACGAATATTGCCTCAAGACCCTGCTTTCGATTCTTTTGGGTATATACCGGGAGTAGCATTGCTGGATGATAAGGTCATTCTCTTTAAATTTTTTAGGAACTGCAATACTGTTTTCCACAGTAGCTGCTCCATTTTACATTCCTATCAACAGTGCACAGGGATTCCAATTTCTCCACATCCTCATCAACATTTGTTATTTTGTTATTTTTTTTTTATAATAGCCATCCTAGTGGGTGTGAAGTGGTATCTACTTGTGGTTTTGATTTACATTTCCCTAATGATTAGTAATGTTGAACATCTTTTCATGTACTTCTTGGCCATCTGTACATCTTCTCTGGAGAAATGTCTATTTTATTCCTTTTTTTTTTTTTTTTTTTTTTTTTGGGAGATGAAGTCTCGCTCTATCACCCAGGCAGAAGTACAGTGGCGCAATCTCGGCTTACTGCAACCTCCGCCTCCTGGGTTTAAACGATTCTCCTGCCTCAGCCTCCAGAGCAGCTGGGACTACAGGCACGTGCCAACATGCCCGGCTAATTTTTTGTATTTTTAGTAGAGATGGAGTTTCACCGTGTTAGCCAGTATGGTCTTAATCTCCTGACCTCATGATCTGCCCACCTCAGCCTCCCAAAGTGCTGGGATTACAGGCGTGATCCACCATGCCTGGCCTTTGCCCACTTTTTAATGAGGTTGTTTTTGCTGTGTTGAGTTACAGGAGTTATTTAGATTATTACGGATATTAACCCCTAATCATACATATGATTTGCAAATATTTTCTCCCAATCCAGGGGTTGCCTTTTCACTCTGTAGATGGCAAAGGAAATTTTGGTGTCAACTAAGCCTAATGTCCTAGAAGCTACTGGCCCCAGGTCAGGATTGAGAGTGAATTCTAGATATCTATAAATTATAACTAGGACCAAAATTACAGTAAGATGAATTTGTAAATGCTAACAGCTGTACCTTAAAAAAAAAAAAAAAAAATTACAGACACAGTGGCTCACATCTGTAATCTCAGCACTTTAGGGGGCCAAAGCAGGAGGATCGCTTGAGCCCAGAAATTCAAGATCAGCAACACAGGCTGTGCATGGTGACTCATGCCTGTAATCTCAGCACTTTGGGAGGCCGAAGCGGGCAGATTACCTGAGGCCAGGAGTTCAAGACCAGGCTGGCCAACATGGTGAAACCCCATCTCTACTAAAAATACAAAAAATTAACCAGGCATGGTAGTGGGCACCTATAATCCCAGCTACTCGGGAGGCTGAGGTGGAAGAATCGCTTGAACCCCAGAGGTAGAGGTTGCAGTGAGCTGAGATCACACCACTGCACGCCAGCCTGAGACACAGAGAGACTCTGTCTTGAAACAAAAAAGACCAGCAACACAGCAAGACCCCATCTCTACAAATATTTAAAAATCAGCCAGGCCTGACGGCATGCACTTGTGGTCCCAGCTACTTGGGAGGCTGAAGAAGGAGGATAGCTGAGTGCCCAGGAGATCAAAGCTGCAATAAGCCACGATAGTGCCACTTGTACTTCAGCCTGGGCAACAGAGCAAGACACTGTCTCAAAAATAAAAAAATAAATATTACAAGTTATTTATTTTTAGGGCAAAAATTTTAAATTTTAAGCAAAGAGCTCCTTATGTGGCTGGAATTATAGATCTTAATAACAATTTTTAAAAGAAAAGCAGGGCAAAACACCAAAAAATCAAAATAAAACGAAATCATTATCCTCAGCAAACTAACACAGGAACAGAAAACCAAACACCACATGTTCTCACTTATGAGTAGGAGCTGGCCGGGTGCGGTGGCTCACGCCTATAATCCCAGCACTTTGGAAGGCCAAGGTGGGTGGATCACTTGAGGTCAGGAGTTTGAGACCAGCCTGGCCAACATGATGAAACCCCATCCCTACTAAAAATACAAAAATGAGCCAGTCATGGTGGTGTACGCCTGTAGTCCCAGCTACTTGGGAGGCTGAGGCAGGAAAATGGCTTGAAACCAGGAGGCGGAGGCTGCAGTGAGCCGAGATCAAGCCACTGCACTCCAGTCTGGGTGAGAGAGAGAGCCTCCATCTAAAAAAAAAAAAAAAAAAGTGGAGCTAAACAATGAGAATACATGGACACAGGGAGGGGAACAACACACACTGGGGCCTGTTGGGGGGTGTGGTTGGGGGAGAGAGAGTATTAAGAAAAATAGCTGGCCAGACGCAATGGCTTATGCCTGTAATCCCAGCAATTTGGGAGGCTGAAGTGGACGAATCACCGGAGGTCAGGAGTTCCAGACCAGCCTGGCCAACATGGTGAAACCCCCTCTCTATTAAAAAGACAAAAATTAGCCGGGTATGGTGGCAGGCACCTGTAATCCCAGCTACTTGGGAAGCTGAGGCAGGAGAATCACTTGAACCCAAGAGAGGGAGGTTGCAGTGAGCCGAGACTGTGTCACTGCACTCCAGCCTGGGTGACAACAGTGAGACTCTGTTTCAAAAAAAATTTTTTTAATAAAAATAGCTGCTAATGCATGCTGGGCTTCATACCTAGGTGATGGGTTGACAGGTGCAGTAAACCACCATGGCACATATTTACCTATATAACAAACTTGCAATCCTGCACATGTATCCAGAACTAAAAATTTAAAAAATAAAATAAATTAAAAAAAGGATACTCAGTGCTTTGGGGGCAGCAATCTCTTCCAAAAAAAAAAACAAAAAAAAAGAAAAGTAGAAAAGAAAAGCAGTGTATGGTACTAATCTCTCTCCAAGTTAACCAAAACCTTGCCTTAGTTCATGCATGGAAATTTGAACCCCATGATCAGGTTATCTACTGCCACCTTAAGGCAATATTCCTTCACTACAAGTTCCGATAGTCTGAAGACTTGTAAATTTAATCTGCAAACACCACGACAGCAGCAATAACATGGAAGCATATTTTGTATTTGTTTTAAAAACAAGATTTTTACTGAATTTGATACATGGAAGAAAGTACAACTGTTAAAAATATTAAGCTCACAAAAATCTGGGGTATCAAAACTCACTAGTCTATCAGAAAATTCCGTTTTCTAACAGTTTCCCTAGTCTGTCACAACTTCCTCACTTCTCCACAGGTTTACCAAATTGCATTAAAAAGTGTGTAACTTGAAGCAGGTCAGAAAACAAAAGAGGCCGCTTACACTGCTCAGGAATGCAGACTCTGTCCTCAGCCCCAGAAGAAAAGGAAGGACCCTTACTTCTAGTACTCCTCACTTCACAGAGCCCCTTCTCTGATGTGAAACACGGCAAAGCGCTTTGCAATATAAAAGCTTTTCAACATTTTGTCTTCACCCCCTTATAAATTAGCCCTTTATAGGGTCCCCAAAAACAGAAGAAAACTTTTTATGCATAAGAAAAATCACACTGTTATATTTCCTAAAAATCAATGCTGAAAATGACAGCCCAGCACACCTACCTTAATAAGCCCACTGAAGGAGCGTGAACGAGCCCTCTTTTGTACCTGGGAAGCAGAAGGTTCTCGCCCTGGTGTCTGGGTCAATGACTGCTTATTAAACTAAAAGAAAACATAGAGAACATTTTATAAATATTTTCCCATCAAGACACAGCATTCTGTGACAACTAATAGCTAAGTGTAAATAAAAGTCCAGGAAAAACTGAGTCTGTGCATAGATGGATTAGGAGGTCAACAAGCAAATCACAAAGTCAGAAATGATGATGCCAAAAGAATTGGATTCAATTGCTCTGAGGGGCTCTGCACGCCACATTCCTTGAATGTAGAATTACTGTCCCTATTTTGCAGACCAAAAAACTGAGACTTGGAGAGTTTATGAAATTTACCCACGATCCTCAGCTGCTAACCAAGACTTTTTTGCAACAAAGCATCTTGGAACCACAGAGTTATTGGCACAATCTAAAACAGTCCCTAATTTAACATAAATTGCATACAGAAATTTTTTAAGTTACTAAAACTCTTTAAATGGACATCTATCATGACTGCCGGCCAACAATATCGTCAGAGGAAATACATCAGAATGCAGACTTGTCAATGCTATCAACATCAGCTCTCTAGAGGTACCTAAAATGGAAAATGAGAAGACCCAATGCATTGAATAATCTTATTCAATGCTTTGATTAGCCATTCATTTCCCACTTAAAAAGTAATAATAATATAGCATTTAACTCTTCTACTCTTCTGCCTTTTCTGGTTGTTGTTGTTGGAGACAAGAGTCTCACACTATTGCCCAGGCTGGAGTGCAGTGGCACAATTGCAGCTCACTGCAACCTCCGCCTCCCAGGTTCAAGCAATTCTCATGCCTCAGCCTCACGAATAGCTGGGATTACAGGCGTGCGCCACCACACTCAGCTAATTTTTTCTATTTTTAGTAGAGATGGGGTTTCATTGTGTCGGCCAGGCTGATCTCGAACTCCTGACCTCAAGTGATCCGCCCACCTCGGCCTCCCAAAGTGCTAGGATTACGGGCGTGGGCCACCACACCCAGCCTCTTCTGCCTTTTCTAACTATACTTTGAAAATTTCGGAATTGTAAAAATTTGGAAATTTTATCAGTTCGAGTTCTGGAGGTTAAAAATTATTTTTACATAAAACTACCAAGAGGTTCTCAAAGTTAATTATCTTGGCAAGCAGAAAAATTAGCCACGTCTAAAGAGCTTAGCTAGTAAGTATCCCTCCTGAATAAATTGGGACAAGTAAAAATGCATCGTTCCTGATGTTGGCAAGGGTACAGTAAGGTAAATTCTCTCATATCCAACTCGGGGGAGTGTTACCTGGCAAAATGTTCTGGGAGGGTATTTAGCAAGGTGTATCCAGAGCCTTTTTAAAATGCATATTAAAAAGTACACGCCACTAAAAATACAAAAATTAGCCAGGCATGGTGGTGTACATCTGCAGTCTCAGCTACTCAGGAGGCTGCAGTGGGAGGATCATGATCACCTGAGGTTGAGGTTGCAGTGAGCCATGATTGTGCCACTGCACTCCAGCCTAGGCAACAGACTCAGGAAAAAAAAAAAAAAAAAAAAAAAAACACCACACATAAAGAGTTCTTAGCCTGAAAAACTGAATTAGAATCAGATCAAACCTCTAGAAGTAGATCTAACTACCAGTTTATAGCATGAACA
>NW_012099987.1:2520914-2522343 GCF_000951045.1 Mandrillus leucophaeus
TCCAGCCTGGGTGACAGAGCGAGACTCCATCTCCAAAAAAAAAAAAAAACGATAATAAATGTTACTGGTTTATGTATTTACTATACTATACTTTTACCATTATTTATACTTTTTACCATTATTTTAGAGTGTACTCCTACTTATTTTTTTTTTAAAGTTAACTATAAAACAGCCTCAGGCAGGTCTTTCGGGAGGTATTCTAGAAAAAGGCATTGTTATCATAGGAGATGACAGCTCCATGAGTGTTATTGCCTCTGAAGACCTTCTAGTGGAATAAGATGTAGAGACAGAAGACGGTGATATTAATGATCGTGTGTAGGCCTAGGTTAATGTGTGTATTTGTGTCTTCAGTTTTGGGTTTTTTTTATTTTTTAGAGACGGGGTCTTGCTCTGTTGCCCAGGCTGGAGTGCAGTGGGAGGGATCACAGCTCACTGCAGCCTCAAACTCCTGGGCTCAAGTGATTCTTCCTGCTGAGGCTGAGGCCTCCTGAGTAGCAGGACTACAGGCACAAACTCACGAGCCCAGTTCACTTTTTTTTATATTTTGTGGATACAAGGTCGATGCTACCCAGGGTGGTCTCGAACTCCTGGCCTAAAGCAATCCTTCCACTTTGGCCTCCCAAAGTGCTGAGATTACAGGAGTGAGTCACCACGCCCAGGCTGTGTCTTAATTTTTAATTAAAAAGTTTTAAAATTTACAAAAAAAATTAAAAGTTTATAAAATAGAAAAAAGCTTATAAAGATATAAAGAAAATATTTTGTACAGATGCATAGTGTTTTTGTGTTTTAAGCTAAGTGTTATTACAAGAGTCAGAAAGCTAAAAAAGTTTTAAGTCTGTAAAGCAAAAAAGTTACAGTAAGCTAAAGGTAATTAATTATTGAAGAAAAAAATGTTATGTTTAGTCTAGCCTAAGTGTACAGTGACTATAAAGCCTACAGCCGTGTACAGCAATGTTCTAGGTCTTCACATTCACTCACCACTCACTCACTGACACACCTAGAATAACTTCCAGTCCTGCAAGCTCCATTCATGGTAACTGCCCGATATTTTTTACCTTTTATACTATATTTTTACCGTACCTTTCCTATGTTTAGATACACAAATACTTACCATTGTTACAAATGCCTACAGTACTCAATACAGTAACATCCCGTACATGTTTGTAGCCCAGAAGCAACAGGCTACACCATACAGCCTAGGTGTGTAGTAAGCTACGCCGTCTAGGTTTATGTAAGTACACTCTGTGATGTTCACACAACAATGAAATCACCTAAAAACACATTTCTTAGAACATATCCCAATCATCAAGTGACACGACTATAAAGAAAAAGGGAGTGGGCCAGGCACGGTGTCTCCCGACTGTAATCCCAACACTTTGGGAGGCCAAGGTGGGGGGATCACGAGGTCAGGAGATTGAGACCATCCTGG
>NW_012099987.1:2523548-2534759 GCF_000951045.1 Mandrillus leucophaeus
AGACCAGCCTGGCCAACATGGTATAATCCCGTCTCTACTAAAAATATAAAAATTAGCCAGGCATGGTGGTGCTCCACTGTAATCTCAGCTACTTGGGAGGCTGAGGCAGGAGAACTGTTTGAGCCCAGGAGGTGGAGGCTGCAGTGAGGTGAGATCACGCCACTGCACTCCAGCCTAGGTGACAGAGGGGAACTCTGTCTCCAAAAAAAAAAAAAGAGTATTACATAAACATTGAAACTGTTCATAGCCTTTTAATAATATGAGAAATGTTTGTAATATAAAGTTAAATGAAAAGGGCAGAATATAAAACAATACATATTATGATTTTTTCTTTTGGCCCAGATGTAAGGGCTCAAATATGATCTTAAGTAAAAGAAAACAATGTGAAACACATATTCATGGAGAGAAATACTAGGAGGAAATACTCTAAAATGTTATCAGTGTTTACCTCTGGATGTGTATAGGTGATTTTTATGTTCTCTTTACACACTTCTGAGAGTTTCAATGTTTCTATAGTGAGCATGTATAATTTTTATAATCATAGAGAAAAAATTAGAACACAATAAAATTATAGTTTCTTCAAAAAGATACAGCAGGCTGGGTGCGGTGGCTCACACCTGTAATCCCAGCACTTTGGGAGGTGAGGCGGGTAGATCATTTGAGTTCAGGAGTTCGAGAACAGCCTGACCAACGTGGTGAAACTCCATCACTACTAAAAATACAAAAACATTAGCTGGGCATGGTGGCACATGCCTGTAATCCCAGCTACGCAGGAGGCTGAAGCAGGAGAATTGCTTGAATCCAGGAGGCGGAGGTTGCAGTGAGCCGAGATCAAGCCACTGCACTCAAATATGATCTTTTATTTAAGATCATATTTACTTAAGATCATATTTGAGCCCTTACATCTACACTCCAGCCTGGGCAACACAGCGAGACTCCGTCTCAAAAAAAAAAAGATACAGCAGTATTTAAAATGTATGGAAGGATGACTAGGTGCAGTGGCTCACACCTGTAATTCCAGCACTTTGGGAGGCCGAGACAGGTGGATCACTTGAGGTCAGGAGTTCAAGACCAGCCTGGCCAACATGGTGAAACTCCATCTCTACTAAAAATGCGAAAATTAGTCAGGCATGGTGGCGCACGCGTGTAGTCCTAGCTACTCAGGAGGCTGACGCAGAAGAATTGCTTGAACCCGGGAGGCAGAGGTGGCAGTGAGCCGAGATCGTACCACTGCACTCCAGCCTGGGCAACAGAGCAAGACTCTGTCTCAAAAAACTAAAACTAAAACTAAAAATAAAATAAAGTGTATGGAAGGAGTCTGTCTGCATGCATAACAAATGCTTAGACTGTCATGTTTGGCGAAAACAGGAAAAAATTTTAAAGTAGATGGTATGATCATAACTATGTAAAAAGATATCCAGAGGAAAAAGACCAAAAGACAAAAGAAATGCCCACAACATAAACACTGGCAGGAAGAGTAATTTGCTTTCTTCTTATCCTTCTCTATAATTTTCTGTTTTTCTAAAAAGTACAAAATTTTTTTCTTTCTTAAGTATCAGTGGTTTTTTTTTTTTTATTTGAGACAGGGTTTCGTTCCTGTTGCCCAGGCTGGAGTGCAATGCCATGATCTCGACTCACCGCAACCTCCGCCTCCCGGGCTCAAGCAATTCTCCTGCCTCAGCCTCCAGAGTAGCTGGGATTACAGGCATGAGCTACCACACCTGGCTAATTTTGTTTTTGTTTTGTTTTGTTTTGTTTTCTGAGACAGAGTTTCACTCTTGTTGCCCAGGCTGGAGTGCAATGGCATGATCTCAGCTCACCACAACCTCTACCTTCTGGGTTCAAGCAATTCTCCTGCCTCAGCCTTCCAAGTAGCTGGGATTACAGGCATGCGCCACCACACCTGGCTGATTTTTTTTGTATTTTTAGTAGAGACCAAGTTTCTCCATGTTAGTCAGGCTGATCTCGAACTCCCGACCTCAGGTGATCTGCCCACCTCGGCCTCCCAAAGTGCTGGGATTACAGGCGTGAGCCACCACGCCCGGCCCTAATTTTGTATTTTTAGTAGAGACGGGGTTTCTCCATGTTGGTCAGGCTGGTCTTGAACTCTCAACCTCAGGTGATCCACCCGCCTCGGCCTCCCAAAGTGCTGGGATTACAGGTGTGAGCCACTGCGCCCAGCCGGTATCAGCGTTCTTATTGAAAGAAGTCATTATACCTGTCCTACATGAAACTACTTAGTTTCTATCAAGAATTAAATCACTAGACTGGCTTGAATCTGCAGCAATACTCAGCCAACATTCTGTAAAATTCTAACACAATTTGCTAGATCTCAAAGTAACTTCAAAGAGATGGCAGAAACTTTTCTCAAATGACTTTGTCAATTCTTAAGAACAGCTCAGTTCACCATTATCTGAGTACTTGTTAATACCTGGCCTTATGCTGAGAGTAGGTATAAAATAAGTAAAAAGAGACTCCTCCTCCAAGAAAGTCCCAGTTGAATAAAAGTCAAGAGGCTAACCGTGCCTGTTCAGGTAAAATTCAAGAGGGATTAAGACAAAATTAATCTCCTGAGAAAGAAACTACCAAAGTCACAGGACTTACTTAAACCACACTTTGAGTCCCAAAATAGTAAATTTATTCCCATAGCTCCAGCATAAACAAACTTAGCCACCAGAATTTCTACTTTCTAGTATCACACTAGGGCCCTGATTTATTGTGTTCTCTAACTGCAAACGACTGTTAGTAAAAAGTTACCACTTAGACTTTGCTATGCCAGCCACTCTACATAGATTATCTCTAATTTTTAGAACTATGAAACATTGAGGTTACTATTACCATTTTACAAACAAGAAAACTGAAACTCACAAAAGTTATTTGCTAAGAAAATCTGGAGGGTTTAAACTTTGGAACAATATAGTGTAACTGCTGGTCCTCTCTCAGCAAACTTGGGACATGACCAAAATGAGAGACACTCTAACCACACTTGGATTCTCCTGTTTAACTGTAGAAATCAAGAGCCTCCACTCCTTTCTCTAGTGGAGCAGTGGCACAGAGATTGCCGTGGAGATTCCATAGACAAGCCAGCTTTCTTGGCTGAGCCAAAAATTAAATGAGATTCTTAACAATATGACCTACTGATTCTACAACCACGATTACACTCCTAAACCCCATCGGGACTTCCCTGCCTTTAGGCACCTGTCTAATAAGTTGTTTCTTCTTTGCTGACTCTGGCATATTGTGAACGTGTTGAAACAGCTCTCTCAGTGCCTCTTCCGTATGCTGCTGGGTCTCCTCCTGGTGAGGGCAGGAATCTACCCGGTTACGTTTCTGAGACTTTGCCAGCTGAAAGGACTTAGTATGACATGAAGCTATCAGGTCAAGGTCATCCTAAGGAAAATTTAAAAGAAGAGTAAATTAATATATCCTGCCAAGTTTGTTTTGGGGTTCTTACAAAAACCTGGAATAAAAAAAGGGAGAGTGGTGACATGGTATACTCCTATACTCAGGAACAAGAAAAATCTTAACACTATTATCAGATAACAAGGAACCTATTAATATAGGTTATATTAATAGCCCACTCCCATGACCTGCCCAGAGAACCTAAGTGCATTTAGAATACTGCCACCAAGAGTTATATTTGTATAAGAGTCCAGTTTTTAAAGCATCTTTTAATTTCATTAATTTATTCAACAATTCAACAAGGTAAGCATGGAAAGTATCATTTTTCCCATCTGACAATGGAAAAACACTGAGGTTAAACTGTAAGTTTAAAGTCATCTGGATACTAAAGTCACAGATCCACCTGGGAGCCCAAGGGCTCTGACTCTTGGCTAATACTCATTCCCACATGTGGCAACTTCATATGACAACTAGACAGCAGTGCTAGAGGAACAAAAACAGCTCTCTAACAAAAAACCACACTCCATTTAAACTAGTTGAAACCAAATACTGTTTTCCTGGTAACACTGAATATTTGCTGAATAAGAGGGAGAAACAAATAGGAGCAGAAAAAATAGCACAAGTGGACAACTTAAGTTTCTAACCATGACAGGATGAATAGAACTTGAAAAATTTAAGTACTCAAAAAGTGCTTGTAAAGTTTTTAACTTCTGACTTTTTTTTTTTTTTTTTTTTTTCAAAGCAGGAGTGCAAGTTTATTTAAAAAGGCTTAGAACAGGAAAGAAAGGAAAGTATGCTTGGAAAAGACCCAAGCAGGCACATAAAGATCAAGTGCCTAACTTCTCACTTTTTTTATTTTTTTGAGATGGTGTCTCACTCTGTCACCCAGACTGGAGTACAGTGTCACCATCTTGGCTTACTGCAACCTCCACCTCCTGGGCTCAAGTGATCCGCCCACCTCAGCCTCCCAAGTAGCTGAGACTACAGGTGCGTGCCACCACACCTGGCTAATTTTTCGCATTTTTGGCAGAGACGGGGTTTGGCCCTGTTACCCAAGGTGGTCTCAAACTCCTGATCTCAAGTGATCCGCCTGCCTCGGCCTCTGAAAGTGCTAGGATTACAGGCATGAGTCACCACACCCGGCCATAACTTCTTACTTTTAAAACTCAATAATCGTATCTAGGCTGGATGTGGTGGATCACGCCTGTAATCCCAGCACTTTGGGAGGCTGAGGCAGCCGGACCACTTAAGCCCAGGAGTTTGAGACCTGGGCAACATGGTGAAACCCTGTCTCCACCAAAAATACAAAAATTAGTGGGCCTGGTGGTGCATGCCTATAGTCCCAGCTACTCAGGAGGTTGACATGAGAGGACCAGGGAGCCGAGATCATGCCACTGCACTCCAGCTTACCCGACAGAGTGAAACCCTGTCACAAAAAAAAAAAAAAAAAAAAAAAAAAATTATCATATCTAATCTTGTGAATAAGCATTATACATTTCCCTATCTATCTAAGCTCATGTGGTCTCAAGTATTTTAGCCATTTGATAGAGTTTTACCATACCAATGAACCTAAAATAGGAATGAATTATATAAAATTGATAAAATTGTCCTTTCATTCCTATAAAATGTTTAACACATTTGCTATTCACAGATTATTTATATCAGAAGGACTTTATGAAAAACCTTGAAACACAGGGTCTGTGTCATCACTCTTGCACAGAGGACACCATCTATCAGTAGAGAGCCTCTGAAAGCAAATAAAAATAGTGTGTAGGGGGGACTTTTTTTTTCCAAGAGACAGGGTCTCACTGTGTTACCCAGGTTGGAATGCAGTGGCACGATCAGCTCACTGTAGACCTGAATTCTCCCATCTCAGCCTCCAGAGTCACTGGGATTACAGGCCTGAGCTACCACACCTCACATGTGGAGCATTTGTATTCTAATACATAACTTACTTCTTAGTCTTCTCCATTATGGCAAAATGACTAAGTAATTTTGAGCTATAATACTAAAAACTTATTTTCCAAGCTTTTACTTTGACTTCATACTTCACCAATCTTAATGTTCTCCTTGCTTGGGTTAAGAGCAGATTCCTATTCTTACCTTTGATGCCTGAGTTCTGGATCCCAAATAGTGCAATCTGGCACATTCCCGAATGTAAGCAGGAGCCTGGGCAGGACATAAAAGAAAATCAAAACCCAGTGATTACTAGGATATAACATTCTCTCAGGCCACAAGGACAGTGGTTCTCAAAATCATGTGACCAGCAGATTACTTTAGAAAAGCCAAAGATCCTCAAAATTCATAGCCCCTCCATAGCTTCCTTTATCTTGCCACCAAATAGATACCTCAACAAATCTGATGGAAAAACCATGAGAAGACACCAATGTAGTTGTTGCCACTTTAAAAATCAAACATGGCATGTATATATTCAAATAAGCCAAAGACAAAAATATAGACATTTGTAGGAATATTTCTATCTGACAAAAACCACCCCCTCAAATCCTTACAAATTACAAGTGGTCTCCAGATCACATTTTAAAATCACAGTGTAGAAAATTCATTTAACGTCTGTAATCTCAGCACTTTGGCAGGCAGAAGCAGGAGGATCACTTCACTCCAGGAGTTTGAGACCAGCCTGGGCAACACAGGGAGACCCCCGTCTCTACAAAAAATTACTAAAAAATGGCCAAGCACGGTGGCTCATGCCTGTAATCCCAGCACTATGGGAGGCCGAGATGGGAGGATCACCTGAGGTCAGGAGTTTGAGACCAGCCTGACCAACATGGTGAAACCCTATCTCTACTAAAAATACAAAATTAGCTGAGCGTGGTGGCGTATGCCTGTAATCGCAGCTACTCAGGAGGCTGAGGCAGGAGAATTGCTTGAACCCAGGAGACAAAAGGTTGCAGTGAGCCAAGATCTCACCATTGCACTCCAGCCTGGGCAACAAGAGCAAAACTCTGTCTCAAAAAAAAAAATTACAAAAAAATTACTCGGGCATGGTGGTGCATGCCTGTGGTCCCAGCTACTCAGGAGACTAACGGTGAGAATCACTTGAGCCCAGAAGTTCAAGGCTGCAGTGAGCCATGTTCATACCACTGCACTCCAGCCTGGGCAACAGAGCAAGACCCTGTCTCAAAAAAGAAAGAAAGAAAGAAATACCATTTAGAATTACTATGGAGTAGAATCCTGTGACAACTACCCTGATACTGTCTTAGTAGATGTACAAAATAATACAATTACCATAGAGGAAAACTGGGTATGTAACATCTAATAAAATTACATTTGCATTTACCTTTTCACCCAGAAACCTCACTTCTGGTAACATATCCTGAGTATGTAACTCCAGAAATGCAAAACACACTTGTATAAGATTAATCAAGAAATTGGATACAACCCGAATGTTCTTTAACAGAGAAATGATTGAATCAACTTTCATACATCCATACAATACAGCACTATGAAGAAAGGAAGGGAGAGGAGACAGGGAGGGAAAGAAAGGAAGGAACAGAGAGAAAGAAAGGAAAGGAAAGGAAAGGAGAGAGAAAAAGGAAGGACAGAGGGAAGGAAGAAACACTTAATGAATTGATATGGAAGGATTTCTAGGATATACTGTTGAGTGAGAAAAGTAAGTAAATGTACATTTGTGTAAGAAAAAAATGGGAAATAGTAATATACACACAAATATACATTTACTTGTTTTTATAAAAAGAAACACTAAGAGGATAACCCAGAAAACAATGAAAAGAATTAGAAAGGATTGAGATTTCTCTAAGTCTATCTTTTAATGTGGTTTTGACTTTTTTTTTTTTTTTTGAGATGGAGTCTCATTCTCTCGCCCAGGCTGGAGTGCAATGGCACGATCTCGGCTCACTGCAACCTCCACCTCCCAGGTTCCAGTGATTCTTCTGCCTCAGCCGCCCAAGGAGCTGGGATCACAGGCACCCACCATCATGCCCAGCTAATTTTTGTACTTTTGTAGAGATGGGGTTTCACCACGTTGGCCAGGCTGGTCTCAAACTCCTGACCTCAGGTGATCCGCCTGCTTCGGCCTCCCAAAGTGCTGGGATTACAGGCCTAAGCCACAGCGACTTTTGAACCATGTTTACACTACAGGTTCATAACATAAAATTAAATCCAAAAGGAAAAAAAAAGACAAGCCCTAAAACCAAACACCCAACAGGGAAAAAAAAGAACATATCTGTATATTAAACTGACAATGTGAGCACAGAGAAAGAAATTATTTCATATAACTTTTGAAAACTGTATTCTCAGCTGGGCGTGGTGGCTCACGCCTGTAATCCCAGCACTTTGGGAGGCCGAGGCAGGCGGATCACGAGGTCAGGAGATCGAGACCATCCTGGCTAACAGGGTGAAACGCCGTCTGTACTAAAAATACAAAAAATTAGCCGGGCGTGGCGGCGGGCGGCTGTAGTCCCAGCTACTCAGAAAGCTGAGGCAGGAAAATGGCGTGAACCCGGGAGGCGGAGCTTGCAGTGAGCAGAGATCGCATCACTGCCCTCCAGCCTGGGTGACTATATATCCTTAGTGGGATATATTCAAGGAAAAAGGAATTGCAAGAAAATCTTGAACTTCAATCAGCAAGTTTATATAGGCTTACTGTCAGTAGTGACAGTTGTATTATTTTGAAATTAATTTAAGCTTATTGTAGGACAGAGTAAATAACATATACAAATGCCATTAAAATCTAAAATTTGGCCGGGCACAGAGGATCATGCCTGTATCACAGCACTTTGGGAGGCCAAAGAGGGTAGATCACTTGAGCTCAGGAGTTTGAGACCAGCCTGGACAACATGGTGAAACTCCATCTCTACAAAAAATACAAAAATTAGCCGGGTGTGGTGGCGCTCACCTGTGGACCCAGCTACTTGAAAGGCTGAGGTGGGAGGATCGACTGGTCCCAGGAGGCAGAGGCTGCTGTAAACCCAGATTGTGCTACTGCACTCCAGCCTGGGTGACAGAGCAAAACTCTCCAAAAAAAGAAAAAAAAAATCTGAAATTTGCAATATAAGAAAAAAAGAAATACAAATACAAAACAAAAGAAGCCAAGAAAACGTTCTGTAGTATTAAATCTGAATTGGTGGTATTAATATGAACTTACAATTGCTTTTAAAAAAATGTTTAATCTATTTCTTTGCCCTCAAGCAGCCTAGAAGCAATGATACACCAGAAACAATGAGTATACCTAGTGTCACTCAGAAGCCAAAGTTCCCTGGTGAAATAATTACTCCAGATCTAGGCCAGCACAAGTACGAAGCGAGCTGGGAACATTTTATACCAGAAAGGAAACACTCAAAGACAATACAGTCCTGTCAAAAAGATGGAGAAGTCAGTTAACAAGGGCTATCACTGGCCAAATCTGGGATAATTTAAATATCAATTTTGTTTGTTTGTTTGTGACAGGGTCTCACTGTCACCCAGGCTGGAGTGCAGTGGCATAATCTTGACTCAGTGCAACCTCCACCTCCCGGGCTCAAGTCATCCTACCACCTTAGCCTCTGAGTAGCTGGGACCGCAGGAGCATGCCATCACACCCAGCTAATATTTGTATTTTTCGTAGAGATGGGGTTTCACCACATTGCCCAAGAGAATATCAACATTATAAATAAAATTGACTAACACTTCGGAAAAATAAAAATCCATGAGTTTATATTAATATTCATTTTTAAAAGGAGAGAGAATGAGACAAAGAAAAGCTATGTTCCAAAGAAGAAAGTCAGCTAATAAAGACTGAATGACAAAATTAGAAAATCATCATTTTTAATACCCAATGTAATCATAGATTCCAGCAGGATTATCAATGGATGCTAAAACCATTATTAGGTAATCACTCTACAGGTTATTTACTAATTGCAAAGGGGAAAAAATGTACCTTTATAACTGAAAGATCCAGCAGTTAGCAAAACTAACATCGTGAAGAGCAAGAAAATCAATCTGTGCCTCCTCATGTGAGGCAACGTGACGCACACAAACATCACCTGTGAAGTAACTTTGCCGAAAATGCTTAATCTGAATCTGATTAAGACTCTAGACCTAGCTTCTAGTTTACAGGAACTGCATGGAAGGTGATAGAGGAACAAGTTAAATAACTTGAGAAAACAATAAGACGAATTTAGAATGTGCGACGTTCTACAACACAGTTAACTTGATGCTTCAACAAATGACATGAAGAAAAAGCATGAGTGTGCAGCTTAAAAGTGTCATAATAATTAAAACCAATACAGAAACGTTGATTGGCATATATTGAAAACAAGTATGAAATACATTCTTAGGACAGCTGGGGAATTTGAATATGTACTGAAAGTGAGATGGTAAGAAATTGTTAGTTTCTTAGATGTGATAATAGTAGTGTGATAAGATAATGTTTTTATTATTAGGAGATGCTTACTTAAGTACTTAGGAATGAAGCATGATGTCGTCTGCAATTACTTTTAGTGATTCAGCCAAAAAAAGGTAGGAACATATATAAAGAGAAATAAAGCTAATATGGCAAAATGATAACATCTGTTGACAGTGGGGGAGAGTTACACGAGTATTCACTGTTTTACTCTTTAACTTTTCTCTATATTTGAAATTTTTCAAAATAAAGGTTTTTTCAAAGAGTCTCGTGACAAAAACATTATGATACGTATAGTTTAATTTCTTTTTTTTTTTTTTCTTTTTTTTTTTGAGATGGAGTCTTGCTCTGTCGCCACGCTGGAGTGCAGTGGTGCAATCTCGGCTCACCGCAACCTCCGCCTCCTGGCTTCAACTGATTCTCCTGCCTCAGTCTCCCGACTGTCTGGGACTACAGGCGCCCGCTACCATCCCCAGCTAATTTCTGTATTTTTAGTAGAGATGGGGTTTCACCATGTTGTCCAGGCTGGTCTTGAACTCCTGACCTCAGGTGATCCACCTGCCTCGGCCTCCCAAAGTGCTGGGATTATAGGCGTGAGCCACCACGCCCGGCCAGTTTAATTTCTAAATTGAAAAACTATAAAACAGAGCTTAAGACCAACAGAAATTTTCTCCAAACAAGAATATATAAGGACCCATGACATCTATTCTGTAAACTTCATTTTAAAAAAAGAAAGCGCAGTGGCTCATGCCTGTAATCCCATCACTTTTGGAGGCCAAGGCAGGAGAAATACTTGAGCCCAGGAGTTCAACACCAGCCTGGGCAACATGGTGTACCCTGTCACTACAAATAATAGAAAAATTAGCCAGGCATAGTGGCATGCACCCGTCCCAGCTACTTGGGAAGCTGAGGTGGGAGGATCGCTTGAGCCTGGGAGGTCGAAGCTGCAGTGAGCAGATAACACTACTGCACTCCAGCCTAGGGGGCAGAGTGAGACCCTGTCAAAAGAAAGAAAATAAAGAAGGAAGGAAGGAAAAGGGGAAGGGAATGGGGAAGGGGAAAAGGAAGGGGAAGGGGAGGGAAGGTGAAGGGGAAAGGAAGGGGAAGGTGAAGGGGAAGGGAAGGGGAAGGTGAAGGGGAAGGGAAGGGGAAAGGAAGAGGAAGGGGAAGGGGAAGGGAAGGGAAGGGAAGGGGAATGGAAAGGAATGGGAAGGGAAGGGAAGGGGAATGGAAAGGAATAGAAGGGAAAGGGGAAGGGGAAGGGGAAGGGAAGGGGCAGGGGAGGGGAAGGGAAAGGGAAGGGGCAGGGGAGGGCAGGGGAAGGAAAAAGGAAGGGGAGGGGAAGGGGAAGGGAAGGGAAAGGGAAGCAAAGGGGAAGGGAAGGGGAAAGGAAGAGGAAGGGGAAGGGAAGGGGAGGGGAAAGGAAGGGGAAGGGAAAGGGAAGCAAA
>NW_012099987.1:2540897-2544113 GCF_000951045.1 Mandrillus leucophaeus
AAGCAAAGCAGGAAGGTAGGGAGGGAGGGAGGGAAGGAGGGAAAGGAAAAAAGGGAAAGAAAAGGAAAGAAACAAAAAAAACCCCACCATCCCCAAAGATGCTATGAGCTGAAAAAACATCCAGAAAGGGAGCCAGCCTTAGACAAACAGGCTTACATGAAAATCTGAGGTCTTAAGCATTTTACAATTCATAGAGAAACAACAAAAGGACTGCTCAAGTATTGGAAATTGGCCTTAACTGTATATACATTGTAAATCCCTAGGAAAAGATGTGGTGTTGGGAAGAGATAAAATCAGACTGAGTCAGATGGACTGATAACAGTACAGGACAGAACTAGTAATAGTTAAGAAGAATTTTAGGAAAAATGATAAAGCAGGAACATAGCAAGACCTCATCTCTACAAAAAATTAAAAACTAGCCAGATGTGGTAGCACACGCCTGTGGTCCCAGCTACTCAGGATGCTGAAGTAGGAGGATCACTTGAGCCCAGTGAACTGTGATCATGCCACCACACTCCAGCTTGGGTGACAGAGTGAGACTCTGTCTCAAAAAAAAAAAAAAAAAAAGGCCGGGCACGCCGAGGCGGGCGGATCATGAGGTCAGGAGATTGAGACCAACCTGGCTAACACGGTGAAACCCCGTCTTTATTAAAAATACAAAAACAAATTAGCCAGGCGTGGTGGCAGGCGCCTGTAGTCCCAGCTACTCGGGAGGCTGAGGCAGGAAAATGGCACGAACCCAGGAGGCAGAGCTTGCAGTGAGCCAAGATTGCGCCACTGCACTCCAGCCTGGTGAGAGAGTGAGACTCCATCTCAAAAATAAAAATAAATAAAAATAAAAAATAACAGATGCTGATGAGGATGTAAAGAAAAGGGAACTCTTATACACTGTTGGTGGGAATGTAAATTAGTACAGCCATTATGGAAAGCAGTATGAAGATTTCTCAAAAAACTAAAAATAGAACTACCATATAATACAGCAATCCCACTACTGGGTATTTATTCAAAGAGAAGAAAATCAGTTTTCAAAGGAATATCTGCATCCCCATGTTTACTGCAGCACTATTCACAATAGCAAAGACATGGAACCAATGTAAGTGTCCATCAATGGATGAATGATAAAGAAAATGTGGTGTATATACACAATGGAATACTATTCCACCATAAAAAAAGAATGAAATCCTGTCATTTGCAGCAACAGGGATGGAACTGGAGGTTATTAGGTTAAGTGAAATAAACCAGGCACAGAAAGACAGATCATCACACGTTCTCACTCATATGTGGGAGCTAAAAAGTGGATCTCAGGTCGGCCGCAGTGGTTCACGCCTGTAATCCCAGCACTTTGGGAGGCCAATGCGGGCAGTCAGGTGTTAGAGACCACCCTGGCCAATATGGTGAAACCCTGTCTCTACCAAAAATACAAAAATTAGTCCAGTGTAGTGGTACGCGCCTGTAATCCCAGCTACTCGAGAGGCTGAGGCAGGAGAATCGCTTGAACCCGGGAGACAGAGGCTGCAGTGAGCTGAGATTGCACCACTGCACTTCAGCCTGGGTAACAAGAGTGAAAACTCTATCTCAAAAAAAAAAAAAAGTGCATCTCATGGTGAGAGAGAAAAAGAAAAGAGAAGAAAAAAAAAATTGATCTCACAGAGGTAGGGAGTAGAATAATAGTTTCCAGATGCTGGGATAGGTGTTGGGGTGAGGGTAAAGAGCAGTTGGTCAATAGGTACAAATATGTAGTGAGACAGAAGAAATACGTTCTAACACTTAATAGCAAAAGCAGGATGACTACAGTTAACAACATCATATGGTATATTTCAAAATAACTAGAAGAGGGGACCTGAAATGTTCCCAACACATAGAAATGACAACTATTCACTGTGATGGATACTCTACATACCCTGACTTGATCATTGCACATTCAATCCAAGTAACGAAATATCATATGTACCCCATAAATATGTACAAATATTATGGGTCAATAAAAAGTTTACCAAAAAGTCATATGCTGAGGTTGCTTAGATCCACTATAAGAATAAATCTGGCCGGGCGCAGTGGCTCACGCCTGTAATCCCAGCACTTTGGGAGGTTGAGGCGGGCAGATCACGAGGCCAGGAGATCGAGACCATCGTGGTTAACACGGTGAAACCCCGTCTCTACTAAAAATACAAAAAAAATTAGCCGAGCGTGGTGGCGGGCACCTGTAGTCCCAGCTACTCGGGAGGCTGAGGCAGGAGAATGGCGTGAACCCAGGAGGCGGAGCTTACAGTGAGCCGAGATTGCGCCACTGCACTCCAGAATGGGCGACAGAGCGAGACTGTCTCAAAAAAAAAAAAAGGAATACATCTTCTATCTGTGAAATTATGAAGAAGAAAAAAGAAATTCGTGTATAGTATACATATACGGTTTGGTACTAGCCACAGTTTCAGGCATGTACTCGGGGCTTTGGAACATATCTCCCATGGATAAGAGGGAACTACTGTATAATGAAAACCGTAAAATACTGCTGAAAGGAATTAGAGAAAACTAAGTAAATGGAAAGCTATCCCATGTTCATATTATTGGATAAGGACTGCTAAGATGTCAATACTACTCAAGGCAATCTACAGATTCAATACAATCCCTATCAACCTTAGAAGCATCAAAATACCAATGAGGTTTTTTGGAGCAAAGACAGAAAATCCATCCCAAAATTAACATGGAGTTTCAAGGCATCTTGAACAGCCAAAACAATGTTAAAAATGAAGAACCAACCTGGAGGATTCAAGCTTCTTGATTCCAAAATTTACTACAACACCTTTACAACATTTACTAATCACACCACCACAGTACTAGTATAAAGTCAGATAAGTAGACCAATGGAATAGACTAGAAAGCCAGAAATAAACTCTTACATATATATTCAAATGCTTTTCAATAAAAGGACCAAGACCAATGGAGAAAGGACAGTTTCTTCAACAAATGGTGCTGGGAAAACCATATAACCACATGCAAAAGAATGAAGTTGGACCCTTACCTAACACCAGAAACAAAAATTAACTCAAAATGGGTCAAAGACATAAATATAAGACCTAAAACTATAAAAACTTTATTTTATTTTATTTTATTTATTTATTTTTTTTTTTGAGACGGAGTCTCGCTGTGTCTCCCAGGCTGGAGTGCAGTGGCGTGATCTCGGCTCACTGCAAGCTCCGCCTCCCGGGTTCACGCCATTCT
>NW_012099987.1:2544268-2547682 GCF_000951045.1 Mandrillus leucophaeus
GTCTCGATCTCCTGACCTCGTGATCCACCCGCCTCGGCCTCCCAAAGTGCTGGGATTACAGGCTTGAGCCACTGCGCCCGGCCTATAAAAACTTTTAGAGGAAAACATAAGGCAAAAGCTTCATGACAATGGATTTGGCAGTGATTTATTGGATATGACACCAAAGGGACAGGCAACAAGAGAAAAAATAGACCAATTAGACTTCATAAAACTTTTTTAAATTTGCACATCAAAACACACTATCAACAAAGTAAAAAGGCAACCCACAGAATAGGAGAAAATATTTGTCCACATAGCTGATAAAGGATGATATCTGGAATATAAAGGGATGTCCATCAACTGATGAACAGATGAGCAAAATGTGGTATATAAACACAGTGGAATACTATGTACCCTTAAAAAGGAAGGAAATCCTGTCACATGCTACTGTGTGGATGAACCTTGAGCACACTGTGCTAAGTGTAAATAAGGCAGTCACAGAAAGACAAATACTGTATGAGTCCACTTACATGAAGTACTTAGAGAAGTCAAATTCATAGAGATGGAAAGTAGAATGGTGGTTGCCAAGGATGGGAGGAGGGTTATGCAGAGTTACTGCTTAATGGGCACAGAGTTTCAATTTTGCAAGATGAAAAGAGTTCTGGAAACAGATAGTGATGATGGTTGCACAACGTGAATGTACTTAATGCCACAGAACTGTGCACTTAAAAATGGTTAAGACGGCAAATTTTATAAGTATTTTACTGCAAGAAAAAAAAGAAACCAGAACTGGATGATCTTGGAAACTTTTAGCCTCTCCAGATGGCAAAAGATGCTAAAATTGGCACACGCCTGTAATCCCAGCACTTTGGGAGGCTGAGGCAGGAGGATTGAACCCAGGAGTTCAAGACCAGCTTGGGCAACATGTTGAAACTCTGTCTCTACAAAAAATACAAAAATCAGCCAGGCATGGCAGTGCATGCCTGTGGATCCAGCTACTGGGGAGGCTGAGGTGGGAGGATCACTTGAGACCAGAAGGTTGAGGCTGCAGTGAGCCAAGACTGTATCACTGCACTCCAGCCTAGGCGACAAAGTAAGACATTGTCTCAAAAAAAAAGATGCTAAAATTAAGAGATTCACTATCAAGGAAGTATACACTAAAGAAAAGGTCAAGGATGTGACTGTGCTACCTTTTGCTAAAACCTTAGAAACGGCAAAAGGTCAGAGTATTCAGTCATACAAAGGGCCCTTTCAAGAGAGTAAAAGCGTGCCTCACAGACCCTCTCACTTAAACCAGAAAGCCTTTAGGAAGCTTAAAGGTTCTGTCCCTTAGGCTTCTCAGCAGGTGAACAAGGCAGGGAAATATTTATCTTCAAAAGATTTGTATATGTGGCCTTTGTCTAATGGAATGAATCCCACTGAAATCCACAGAAGACCTACAAAGTTCTTAGGAAAATTATGTCAGCAGAAACACAGCCTGTTTGGATTGAAAGGGCCAAAAAGTACAAAATGACCCCCAAAATTCTACTGGCAGACCCCCAAAACTCTACTGGCAGTAAGCAGGCAGGATAAAACTACTCAGCTGCCACATGTGCTTCCTTTGTGAAAAAGGAAGAATGGCTCAGAGGGTGGAGTCAGTTACCCAAAGGATCCAGCCCTACTCAGCCTCCTATTCCTATTCCTTTCCACCGTAGTGGTTGTTATCCCTGGGTTTTGCCACTGTCCATTCTGGTTTGCAATCCCATTCAGGACCTTTTTCTCATTTAGTCATCTTTATAGCCCCACTTAGGATCCCACCTTGTTCCATTTTCTTTGTCCTGTTACCAACCAAATGCTATCCCTTACCTACCTTAAAAAGTTTCTGGGAGTGTTTAATCATAAAAGTCATCCCACTGTTTAACTTTGTGATATTCTCCTGAAGGTCATTTGCAGTGACCTATTCAGAGGAAAAGAAACCAAACAATGGGCATTAAGAGCTGGAAAGTAGTACTTACCAATAGGCTTGTTCTTTCTTTTTTTTTTTTTTTTTTTTTGAGACAGAGTCTTGCTCTGTCGCCAGGCTGGAGTGCAGTGGCGCAGTCTCAGCTCACTGCAACCTCGGCCTCCTGGGTTCAAGCGATTCTCCTGCCTCAGCCTCCCAAGTAGCTGGGATTATAGGCATGCGCCACTACGCCCAGTTAATTTTTCTATTTTTAGTAGAGATGGGGTTTCACCATGTTAGCCAGGCTGGTCTTGAACTCCTGACCTCGTGATCTGCCCGCCTTGGCCTCCCAAAGTGCTGGGATTACAGGCATGAGCCATCGTGCCTGGCCAGCTTGTTCTTTCAAATGTATGAAGTTTCTATCCCTAACCTAGGTGCCTCTAATACAATGTTTAATTCTGGAAAGACTTTTTGGTTCAGCAGGATATGACATAATCTAGAAAAACAATGTGTCCCTGAAGTAATGAGGAAATCCTTGAAAACCAATTTTCATTTCCTAATTCTGCTTGAAAATTAGACATGTAAGCAAAATTGGCAAAGAAAATCTAGTCTAGGATGACTGGGCACAGTGGCACACACCTGTAATCCCAACACTTTGGGAGGCCGAGGCTGGCGGATTACGACATCAGGAGATCAAGACCATCCTGGCTAACACAGTGAAATCCCATCTCTACTAAAAAATACAAAAAAATTACCCGGGCCTGGTGGCGGGCGCCTGTAATCCTAGCTACTCGGCAGGCTGAGGCAGGAGAATGGCGTGAACCCAGGAGGCGGAGCTTGCAGTGAGCCGAGATTGCACCACTGCACTCCAACCTGGGTGACAGAGTCAGAATCCGTCTCAAAAAAAAAAAAAGAAAAAGAAAAAAGAAAATCTAGTCTAGGATTCAAAACGGGCCAAAAAACCAGAATCTGTTCCAGCCATCAAGGACACCACTGCCTCTTTAGAAAACTAGAGTTTCTCCAAAGACAAAAGAGAATGGTCACTACTGATACCAAAGGTGACATCTGTTTCTTAAAAACACAGTAAAATTGTCATTGATTCCCTTCCTTTCTTTCTCCTGTCTTTTTTAAATACTTCAGTAACTCTACTATTCCAAAGCCCTCATTTTCAACATGTATCTTTGTTACTCTGTTTGCTTTTAAATACTTTTATTTTTAGAGATAGGGTCTCGCTTTGGCACCCAGGTTGGAGTACAGTGGTGCAATCATAACTCACTGCAGCTGCAAACTCCTTGGCTCAAGCGATCCTTCCACTTCAGCCTCCCAAGCAGCTAGGAGCATAGGCATGTGCCACCTCGCCCAGCTTATGTGTCTTTTTCTTTTGTAGAGACAAGGTCTTGAGGTCTCACTGTGCTGCCCAGGCTGGTCTCAACCTCCTGGCCTCAAGCAATCCTCCTACCTCAGCCTCCCAAAGTGCTGTGATTACAGGTGTAAGCCACCACTTCTTTTCATAA
>NW_012099987.1:2548842-2550527 GCF_000951045.1 Mandrillus leucophaeus
AAAAGGCCAGGCACGGTGGCTCACGCCTGTAATCCCAGAACTTCAAGAGGCAGTGGTGGGTGGATCACCTGGGGTCAGTAGTTCAAGACCAGCCTGGCCAACATGGCAAAACCCCATCTCTACCAAAAACAGAAAAATACAAATATTAACCAGGCATGGTGGTGCACGCCTGTAGTCCCAGCTACTCGGGAGGCTGAGGCAGGAGAATCGCTTGAACATGGGAGGCAGAGACTGCAACAAACTGAGGTTGCACCACTGCACTCCAGCCTGGGAAACAGAGCAAGACTCTGTCTCAAAAAAAAAAAGGTTAAAGACATAGGTAACATCGCTGGTGTTTGGCTTCCAACCCACCTATCCTGGCTCACAACTCCATCACGTAGTGAAACCATATTATAAGTGGGCAGGAGTATAAGCTATGTACCTCCAGGTCAGCAAGTTGTTTAAAAGACTTTAGATGAGGCTGCAGTGAGCAATGATTGCGTTACTCCCCTCCAGTGTGGGCGACAGAATAAGACCCTATCTCAAAAAAATAGAAAAAAAGACTTCAGAGAATTTATTTCTCTGTGCTTTTATCTCTCAGGCATTTAAAAAAAAAGAGAGAGAGAATGAGTTTATTTCTCATGTAAGTCACTGAGAAGACCATGGTCTCCATAATAAGAAGCAAGTTCAGCTTTATCCAAGAAGACTATATATACAGGAAATAGAAAAGTTAGGACAAGGCAGGATTGCTCTAAGTTTCATCTCATCTATAAATCCATAAGCTTGGTGACATTACCCCATAAGATCATACAGCTCTATTCTAATTTTATAACATTCGATCTTTAGAAACTAATTTAATTTCCCAAGAAGGCTTTCCTGTTAAGGACTCCACACTAAACAGCCAAAATGAGTATTCTAGTTTATTCAGTAGCTACAATTTCCCACTAAGAGTTTCTACTAATACAATGCCATGTAGGTTTATCAGAGATTGATTTATAAGTGAAGTTAGCAGGAATTGGCCCTCTCAGGTCTGATGACTCTTCAATGAACTAATAAAGTAAGTTCCCAACCTCATAAAGCTGAAGGCTAGACTTTGGACCCCTGATAATCTCACCGACGTATAGCTACAGAATGAGGCCCAGCCCAAGAAAACCAAGCAATCTTTACTCTTCCCGTCAACACTCACATTTTTTGGCCACAGGACATGGGGTGCAAACATAAGGGCAAGGTTATAGGCTGACATCTTGTTCTTGTCTTGTTTCTTTGCTGTCTGGTATAGGAGATCAAGCAATAACTTCAGCAAATTACGATTAGGAGGAGGGAGAATGAGGAAGAGCAACTGGAGAGCCTCAATTTGCCGGTCCTTGTCTGGTATATTGGTCTTGTTTCCTTTATCATCAAACTGCATCAGATCTTGAGGACAAAAGAGAATTTGCAAAGCGAGGAGAAAATATCAGCAAGAAAAATCAGTGCTTTCACCATTTTCCTCCCCTCAACTCCATCAAAGAAAGGAGGAAAAAAGATTCAGGCAGAAACACTATTCAAAGATTACAGCAAAACATAACAACAAAATAATGTCAATGCAATTCAATAATAAAAAGACCAAAAAGCCGGGCGCGGTGGCTCAAGCCTGTAATCCCAGCACTTTGGGAGGCCGAGACGGGCGGATCACGAGGTCAGGAGATCGAGACCATCCTGGCTAACAC
>NW_012099987.1:2552102-2575091 GCF_000951045.1 Mandrillus leucophaeus
TGATCCGCCCGCCTCGGCCTCCCAAAGTGCTGGGATTACAGGCGTGAGCCACCGCGCCCGGCCGATAATGAGAATTTCAAAGGACACTAATAACCATTTGAGTACAACTCATATAGACATACAAATGATTACAGTGTATTATTTAAGCTGTTTAACCTCAATAATTCCAGGTTTAGGAAAAGCAGGTAACATTGCTAGAAAATGTTCCCTGTTAATATGAAACTGAAAACAAAAATTCTTTCCAGTTATCAGCAAGGCATATGAAAGGCTACAACTGTGCCACGCTTCAGTATGTTCTTAAAGAACATTCAATCACAGGGTGGTAAAAGGGAGAATTTCAAATATTGCACTAAATGAATGAACTGAACTGGAAAGCAAACAAAACAAGCATCTTTCATGTTAACACTTATAAAAGAATATTTTCCAAATCTTTTTCAAAGGTCTAACATCTTTATTTCTCCCCAAAATAATTGTAAAATTATATAACATTCTAGTAATATTTACTCATTGCATCATTGGGATTGCTACTAAAAGTGCTTTAAAAAAAAAAAAAAAACACCTAATCATATTAGATTTTTTTTAATTCAAAACTTGTTTCTTTTTCTTTTTCTTGAGACAGAGTCTTGCTCTGTCCCCCAGGCTGGAGTGCAGTGGTGCGATCTCCGCTCACTGCAAGCTCTGCCTCCCAGGTTCTCCTGCCTCAGCCTCCCGGGTTCTCCTGCCTCAGCCTCCAGAGTAGCTGGGACTATACAGGTGCCCGCCACCACGCCCAGCTAATTTTTTGTATTTTCAGTAGAGACGGGTTTTCACCGTGTTAGCCAGGATGGTCTCGATCTACTGACCTCATGATCTGCCCACCTCGGCCTCCCAAAGTGATGGGATAACAGGCATGAGTCACCGCGCCAGGCCAAAACTTGTTTCTTTAAGTAGTAAAAATTATTCAAAAAGGAAAAAAACCTTATATTTCTTTTCCATATAATTAGAAGAAACAGGAAAAATACTCAGGGGCAGAAAACTAAGCAACTGCAATAATGGATATTGATGCTGTAAACACTTAGAGCCCATAGCAGCATAACAGACATGCAATTTAAGAATGAATTCCCTGCCACACAGGTAGAAAGGAGTATGAAGAAACTATTTATGAGCTGAAAATGGAACATTCTTCAAGATACAGTAAGTGAATAAAGCAAACCACACAACCATGTGTATAATCTGTTACATAAAAATAGGAGAAAAGGAATATACATACTTGTTTGGGAATACATAAAATATCTCTGGAAGGATACTTTAGAAATCAGTAACACTGGTCCGGGGGCTGCAGCTCATGCCTGCAATCCTAGCACTTTGGGAGACTGAGGAGGGAGATCACTTGAAGCCAGGAGTTTTGAGACCAGTCTGGGGAACAGGTTTTCTTTTTTTAAAAGATAAAAAAATTTTTTTAATCAGTAACACTGATTGTTTCTGAGAAGAACTGGGCCTTGGGGAACAAATGTAGGAGAGAAGGTTTTTACTATCTATTATTTCAATCATCTGAATTTTGAACTATGTGTTTCTATTCAGAAAACAAATAATTTTTTAAAAAAATAAATTTCCTTGGCTGGGCGTGGTAGCTCACACCTGTAATGCCAGCACTTTGGGAGGCTGAGGCAGGCAGATCACAAGGTCAAGCGATCGAGACCATCCTGGCCAACATGGTAAAATTCCATCTCTAGTAAAAATACAAAAATTAGCTGGGTGTGGTGGCGGGCACCTGTAATCCCAGCTACTCGGGAAGCTGAAACAGGAGAATCACTTGAACCGGGGAGGCGGAGGTTGCAGTGAGCCGAGATCGCACCATTACACTCCAGCCTGGTAATAGAGCGAGACTCCATCTCAAAAAAAAAAAAAAAAATTTTTTTTCAAGTGTAGCGATGTCCTCAACTGAGGCATAGAAATACTGAGCAAAAACCCCAACCCAAGGCAAAAATACCAAACCTGTAAACCTCTGAAATATATGAATCAATCCAATGAAAAGCATACATTTATTAAGCAACTAAAACGGATTGGGCACAGTGGCTCACGTCTATAATCCCAGCACTTCAGGAGGCCAAGGTGGGCAGATCGCTTGAGCCCAGGAGTTTGAGCCTCAGCAACATAGCGAAATCCAGTGTCTACAAAAAATACAAAAAATTTGCCAGGCGTGATGCCGCACGCCTATAGTCCCAGCTACTCAGGAGGCTGAGGTGGCAGGCTCACCTGAGCCTAGGAGATCAAGGCTGCAGTGAGCCAAGGTTGCACCACTCCAGCCTAGGTGACAGAGTGAGATCCTGTTTCCAACTATAATGTTCAACACATTACTCGAGGATCTATCAGAGATTCAAAAATAAATAAAACTCAGACCATATCTTACTACCAGCTCCTTATCTCAATACAAAGCTTATTTATCAAGAAAGTCATTCGATTAAAATTAAATTTAACTAGCCAATACCTTTGAGTACCCAGAGAAGTCCAGCAACAACACGAAGTCTTAACCAATATTAATAGAAGTATTTCTGTGGGTCACAAGCAACAGAAAATTCCTAGGAACTTTACTAAATTTAAAGAAATGTATTTACATCTCCTTCTTACTTCCTATACTCACCAGCGATTTTAAGGTGTGCGTTGAAATGTTTATGTGTCAGCAGAGGCTCCGGCAACTCTCCCAGAAACATCTTCAGCAAAGTGGCAACATCATTTGAGTGAAACTCCCCTGATTCCAAGTCAATGTCAGTTCCATTATTGAGAGCATCCCTTAAAATCTGCTGTCGGACACTATTACCTGGTACTCTAAACAAACCCTCTACTCGTAAGTCTGTTTAGCATAAAAGAAAGCAGAGGACAGGCAAAAAGGAAGCAGAAATATTATGATTAAAATACACGGTCTAAAGACTACACTTAAAAGACCCTTTACAAAGCCTTTCAAGTAAGTTTTTGCCTTTTTTCATCAGTGTAGTTTAGAACCTACAGACCTCCTGAGGAGACATATCTGAACGCCCTTGGGCACTTGGAGATCTTCCAAACTAAAAGGTAGTCCTCCCAGGAGTCATTCAATCTCCTGAAGTATGTACAGACAATCTGAATTTAACCCAATCAATGGTCAGGATTAGCTTGAAAAATAAATTTTAAAAAAGCCAAATCTCCCTAAAGACCTCTTCTTGTTTATCCCAGACTTCATTTTGAGGGGCTACATACATCTGTGGATGTTTGTAGCTCTTGTAAATTGTTTTCCCAGCCCAGAATGAATCCAGAGTCTCTGCACTGCTCCAGGAATTAGAACTTTAATGTGTCAAATTCCTAAGAGATTCCCAGAAGCTTTAGAGTCATCCCAACTATTCATCCCTAGGCCAGAGGCAATAGCTCATGCCTATAATCTCAACACTTTGGGAGGCCTAGGCGGGTGAATCACTTGAGCACAGTTCAAGACAAGCCTAGGCAATATGGCAAAACCCCATCTCTACAAAAAAACTACAGAAAGTAGCCAGGTGTGGTGGTGCAAGCTTGTGATCCCAGTTACTAGGAAGGCCGAGGTGGGAGAATCACCTGAGCCTGGGAGGTCAAGGCTGCAGTGAGCCAAGATCGCACCACTGTACCCCAGCCGGGGTGACAGAATGAGACTTTGTCTCAAAAAAAAAAAAGTAAAGAGTGTGTTTTAAGCATAGAATTCTGGAGAAAAAAGGTATCATGCTCTCTTAAATAAATGCAATGATTCTTTAGGGACAACATATTTTTCCAGAAGAAATGTCTCTCTGAGGCAAGAGGTAAATGTGACTTCATAGACACGGTCTAATTTATATACACTTTGAGAGTGTAAAGCAAATGAATATGAGATGAAGTTTAAAAGGAAATATATTTAAAAACATGCCACCTGAAATTAACACTGGTTAGTTCCTTTGATGGTTAATTGGCACCTACTAACTCCAGGCAATTAGCTCTCAACAGAAAACAGAATTCTTCATTAAACAAAGAATGATAAAATTTCAAGTGGTCTTACTTTTGTGTAGATATTCAATCAGTTGGTATATCTGGGCAATGCCTTCCTCTGTCAGTGGGGACCCAAATATCACTCCTTTTTCTGAAAAACCATATGATATGACAGGGCTATATTTCACACAAATAGTACAAAATCATCACACTTAAAACCACTCAAGCATCCTATTTTACAATTCAGCAAGCGTTTTCACATGGTCAGTAAACAAAAACCCTAGAACTGGAAGTGCACCAGAAAATGCAAGCAGGATAACTCTCAATCAGTTCTCTCCAAGTTCAATATTAGACAGTAGGTTCCTTGAAGGCAAATACTATCTTCTTTTTTAAGTAAGAAGCGTATATCTAGTAAGTAAGAAGGAGATATCTAGCATGTTAGTATTTAATTTAACAAACAAACAGAAGGCCAGGCATGGTGGCTCACACCTGTAATCCCAGCGCTTTGGGAGGCTGAGGTGGGAGGACTGCTTGAAGCCAGGAGTTTGAGACCAGCCTGGGCAACATAGTGAGACCCCATTTCTACAAAAAATAGAAAACAGGCATGGCGTCATGCATCTGTAGTCCCAGCTACTGGGAGCTGAGACAGAAGGATAGATTGAGCCCAGGAATTCAAGGCTGCAGTGAGCTATGACACCACTGCGCTCCAGCATCGGCAACAGAGTGAGACCCCATCCCTGAAGAAAAAGAAAATTCAAGCTTTCTGCTCTATAGTCTCTAGCTATGTAACTATGGTTTTTTAAAGATCATTTTCACATATTAATAGGGCACGAAAATCACGATGCCCCTGATAACTACCTAAGTTAATCATGTCATCATCTCTCAGGGACTGAAAATATTTGCTTTAAATTATTTATTTATCTAGACAGTTTTTACAATTTGTATCACAATTACTTAAGGTGTTACTACTTATAAAAACTGAAAAAAAGGGCCAAAAAAAAGCTCTAAGTTAATAGCAACTCTTCAGTGAATGTGTAGATGTTGAGAGAGAAGCCCAGGGAGCAGCTGAGGCCTGCCCATCCTTCACAGACACATCTCCTACCCTTTCGCTTGAGAGACATGAGAGACCGGAAGAATCCTGACGCTGGGCCGGCCCCGCCAGGCAACTTAAGGTCCACTTCCCCCATCAGCTGAGCCAACTCAGTTCCAGGTAAATCGATGAGCCTTGTGATATTGCTGACCACCAACTCAGTGAAAACCTCAGGTTTCTCATGTCGGAGTTTCTCCACAAAAAAGTCAGGATTAAAGATAATGGGCTGACCTCGAAGGGAAGAATCATTGCAGATCACAAAACTGCAGAGGGCATCACTGAAAAACACAGAAGAAAATCTTTTGGGACACGATTTTTGTATGTTTATTATGCACTACTCATTGGGTTACTTGGTCCTGACTCCACGCAAAGGCAGAGGTTTCCTTATAGTCTGCTTCCTTTAATTGAGCCAGATGCCCTTGAACACTGTTCCTTATAACCACAAAGCCTCACAGAGGGGAAGGCATTTACAGGTACATAAAACGGTAATTAATTCCTCTTTTCCCATGTCCACAAATAGGTTTTACTTTAAAATCCTTCAATTCTGGATGCCTCTGACCCATCCATCATCATCTAAGTCCAACCTCTGCTCAGACAGGTTCTTCTCTCTAGGGCTCCTGATCTTAGCTGGGTCTCCACTCCTACATTACATTGGGCTATACTCCTGGCAAAGCTCCTTGAATCTCAGAAATATTTCCTTCACTGTTCTTTGTTTCCCAATGCCTACTTTACCCCTGTATTAGTTCATTTTCATACTGCTATGAAGAAATGCCCAAGACTAGGTAATTAATAAAGAAAAAGAGCTTTAATGGACTCACAGTTCCACATGACTGGGGAGGCCTCACAATCATGGCAGAAGGCGAAGGAGGAACAAAGGCACATCTTACATGGTAGCATGTTGGGAACAGACACCAAAATCCGGCCAAAAACTGGCCCCAAAACTGGCCATAAACAAAATCTCTGCAGCACGGTGACATGTTCATGATGGCCATGACGCCTATGCTGGAAGACTGTGGGTTTACCGGAATGAGAGCAAGGAATACCTGGCCCACCCAGGGTGGAAAACCCCTTAAAGGCATTCTTAAAACCACAAACAATAGCATGAACGATCTGTGCCTTAAGGACATGCTCCTGCTGCAGTTAACTAGCCAAACCCATCCCTTTATTTCGGCCCATCCCTTTGTTTCCCATAAGGAATAATTTTAGTTAATCTATAATCTATAAAAACAATGCTTATCACTGGCTTACTGTTAATAAATACATGGGTAAATCTCTGTTCAGGGCTCTCAACTCTGAAGGCTATGAGACCCCTGATTTCCCACTTCACACCTCTATATTTCTGTGTGTGTGTCTTTAATTCCTCTAGCGCCGCTGGGTTAGGGTCTCCCTAACCACGCTGGTCTCGGCAAGTTGTGGGGCCCGAATCCAGGTCGAAAGGTCGCCGGAGAGACGGTTGGAGAACATGGAAAACTAAGCTGGAGAACACCCAAGTACTCTTAAAGCAATCCCCGTGGTGATCAAGAAGGGGAGTTCAGAAGCATCAGGGTAACAAAGGGACAAGTGTGGGCTCTGGTTCGTTCCACCATGGAACCTTTTCACACTAATGATGAGGAGGAAGGAGAGTATAATGAAGTAACAGAAGAGGTTACAGAGCAGGTTTGTTTGCCAGCTAAAGCTAAAGCAGCAAAGGAGGGAGAGGTTCATCCCTACCTTTCTGTATCCCCTCATTATTATTTTGAAGAAAAAGAGTGGCCTGACCCTCCAGATCTTTCTTTTCCAGAAGACACTGGGCGAAAAGTAGTTGCCCCAGTGACTGTTTGAGCAGTGCCTCAAGCGACCGCTCTTAGTTCTATTCAGGCAAGAATTCAGCAAGCTAGACGAGAGGGTGATATAGAGGCTTGGCAGTTCCCTGTTAGAACACACCCCCCAGATCAACAGGGAAATATTATAGCTACATTTGAGCCTTTTCCTTTTAATTACTCAAAGAATTTAAACAAGCTATAAATCAGTATATACCAGGTTCTCCTTTTGTAATGGGACTGTTAAAGAATGTTGCTGTTTCCAGTCGCATGATTCCTACTGACTGGGATGCTCTTACTCGAGCTTGTCTAACTCCTGCTCAGTTCTTACAATTTAAAACTCGGTGGGCAGATGAAGCTTCCATTCAGGCTGGTCGAAATGCCCAGGCCCAACATCAAATTAATATAACTGCAGACCAACTTTTGGGGGTTGGCAGCTGGGCTGGTTTAGATGCACAATTGGTCATGCAGGATGATGCCATACAACAGCTTAGGTGAGAGTACATTAGAGCTTGGGGAAAAAAATCACTTCAGGTGGAGAACAATACCCTTCCTTCACTGCTACAAAACAGGGACTAAGAGACCCACACATTGATTTTATAGCTCGGATACAGGAGTATCTTAAACAGATGATTGCAGATTTGGCTGCTCAGAATGTAGTGTTGCAGTTATTAGCTTTCGACAATGCTAATCCCGATTGCCAGGCTGCTCTGCGACCTATCGGAGGGAAAGCACATTTAGTTGATTATATCAAGGCCTGTGATGGTATCGGAGGTAATCTGCATAAAGCTACTTTGTTGGCACAGGCAATGGTAAGACTGAGAGTGGATAAAGGAAATACTCTGTTTCCTGGAGCTTGTTTTAACTGTGGGAAGCATGGTCATACTAAAAAAGAATGTAGAAAAAATCAGCAAGTCAGGTCACCCGATAGCGGAAAAAAGAACACTGCTGAGACTGAAATATGTCCAAAATGTAAAAAAGGAAAACACTGGGCTAATCGGTATCACTCTAAGTTTGATAAAGAAGGGAACCCTAGGCCGGGCACAGTGGTTCACATCTGTAATCCCAGAACTTTGGGAGGCCAAGACGAGCAGATCACGAGGTCAGGAGATCGAGACCATCCTGGCTAACATGGTGAAACCCCGTCTCTACTAAAAATACAAAAAATTAGCTGGGCGTGGTGGCGGGCGACTGTAGTCCCAGCTACTTGGGAGGTTGAGGCAGGAGAATGGCATGAACCCAGGAGGCGGAGCTTGCAGTGAGCCGAGATCGCACCACTGCACTCCAGCCTGGGCGAGGAGCAAGACTAAAAAAAAAAAAAAAAAACAAAAGGAAGGAACCCAATTTCAGGAAACGCCATGAAGGGCCCATCCCAGGCCCCATTCTAAACCGAGGCATTTCCAGCTCAGGCCATTCCCTCACCCCCCATACAATGTCTGTCCCCCGCCACAGCCAATAGGGCCGCAGTAGATTTATGCTGCACAAAAGCTGTGAGTCTTCTGCCTGGGGAACTGCCACGAAAGGTCCCAACAGGAGTCTCTGGTCCCTTGCCAGCAGGAACAATAGGAATACTTTTTGGAAGGTCTAGTTTAAGTTTAAAAGGGGTACAAATACATATAGGAGTCACTGATTCAGATTACAATGGGAAATTCAAATTGTTATATCTACTTCTGTTCCCTGGAAAGCAGAGCCAGGATAGCACATAGCAGGGCCATGATAGCGCATAGCAGAGCCAGGATAGCACATAGCACAGCTCCTGACTGTGCCGTATGTGGGAATGGGAAAAAGTGAAATTAAACGAACAAGAAGATTTGGAAGCACAAATAAGCAAGGCAAAGCAGCTTACTGGGTAAATCAAGTTACTAATAAATGCCCTACCTGTGAAATAACTATTCAGGGAAAGAAATTTAAAGGTTTGGTAGATACAGGAGTCAACATTTCAGTCATTTCTCTACAGCACTGGTCGTCCACATGGCCAATTCAACCCACTCAATTTGACATAGCTGGAGTTGGTAAAGCCCCTGAAGTATATCAAAGTGTTATATTTTGCATTGTGAGGGGTCCGATGGACAACCTGGGACTATTCAACCAATTATAATGTCTGTACTTATAAATTTATGGGGAAGAGATTTATTACAACAACGGGGAACACAAGTTCTAATTCCAGAACAATTATATAGCCCTCAAAGTCAACATATAATGCATGAAATGGGGTATGTCCCTGGTATGGGACTAGAAAAAAATTTGCAAGGTTTGAAAGAACTGCTTCAAGTGGAAAGACAAAGTTCCTGCCAAATATTAGGATATCATTTTTGATGGCAGCCATTGTTAAGCCTCCAGAACTTATACCTTTAAAATGGTTAACAGATAAGCCAATTTGGATAGAACAATGGCCACTAAGTAAAGAGAAACTGGAAGCTTTAGAGAAATTAGTTACTGAACAATTAGAAAATGGACACATAGCTCCAACATTTTCCCCTTGGAATTCTCCAGTTTTCGTAATTAAGAAAAAAATCAGGTAAATGGAGAATATTAACTGACTTAAGAGCCATCAATTCAGTTATACAACCTACGGGAGCATTACAGCCAGTATTGCCTTCTCCTGCTATAATTCCAAAAAATTGGCCTTTAATAGTCATAGATTTAAAAGACTGTTTCTTTACTATTCCCTTAGCTGAGCAAGACTGTGAACAGTTTGCATTTACAATTCCTGTGGTAAACAACCTGCAGCCTACTAAGCGTTTTCATTGTTTCACAGATGGGTCTAGTAATGGTAAAGCTTCTTATTCTGGCTCAAAAAGTAAAGTTTTCCAGACACCCTATACTTCAGCTCAAAAAGCGGAGCTTGTAGCTGTAATTGAGGTATTGACTGCTTTTAATATGCCTATTAATGTGATTTCTGACTCTTCATACGTGGTTCATTCCACACAGTTAATTAAAAATGCTCAGTTACTATTTCATACAGATACAAAACTGATGACAAAAACAAAAAAGGGGGAGAAAGAGAATATGGAACCCCACAGATGCAACTGAATCTAGCATTATTAACTTTAAATTTTTTGAGCCTGCCAAAAGGCCGGATGTTATCAGCAGCTGAACAGCATCTACAGAAACCAGTTGCAGAGACAGAAGCAGAACAATTGGTTTGGTGGGGAGATCTGATAACAAAAAGTTGGGAAATAAGTAAAATAATAACTTGGAGTAGAGGTTATGCTTGTGTCTCTCCAGGACCACCGAATCAATAGCTGATTTGGATACCATCAAGACACCTGAAACCTTATCATGAGCTAGATGCCAAGGAAGAGATTCCGGGAGGATCCCAAGGACCCCCTGGCTGCAGCCATGTTGAGGCTGATACTGAGGAGGACCCCAACTGTCACGAGCAACACCCGTTGAACACAGCCACCCACCCGGGGACAGATCAAGAAGCTGTCGCAGATGGCAGAAGAAAACCTGAGGAAAGTGGAAGACCCAGTCACAATGAGTAATTTAATGGTAGCTATGATAGCAGTGATCACCATTGCCGTGAGTATTCCTTCAACAAGGGCTGACACAGAGAACAATTATACTTATTGGGCATATTTATCAATCTTGGCTGGTAATAATGCCTGCATGTAATCACTCTATGACACAGTTACGCATGCTTGCTGATCTCAGTATTTACCATAATAAATCTGCTCCTATAATTGAGGCATATTGCCCTCAAAAACCTATTTGTAAACAAAATAGAACCTGGCCAGAAATAATGAACGTACTTGTTTAGGAAGATTGCATTGCAGAACAGGCAGCGGTGCTGCACAACAATTCCTATGGAATCCTTATTGATTGGTCCCCTAAGGGGATGTTTAGCTTGAATTGCACCTCTCAGTCTGCATACCATGGTCACACTATGTTAAGATGATCTGAACAAAATGGTCAGATGGTAGAAATGATAAGAAGTACAGAAAAGTTCCTATTTTCTGGAACCATGGCAATATAGTGGCACCTCAACCTCAAATGATATGGCCCGCTCTAGGAGCTTAACATAAGGATTTGTGGAAACTATTAAATGCTCTTAATAAGATCAAAATTTAGGAAAGAATAAAAAAGCATCTAGAATGACACTCTACAAACTTGTCTTTGGATATTGCAAAAATTAAAATAACAAATATTCAAAACATCCCAGGTACACCTGACCTTAATGCCAGGAACTTGAGTGCTTGAAGGAGTTGTAGACAGATTAGCAGCTAATAACCCATTAAAAAGGATAAAAACACTTGGAAGCTCTGTGATTTCAATGATGATTGTGCTTTTAATCTATGTTGTTTGTCTTTGTATAGTCTGCAGATGTGGATTCTGACTCCCGTGAGAAGTAGCTCACCGTGACAAAGCTGCCTTTGCTTTTATCGCTTTGCAAATCAAAGAAGGGGAACAGGTTGAGAACAGGCCCCCCAAAATCTGGTCCCAAAACTGGCCATAAACAAAATCTCTGCAGCACCGTGACATATTCATGATGGCCATGACACCCATGATGGAAGATTGTGGGTTTACCGGAATGAGGGCAAGGAATCCTTGGCCCACCCAGGGTGGAAAACCACTTAAAGGCGTTCTTAAAACCACAAACAATAGCATGAACGATCTGTGCCTTAAGGACATGCTCCCGCTGCAGATAACTAGCCAAACCCATCCCTTTATTTCGGCCCATCCCTTTGTTTCCCATAAAGAATACTCTTACTTCATCTATAATCTATAAAAACAAGGCTCATCATTGGCTTGCTGTTAATAAATACATGGGTAAATCTCTGTTCAGGGCTCTCAGCTCTGAAGGCTGTGAAACCCCTGATTTCCCACTTCACACCCCTATATTTCTGTGTGTGTGTCTTTAATTCCTCTAGCGCTGCTGGGTTAGGGTCTCCCCAGACGAACTGGTCTCAGCAGCAACAGGTAAGTGTGTGTGTGCAGGGTAACCGCCCTTTATAAAACCATTGGATCTCATGAGACTTATTCACATGGGGAAAAAAACCACCCCATGATTCAATTACCTTCAAGTTCCTCTCATGACATGTGGGGATTATGAGAGCTACAATTCAAAATGAGATTTGGGTGGGGACACAACCAAACCATATAATTCCACCCCAGCCCCTCCCAAATCTCATGTCCTCACATTCCAAAACCAATTATGCCTCCCCAACAGTCCCCCAAAGTCTTAACTCATTTCAGCATTAACTTGAAAGTCCATAGTCCAAAGTCTCATCTGAGACAAGTCCCTTCTGCCTATGAGCCTGTAAAATCAAAAGCAAGTAGTTACTTCCTAGGTACAATGAGGGTACAGGCATTGGGTAAATACACCCACTCCAAATGGGAGAAATTGGCCAAAACAAAGGGCTACAGGCCCTATGCAAGTCTGAAATCCAACAGGGCAGTAATTAAATCTTACAGCTCTGAAATAATCTCCTTTGACTCCACGTCTCACATCCAGGTCACACTAATGCAAGAGGTGGGTTCTCATGGTCTTGGGCAGCTCTGCCCCTGTGGCTTTCCTGGGTACATCCCCACTCCTGGTTGCTTTCACAGGCTGGCATTGAGTATTTGCAGCTTTTCCAGACGCACAATGCAAGCTATCAGTGGATCTACAGTTCTGGGGTCTGGAGGATGGTAGCCCTCTTCTCACAACTCCACTAGGCAGTGCCCCAGTGGTGACTTTGTATGGGGGCTCCCATTCCACATTTTCCTTCTTCTGAACTGCTCTAGCAGAGGTTCTCCATGAGGGCTCCATCCCTGCAGCACATCTTTGCCTCGACATTGAGGCATTTCCACACATCCTCTGAAATCCAGGCTGAGGTTCCCAAACCTCAATTCTTGACTTCTGTGCACTCGCAGGCCCAAAACCACATGTAAACTGCCAAGGCTTGGGGCCTGTGCCCTCTGAAGCAATGTCCTGAGCTGTACACTGGCCCCTTTTAGCCATAGCTGGGACCCAGGGCACCAAGTCCAGGGACTGCACAAAGCAGCAAGGCCCTGGGCCCACCCACAGCATCATTTTTCCTTGTAGGCTTCCAGGCCTGTGATGGGAGGGGCTGCTACAAAGGTCTCTGACATGTCCTGGAATCATTTTCCCCATTGTCTTGGAAATTAGGATTTGGCTCCTCCTAGCAAGAGTGACCTTTATATAAGTTCCCAACAAGTTCCTCATCTCCATCTGAGACCACCTCAGTCTGGACTTCACTGTCCATATCACTATCAGCATTTTGGTCAAAGCTATTCAACAAGTCTCTGGGAAGTTCCAAACCTCCCCACATTTCCCTGTCTTCTGAGTCCTCTAAACTGTTCCAACCTCTGCCTGTTACTCAGTTTAAAAGTCGCTTCCACATTTTCAGGTATCCTTACAGTAGTACCCAGCTCTACTGGTACCAATTTACTGTATTAGTCTGTTCTCATGCTGTTAATAAAGACATACCAGAGACTCAGTAATTTATAAAGGAAAGACAGGTTTAATGGACTCATAGTTCCACATGGCTGGGGAGGCCTCACAATCATGGTGGAAGGCGAAGGGGGAACAAAGGCATATCTTACGTGGCAGCAGTCAAGAGAGCGTGTGCAGGGGAACTGCCCTTTATAAAAACATCAGCTCTTGTGAGACTTACTCACTATCAAGAGAACAGCACAGGAAAAACCCGCCCCCATGATTCAATTACCTCCCACTAGGTTCTTCCTACAACACATGGGGATTATGGGAGCTAGAATTCAAGATGAGATTTGTGTGGGGACATAGCCAAAGCATATCATTCCCTTTTTACTTCTAATATGTTGTTATATTTAAGAATTGTATCCTTGAAACTCTTACAGAAGACATATAGTTTGTATCCATTAACAATAAAGTCTAATGGCTTGTTCTAATCCTTATTATATAAACAGTCATCTATTATATAACCAACAAATGGACATAACGCAAGCTAGAAAGGACAAGTTATCATATCTCAGTCAGGCAGAACTGAAATTCACCTGACTCATACAAACATACCCACAGTAAAAGCAATCACAACTTATAAGTGGTCCATTATACCCTAGGTACCAAAGCACTATTCCAGGAAAAATGACGGCACTTCTAAATACTAAATGTAACTAATCTACAAAGGACATTGGCAATACTACATGGATAATTAATAATAACAGTATAGTGAAAACAAGGCGTAGGTAGACTTCAAAGTTCATCTCTATTTCCTTGAAAAATTATTACATGATTTAATTAACAGTCCACATCTTCAGTTGGTGGCTAGGAGAGTCCTTCTTTTCTCTGAAATGATAATGTATTATGAGAAATAACAAAAATTAAAAACTAGGAATGTGTGTCCTCAAGCCAAAAAGTAACTAAAAAAAACAGAATTTAAAACGCTTGTCTCCTCAACCTTTTTACACACTAGTTATTTTTCCTGTTCAAATGCCAATGATAAAAGCCAAATAAAATTAGAAGCAACTTCATCTTAAATCATTGACAAGAGCCTCTTTTTTTAACATCAGCTTATTTCAGTCAAGAAGCAAGGGTCAATATAGGACTATTGTTTATAATCACTGCCAATGAGAAATCACTACCCTACCAGGAAGACCATAAAAATCATAAAATGTGTAGCACCAAAAAGAGTCTTATAATTTATTGAGTCTAAACTAATCATTTTCTGGAATTCACATCACTTTTAATTCTGAATAACTGATTCAGATCAAATTAGCATTAATATAAAAATGTGTATTAATAGCAACCATTATATTCCTGAAACAGAAACACATACATACATACATAAAACTTTCAGACTTTTATTAATGTTCAGAGCAAAACTCAAGATTCTAACACTTTCAACACAGTTGACCCTTCCAGCACTAAACTGGATCAAATATTGTACACAAGTGAGAAAGAAACTAAAAGCAACATGTATAGTTTTTCAACAGAATTCTTCCTACCTGGCCATCACCCCCAAAACTACTCCTTCCTAAACAGCACAAACAGGGAGAAGAATAAACAGGTTCAAGACTGCTCCTAGCTATTTATAAGGAACATAAGAAAAAAAGATACCTTGGAACTCGTAACACATAAGTAACACGTAAACAATCTCAGTTTCTCTTCCCTTCTGTTTTTTCTCCCCTTTCTTCCCATGTTCATTCTCTCATTATGTCACACTTTAATTTCTTTAAGCTAGTTCTTTTCTTTTCCCCTACTTCCTCACTTTTTCTATGTGGACCATCTGGCAAAACAATATCTAAGAGATGGAAATAGTTAAAAGAGAAATCAAATGGAAGGTGAAAGATGGAAAAGAGTTATAGCGGGTTATTTTTCTTAAAGTTACCCCATATCACAAAGCCCACTAATCCCTTTCCAAAGAATACACAATACCACAATATAAAGCTAAAATTATCAAGAAACATGTTTAAGAACTTAAGAAATTTATAGGACTAAAGAAAAAACTACTGTATTTAAGCAAAAACAACCTTCCACTCTATGATACTGCAAAACAAACTAAATATACTAAAGTTCAAGAAAATAAATATATTTCTTACATAAGTGCTGAAAGCTTCTGATGAGGCATTGGTAAATCGAAGAGACAGGAAAAAAGCTTTCCCCTTGTTTGTTGTGACAAAGAAACTCTCCTTTCCCTGCCCCAGCACAGCCTACACACATTCCAGACATGTTAGAGGATACAAGGGCACATTATGAGGCCTGAAAGGCAGTACTTAGGACTCTGAGCACTCATCTGCAAATACAAAAATAGAGATAAAAAACTAGACCAGTTAATTAACTGTATTTGCCAATGCACAGATGAAGCTCAAAAGGAGACTCCCATCACCACTTCAATTATACTAGATGAAACAGTTACAAATGTAAAAGCATAGAACAGGTAGTTTTGCAATATGGGGGAGGGGTGATCCCTACTTCACGTTACAGACAAAAAATAAATTCCAAACAAAATAAAGATCTAAATAGGAAAAGCCAAATTTAAAAGCAGTAAAAAACACTATAGAATAAATTAATGCAACAGAGGAAGAGGTTCTTAAACAAGACATAAAAAGCACAATCCCCAAAGAAAGAATCATAAATTTAACTACATTAAATTTTCTGTATAACAAATGACACTACACACTAAATTTCTTAAAAATGAAGTCACAATGCCTCTAAAGAGAAATGGATAAAAGGGGAAGAAGAGTGGGAGAGAAACTTTTCACTGTATGCTCTTTTGTATTTTCTGGATTTTATATTCATGTGAACATACTATCCATTCATAATAAATAAATAAAAAAATAAATCTAAAACTCTAAAAGTAATAATAAAATGCAAGATAAGCCACAGATTGAAAAAAAGATGTTTGCCATGCATATAACCAAGGATCAGTGTTCAGAATGAATCAGTAATCCTAAAAATTAATAAGGAAAAGACACTTGACTCAACAGAAAATTAGTCAAATGATCAGTAATGCAGAGAAGAGGGGACCTAAGACTAATAAACATAAAAAGAATCTCAACTTCACAAGTTATCAGAATAAAGCAAATTTAAAAATAGTACCTTTCCTTACTCATCACTTAGCAAAATCAGATTCAGGTGGTATATTTTTATTCTCAGTTTGCTATGTTATTTATTTATTTTTTTTTTTAGACAGAGTCTCACTCTTGTCATCCAGGCTGGAATGCAGTGGCACAATCTCGGCTCACTGCAGCCTCTGCCTTCCAGAGGAGATATGTATATTTATTTATATATTTACTTATTTATTTAAAATTGTGTATTGGTGTTTAATTTTATCAAATACTTATCGAAAATTTTTTGTGCATCTATTGATGATCATATAATTTTTTCCTTTATGGTAAATAATACTGATTTTCTATTGTCAAACCAACCTTGCATTTCTCAAATAACTCAACTTTGTTATGCTGTATTATCATTTTTATATGTTGCTGAATTTGGTTTGCTAATAGTTTAAATTTCCCATTCATTCATAAGTGTGATTAGTCTTAAATTTCCCTTTCTTATAATGTCTTCATTAGGTTTTATATCAAGGTTGTTCTAGCCTTATACACTCAGGTGGGAAATATGTCTTTTTTTTTTTTTTTTTTGTCCTTTTTTTTTTCAGACAGAGTCTCACTCTGTTGCCTGAACTGGAGTGCAGTGGCACGATCTCAGCTCACTCACTGCAACCTCCGCCTCCCAGGTTCAAGCAATTCTCCTGCCTCAAGTCTCCTGAGTAGCTGGGACTACAGGGCACATGCCGCCTCGCCCATCTAATTTTTTTGTATTTTGGTAGAGACAGGATTTCATGGTGTTGCCCAGGCTGGTCTCAAACTCCTGAGCTCAGGCAATCTGCCCGCCCGGCCTCCCACAGGCATGAGCCACTGCGCCCGGCCAATGTCTTATTTTTCTATTTTCTGAAAAAATTTATGTGAGATTAGTGTTATTTCTTCTTTAAATATGTGACAGAATTGGCTGATTAAGCCATCTGAACCTAGAATTTTCTCTGTGAAAAAGTTTTTCATTACACATTCCACTTATTTTGTGTTATGGGACTACTCACATTTTCCTTTACTTCTTGTGTTAATTTTGTTAAGTTGTACATTTCAAGGAATTTGTCTATTTCACATAAACCTTCAAACTTTATTGGTATAAATTTGTATATAATATCCTCTTATCTTTTTTAATATCTCTAGGTTCCATAGTAATGTCCTCCTCTTTGTTCCTGATACTGGTAATTTGTTTTTCAGCCGGGCGCAGTGGCTCAAGCCTGTAATCCCAGCACTTTGGGAGGCGAAGACGGGCGGATCACGAGGTCAGGAGATCGAGACCATCCTGGCTAACACGGTGAAATCCCGTCTCTACTAAAAAATACAAAAAACTAGCCGGGTGAGGTGGCAGGCGCCTGTAGTCCCAGCTACTTGGGAGGCTGAGGCAGGAGAATGGCGTAAACCCGGGAGGCCGAGCTTGCAGTGAGCTGCGATCCAGCCACTGCACTCCAGCCTGGGCGACAGAGCGAGACTCCGTCTCAAAAAAAAAAAAAAAAAAAAAAAATTTGTTTTTCAATGTAATTAGTTTTGTCAAGGTTCCAACTTCTAGCTTTGTTGAACCTCTCTATTGTATATGTTTATTGTTTATTTCATTAGTTTCTTTATTTTTTTCTTCCTTTGAGATGGAGTCTTGCTCTGTCTTCTAGGCCAGAGTGCAATGGCACAATCTTGGCTCACTGCAACCTCCACCTCCCAAGTTCAAGCAATTCTCCTGCCTCAGCCTCCCCAGTAGCTGGAATTAAAGGCACACACCAGCATACCCAGCTAATTTTTGTATTTTTAGTAGAGACAGGGTTTCGCCATGTTGGCCAGGCTGGTCTCAAACTCCTGACCTCAGGTGATCCACCCACCTTAGCCTCCCAAAGTGCTGGGATTATAGGCATGAGCCACCATGCCCAGCTTATTTCATTAATTTCTGCTTTTGTTTTTTCTTTTTTTTTTTTTTTGAGACAGAGACTCATTCTGTCGCCCAGGCTGGAGTACAGTGGCACTATCCTGGCTCACTGCAACTTCTGCCTCCATGGTTCAAGCGCTTCTCATGCCTCAGACTCCTGAGTAGTTGGGATTACAGGTGAGTGCCATCATGCCCAGCTAATTTTTGTATTTTTAGTAGAGACAGGGTTTCCCATGTTGAGCAGGCTGCTCTCAAACTCCTGGCCTCAAGCAATCCACCCACCTCGGCTCTCAAAGTGCTGGGATTACAGGCATGAGCCACCACACCCAACCCACAACATTATTTTCTAAACAGCCAAAACTAAAAAAGCAAAATGTTCAGCAGAATTTTAATTTAATGGCTTTGTTTATTTGCAATGGAATATTACATAGTAATGAACATGGACAGACTCTAGCTATATGTACAATCATAGCTAAATCTCACAAATGAAAAGCAAAAGAAGCCACACACACACACACACACACACACAAACATACAACTATATACTATATGACGACATATCAAATTTTAAAAATAAATGAAACTAGTATTTAGAGATATTTGCTTAAATGGTAAACTATAAAGAGAAGCAGAAATGTATTTACCATAATATTCAGGATAATGGTTACCTTTCATGGACAGTGATTAAGAGAAGGCATGAAGGTATGAAAGAGTTCCTGAGGCCGGGTACAGTGGCTCACGCCTGTAATCCCAGCACTTTGGGAGGCCAAAGCAGGTGGATCACGAGGTCAGGCGGACGAGACCTGCCTGGCCAACACGGTGAAACCCCCGTCTCTACTAAAAAATACAAAAATTAGCCGGGCATGGTGGTGGGCGCCTGTAATCCCAGCTACACGGGAGGCTGAGGCAGAACTGCTTGAACCCTGGAGGTGGAGGTTGCAGTGAGCTGAGATCGCGCCACTGCACTCTAGCCTGGGTGGCAGCGCAAGACCCCATCTTTAAAAAAAAAAAAAAAAAAAGAGTTCCTGAAGTGCTAATAACGTTCTGTGGATAAATCATTGAGCTATGGGAAAAGGGGAGCATTTGAAGCAAATATGGCAAAATTTTAAGATTTGCTGAAGCCGGGTAATGGGAAGAGTATTGATTATATTATTCTATAAACTTGTGTGTATAATCGACATTTCATGACAAATTTTTTTTAAAGAAACCAAGTACTGGGCTGGGCACGGTGGCTCACGCCTATAATCCCAACACTTTGGGAGGCCGAGGCGGGCGGATCACGAGGTCAGGAGATCGAGACCACTCTGGCTAACACAGTGAAACCCCCCGTCTCTACTAAAAATAAAAAAAATTAGCCGGGCGTGCTGGCAGGCGCCTGTGGTCCCAGCTACTCGGAAGGCTGAGGCAGGAGAATAGCGTGAACACAGGAGGCGGAGCTCGCAGTGAGCAGAGATCAGGACACAGCACTCCAGCCTGGGCGACAGAGCGAGACTCCGCCTGGAAAAAAAAAAAATAAAGAAACCAAGTAGTTTTGGCTTCAATCTCACTTCAATTTGATATAAATATTATAGAAAATCAAAGTATATACTAAAAATTAATTTCCTCATCACAAAAGTTTTTACATAGATGGCCAGAAGCAGGAAAATTAGTAGCTAGGTATGTAGGCATACAGAAATAACAAGGGCTCTGGACAACTATCCCGAAGAATGATAGAGGTAAGACCCCTCAAAAAGAACAATTTGGGGTAGGTGGCCTGCAGGAGATTGACAGGATGTTGTGCATGGCAGCTTTCCTCTGGATACCAATGCTGAGGACACCATGTCAGGGCTCTCCTGCCCACTGCTGTGGGTCGCAACTCCAAGATAACCCCAGTGCCAGTGACAACCTTCCCATCAGTCACCACTCCAGCACCAGAAACCTATGAAGGCTGCAACAGCTGTGTTTCCTGTTTTAAAGCACTGTTAATAATACCTGCTTTTAGATAGAATGTAAAGAAGATGAGAGCTACTGTTCACATAATTCAACAGTTAGAGACTGTGGTGTGGTGAACAGAACAGACTTCTGTTCTGTGCCAACTGCCACTCTGGTGCCAATCAATTCCACAGTAACACATAGATCCAGTGCTTCACACTCAGTGAATCTTAGCAGATTTGCTGAGGCTTTGTATGTTGAGTTCACAATGACTTTTTATGGATTTTGTGTAAATCTTGGGAAACACAGAAGCCTAAAGGAAATAATAACTCCCAGTATCCCAAGTTAAAACCACAACTCTGCCTTTCTCTTCTACAACTCCCACCACAGTTACTACATCAGGTACAACAAATACCACTTTCACTCCGACCTCACAATCTGCGCAGAAGTCTACTTTTGATGCAGTCAGTTTTGCTGGAAGAACTGTCCTTGTCTTTGGTATACAGGCTATAGTTTTCTTTCTTTATAAATTCTACAAATCTAAGAATCAAACTTATACTCTGTAAACAGACCCATCACACTGATAAGGACTGGAGATTCATTCACGTAACTCACTGAAACCAAAATACTATCTTTCAAGATGTCCCACATGGAAGACGCTATTCCAGGATCTTTCAATTTCCAAAAGATGCATATAAGCTATTTGAGAGCATCATCCCTGAAGAAAAAATCAGTTAAATCATTTTGTTCAACAGAAAAATTTTAAATATTCTGCATGAATCCTTGTGGCAGTCTTCTTTTATTTTAAATGGTTGCTGCTTTGGGATTATGTTTCTTTTTTTCTTGACAAGCCAAACGTAACTTTCTGTAAGTGACAGAAAATGCTGTCTTGTGCAGACAGTGTCAGGACTCTTAACAGTTTAAATTTAGTCACTTTAAAGCCTGAAAGCTGTATTATTTTCATCCTAACTCAAGATATAATTTAGTGAACAGAATTGAGAAGAGTGTGCCAAATGAGTATCAATCAGGTGGACTGTGCCCTATCATGTCAAAGCGGCATAAATCTATCAATCTAGTAATACTAAAAAAATAATAATTTGTATAACCTACTTATAGTCTACAATTACCACTTTTACCACTAGATGGAACCCTACATGTAAGGTGATATGCTCAGTGAAAGGACTGGAAACAATCCACAGCTGAAAAATCAATTACAGAAAAATGAAATGCAAGTGCTTCTAAGGCATGTTGAAGCCATGAATCTGCAAAATTCAAGGCAGTTAAAAAAAAAAAAAAAAAAAAACTGCATCCTGCAGATGTATCTTTTGGCTGACTATACCAAAACTGCATACCCACAAAACTAAATGTTTCCTCCCTGGTGAATTGCCTAACTTGATTTGTTTTCCAAGAACCACAACCTTGGCAAGATTTATCAAAATACGAGCTATATTTAAAGTTGTCTAAATCTGATTTACCACCCTGAGAGAAGTATTCACTCTCTCTTACTGCTTTTTCAACTCTAAAAGGCTCTGAAACATGGCTTTAACTGTGTCACTTTGTTGGAAAGCTGTTAGATAAGAAATACAACTATCAAAGAAAAGACTGTATTCTTCCCTCTTTCTACATATCAAATTTAAGGCAGTATCATGAAAGTTGTACATAAAGAGAGAAGAGAAAACTAAACAGGCCCTATATGCCCAAGCTGGTGGTGCTTTTTAATATCAGAGACAGTTCAACATTAATAAGTAGTACCACAATTCAGGGAACGATATCCAATTTCTTAGATAAAATTTTTGAAATATTTATACCCTAAGGTCTGCCCTTAAGAATAGCTGTGCAATGTTTTGTAGTATAAACTACAAAATTATCTCTAATTTAGACTCCAAAAGTCTGAAAATATATTTGGCCCCTATATTTGATCTCAACCTGAACAAATTTCTTTCTTGCTTGCATGTGTCTGTGTGTGTGTGTGTGTGTGTGTGTGTGTGTGTTTTATTTTAGTTTTCTTTTTTTTGAGACTGGGTCTCCCCTTGTTGCCCAGGCTAGAGCACAATGGCACAATCATGACTCACTGTAGCCTCAACTGCCTGAGCTCAAGCAATTCCCCCACATCGGCCTCCCAAGTAGCTGGCACCACAGACATGCACCACCAACACCTGGCTAATTTTTTTTACTATTTGTAGACACAAGTCTTTCTATGTTGCCCAGGTCTCAAATTCCTGGGCCTAAGTGATCCTCCCACCTCGGCCTCCCAAAGTGCTGGGACCACAGGCATGAGCCACCACGCCTAGCCCAGATTTCAAACTAATAATACAACTTAACCAAAATTAAATTGGCAAACTATTCTGAGATGAAAAAACTCTTGATTGCCTACCTTCTTAACCTAAACATTTTTGGAATCCTAATCTAAGATTCTGCCCAATGGAATGACAATGTAATATTCTCAGTCAAGAATGATGAGTATCAATAATGCCAATGTATTGACTTATTTATTTGCTTGGTAATTTTTACCTTTTTGGGTGTCATATTGAATAAGCATTAATTCTGTTGCTGACACCTTCCTTAATTTTCCTCCCTCACACTAGTGTACAATGGGAAGAAAGTTATTTGTATTAAGAAAGTAACATCTGGCAGGGCACGGGGGCTCACGCCTGTAATCTCAGCACTTTGGGAGGCCGAGGTGGGTGGATCACAAGCTCAGGAGTTCAAGACCATCCTGGATTACATGGTGAAACCCTCTCTCTACTAAAAATACAAAAAAAAATTAGCAGAGCGTGATGGCAGGCGCCTGTAGTCCCAGCTACTTGGAAGGCTCAGGCAGGAGAATGGCGTGAACCCGGGAG
>NW_012099987.1:2575886-2580160 GCF_000951045.1 Mandrillus leucophaeus
CAAGGTGGCAGGATCACTTGAGCCTAGGAGTTCAAGACCAGTCTAGGTGACATGACGAGACTCTGTCTCTACAAAAAAAAAAAAAAAAAGAAAGAAAGAAAATGTTTTTAAATTAGCCAGGCATGATTGCTTGAGTCTCTGGTCCCAACTACTCAGGAGGCTGAGGTGGGAGGATCACCTGAGTCCAGGAGGTCAAGGCTGCAGCGAGGTGTGTTCTTGCCTCTGCCACTCCAGCCTGAGTAATAATAGAGCGACACCCTGTCTCAACAAAGAAAAGACTTTCTATACTTTTAGTCAGCCAGAAGTATTCAATATTCCACAAACTTAACCATAAATCTTTTCACCAACCAGCATAGGAAGGTGAATTGCTTTTCTGAGACATATGGTACCCAAACAAGAAATTAGTCACTCATGTGTCATTTAAAATCAATCCAATCATGATCTACTGATTCCTTTGTAACTTTAAGGTATTGTAAGGTATAGGGACAAAAATTAAGGTAACTCTCTGGCCTCCAGGAATTGAAAATTCACTAAGTGCTACACGATTTCAAATAGTAGCTGAAGACCACAACACAAAAGAAGATACAAGATCATTAATAGCCAAACCCATGATACAGACAATAAAGGCTCTAAGAATTCAGGAGAGACTCTTTCACCCATATACAAGAGATGTGAGCTAGATCTTAAAAGACGAGTAGGATTTAGACAATGGGGGAAAAATGATAGCTAATACTTAAGGTGCTTTTTGGTTTCTCGGGGTTTTATTAAGAAACATAAAGTGTTTTCACCACACATTAGTGGCCGACTCTTTTCAAAACATAAATTTAAAGAGAGGTACACGGGGAGTTACAGAGACAGCACAGTGGACATCTGCTGCTTTTGCCTTCCCAATATCTATTTTCCCCTTCCTCTGGTAACAGCACCCCCATTTTCTTTTAAGCAATAAACTTCTCAGCCAGGCGCAGTGGCTCACACCTGTAATCCCAGCACTTTGGGAGGCCGAGGGGGGCGGATTACAAGGTCAGGAGATGGAGACCATCCTGGCTAACGCGGTGAAACCCCGTCTCTACTAAAAATACAAAAAATTAGCCGGGCATGGTGGCGCCCGCCTCTAGTCGCAGCAACTCAGGAGGCTGAGGCAGGAGAATGACGTGAACCTTCGAGGTAGAGTTGCAGCGAGCCAAGATCGCGCCACTGCACTCCAGCCTGGGTGACAGAGCGAGACTCCGTCTCAAAAAAAAAAAAAGAAAAAAAAAACTTCTCCCCATCTTTCAAATCTATGCGATCTGGTGGTCACTGGCTGTGAGCATGTCACCCAAGCTTAACCAGCTGAAACATTTTATTCCCTTCACGAATCCAGACAAAGGCCCGCAAGTCAAACCAGGACAAAAAGTCTCAACTCCAAGACTCTAGTGAAATCCTAAAATTGCTAAGTTGGTGGGATGTAAGACTGACACCGTTGGTGGTCCATTACTGCCACTTTTTATACAGAATCTGCCTTCTTAGGAAGCAAAAACAGAGGAAACCAGATCTAAGACAGTAAAGAGGTAGGTATCTAGTGACACTGAGATTTGAGATTTTCCATACAGATTAAACCATACTTGATTTATCCCCTGGGCTTTTCAGTTTCTTGAGCCAATTTTAGAGTCTCTTTTTGCTTAAGCTAGTTTTAGTTTCTATCGCATATAACTGAAAGAATCCTAACAAATATGAATGTGTAAGTCTGTTTGTCCCAGTATGAATCTGAGCCCTCCCTTCTGTATCTTCCCCTTCAGAGCAATGTCTCTGCCATTCAGTCAACCATGGCCATGCCATCTCCAGCAAGGTCTGGAACTCTGCCCTAGGGAACCTCTTCCTTGTACATTCTATCTCAGCCGATTCCTGTATCTATTTCTATATTTTTTAGAGATCTCTTTACTTCTTACTAGCCAATCCCTTGTTACTCGAATCCTCAGTTATAGTTAATAACCTATTAAACATTCTCTGTTTAAATTACTATGTAGTTTCCTTTCTCTTTTTTTTTTTTTTTTTTAGACAGAGTCTCGCTCTTGTCACCCAGGCTGGAGTGCAACGGTGCGATCTTGGCTCACTGCAATCTCTGCCTCCCGGGTTCAAGTGATTCTCCTGCTTCAGGCTCCCGAGTAGCTGAGATTACAGGTGCCTGCCACCATGCCTGACTAATTTTTGTATTTTTAGTAGAGACGGGGTTTCACCATATTGGCCAGTCTGGTCTCGAACTCCTGACCTCAGGCAATCCGCCCACCTCAGCATCCCAAAGTGCTGGGATTACAGGCGTGAGCCACCGCGCCCAGCTATTACTATGTAGTTTCTATGGCCTAGTTGAACTTGGTTTATATCAGGTAATAGTAGCAAAATATCAGCACAAAATAAATAGACTCCAGCATCTATGGAAACAACCCATCCTAAAAGATGGTTAGTAAAAGTGTAGGTGAAAGTGTTCACTGAAGGTGACCAGAGGGCATCTTCGGGAGGCAGTGTGGTTCACCGGATACCTCGCAGGCTTTGGGGCAGACAATCTGGGCTTTGATTCTGAGTCTGCCACTTCATAACCGTTCTCAGCCTCGGTTTCCTCATCTCTAAACTAAGTATAATAATTCCTCATGGGGCTGCAGTGAGGACTAAAAAAGAAAATAACTGTATTCCAGCCAGGCGTGGTGGCTCACGCCTGTAATCTCAACACTTTGGGAGGCTGAGGTGGGCGGATTGCCTGAGGTCAGGAGTTCGAGACCAACCTGGCCAACATAGTGAAACCCCGTCTCTACTAAAAATCAAAAATTAGCCGGCATGGTGGCGAGTGCCTGTAGTCCCAGCTACTTGGGAGAATTGCTTGAACCTGGGAGGTTGCAGTGAGCTGAGATCATGCCACCGTACTTCTGCCTGGGCAACAGAGCAAGACTCAGTCTCAAAAAAGAAAAAAAAGAAAGAAAGAAAATACTTGTATTTCAATCACTCTTTTGCTATACTGTTTCCAATCGGAAATGATGCACTTATTGGGAGGAAATTGTGAAACCAAGATACAGAAATCAGGTCTTGGATAGGTCACATTTTAGATAACAGACAAAGTTTAAGAGTCAGAAGGAACCAGACGTGGTGGCTCCACCTGTAATCCCAGCACTTTGGGGTGCCAAGGTGGGAGGATGGCATAAGCCCAAGAGTTTAAGACCAGCCTGGGCAACATAGTGAAACTTCATCTCTATCAAAACAAAAACAAAAAAAAAAAAACTATCTCAATGTTAATAATGATTGTATCTATCTGGTAAATTGGAGTGGCTTATTTACTTTTTTTCTACATATTTTTCTTTTTCCTTTTTTTTTTTTTTTTTCAGAGACAGGGTCTCACTCTGGCACCCAGGCTGGAGCACATTGGTGTTATCATAGCTCACTGCAGCCTCAAGCTCCTGGGTTCAAGCAATCCTCCCACTTCAGCCTCCCCAGTACCTGGGACTACAGGTGCACACCACGACACCTGGCTTTTTTCTCTTATTTTTATTTGTATTTTTTGTTTTTTGTTTTTGAGACAGTCTCACTCTGTTGCCCAAGCTAGAGTACAGCGGTGCAATCTCGGCTCACTGCCAAGTCCGCCTCCCAGGTTCAAGCGATTCTCCTGCCTCAGCCTCTTGAGTAGCTGGGATTACAGACATGCGACACCACGCCCAGCTAAATTTTTGTCTTTTTAGTAGAGACAGGGTTTCACCGTGTTGGCCAGGCTGGTCTCAAACTACTGACCTCAAGTGATCCCCCGCACCTTGGCCTCCCAAAGTGCTGGGATTACAGGCATGAGACACTGAGCCCAGCCTCCGGTTTCTTTCTACATATTTTTCTAGCCTTCTGTAGTTAATATTATATAAGTTTATTTCATAGCGGGGAAAGAGGGGAAAAAGTATACACTGGGGTTTTTTTGAGGCAGTCTTGCGCAGTTGCCCATGCTAGAGTGGTGGCATAATCACGGCTCACTGCATCCTCGACCTCCCAGGCTCAAGCAATCCTCCTGCCTCAGCCTGCCTAGTAGCTGAGACCACAGGCGTATGCCACCATGTCTGGCTAATTTTTTTTATTTTTAGTAGAGACAATGTCTTGCTAGGTTGCCCAGGCTGGTCTCAAACTCCTGGGCTCAAGTGATCCTACCACCTCAGCTTCCCAAAGTGACAGGATTACAGGTGTGAGCCACCACTCTCAGCCAAACTATACACTCTTAACAAAAAAGAAAGAAAAAAAAAAAGTATATTTTTTTTTATACTTTTTTTTTTTTTTTT